>NW_027185777.1:13236634-13357585 GCF_028583685.1 Petaurus breviceps papuanus | reverse complement strand
TCTTTCTTTCTTTCTTTCTTTCTTTCTTTCTTTCTTTCTTTCTTTCTTTCTTTCTTTCTTTCTTTCTTTCTTTCTTTCTTCCTTTCTTTCCTTTTTGTGTACATGTGACAGAACGATATGTGGCAGTCTAAAACGGAGGATTGGAAGATCCATTAAACAAACTTTTAAAATATAGTTTAAAAAAAAATGTCCCTAACTGTGCCGTGGAAAGCTATCGGCTCCTGGGGAAAATTATCCTTCTCTCCAAACTCTACTGTTCTTGGGGGGAAACCAACTAGATCGGAACTTAAGAAACCAGCAGGAAACTGGGAGTGAAAAAAGAAGAAAAGAAAAGATAAAAAAAACACCAGGTCGGGTTCCGGCGCTATACCGAGGAATTTCCTCTCCTCTCCTTTCACTCAGTCACTGCTCTCCTCTCTGCCCCCTCCCCCATCTCTCGTGGAGAAGGGTAGGAGGTCCATCTCCGGGTCACCCCAGGTCTCTTCTGAAGGTTATGGGTAATGCTCACTCTCCTCACTCCTACTCCTTCAAGTTTGTTTCTAAAGTGACCTGGACTGTGGACTTTCCCATCTCCAGTCACTTTCATCTGGAGCGAAGGGAGATCCTAGACTTGTCCCCCCTGCAGTTCTTTAGTAGAAGCCGGTGAGGACTAGGGAGAAGAGGTAGAGTGGTATCAGAGCTAGCCTCCACGTAGTAGGGAAAGGTGAGAAGGGTGACTGGCATGCTGCCAGGACCAAGTCCTATTTGTTAAGAGCAAGTCCAGCTGCCTCAGTTCCCTTTGCCATTCTTCCTCCTGCCCACCCCAGTCTTCCGGTCCTCTCCAGCTCAGTTTATCTTTGCCGTGGGAACACTCTCCTAATTCTCTCCCCAACTCCCTCTGCACTCATTTTGGGGTGAACCCATCCCAGCCACTCTCTCCAACACTCTGGCACCAGCCCAGGGTTGGCTACCGACATAGTCAATGGTTCAGGCCCGGCTGGGTGGAAATTGGGTGGTAAGGAGGGTCGAATTCCCGCTTTCCTTGGGTTATGAATGGGACCCCCAGTGTACCGGCAAGCCAGGTTGGGGCCTGATTGGTCGCCTCCTTTGTCTCTCTAACTCCAGGAGGCAGCGGCCCGAAGCTTCCCAAAGAGGAGGTGGCGTTTCAATTTAGTGAGAGGACAGGTACCAATGCCAGCTTGCTTTGGTCCGGGAGCAGACCGGTCCCTTTCTATCCCTCTGCAGTTTCCAACCGCAATCAAAAGGCCTTTAATCCGTTTCCTCGGTGTAAATCGCAGCGAGAGCATGCGGGCGGTAACTTCTAAGTTTAGAAGCAAGGAAGAAAACCATACCCAGACTAGTTCCATAGCATTCTTTCTTTACCCAGCCTAGCTTGCCTCAATCTCCCCAGTGGCAACCCATTTCCCTCTGGTTAAGAGGGAAAACAAACCACGTTTTTATTCTCTTACTGGAAGGGACTTGGCAGTTCAGGCAGAGGGAAGAGCAGAAACCCCAGTCGTACCTACTACCCCTGTGGTACTGGTGTGTCCGTGAGTGCATGCTGTTAGTGCGGTGTGTTTATCGGCTTCCCAGCCTCCAGTCCTCAAATGGGGCCTCCACATCCCCCGCCTCTAGATGAGCCCATGTCAGTAAGGGGAGGACATTGAAGTCCGGAGACGGCCTGGGTTAAGATGAGGTTGCAGAGAAGAGACTACAAAGAAGGGAAAATCGGGGCCTGAGAGTTCTGTTGCTGGGCTTCTTTGGCAGCCTGAGAAGAGATAGGAAGGGTTGCCGTAGTCAGTCCCAGCAGGCAGGCAAAGATTTGTCCCCTGGAGCCGACTAGAGGTTCTTGCAACAGCTATTTCGGGGCCTGTCCAGCTCCCCCCTCCCCTGACCTTCTCACCCCCACTCTCTGAAAGAAAACGAAGGCGAGCTGCAGGAAAGGTCTCCCGGGTTGCCGCGAGGATTTCCTGCTTCGCGGGCGTTTAGGCTTTCGCTCCTGGGCTGGCTCAGCTCTGGGAGCTACCGCAGGAACTGGGAAGAGAGCCAATGCTGGTGGCCGCTCAGCCACGCTCCGCAGCCTGTGCTGTGGCGGGGCGAAGAAGCCCGTCAGTCCCAGCGAAACGCCAGGTTCGAGTGAAAGCGAGCCAGCAGAAGATTGGCCCCAAGGCCCTACCGCAAAGCTGGCAGAGACGAGGGGAGGCGGTACTGGAGGGGTGGGGAAATGGGTTCAGAAACCTGATGTCCAGCCCGTTTGGGGTCTGTTGTATCTCATGCTGGTTAGGTGTAGACAAATATTTATCAGCCAAATTGTTTAATGAGACAGTATTTCTTTCCTTATTTAAATGAGGAAGGGAAAGAGAGAGAGAGAGAGAGAGAGAGAGAGAGAGAGAGAGAGAGAGAGAGCTTTCTCCAAAACGACAACAGAGAGGCAATCCTGGAATATGTTTAATTCAGAATTATTATTGTTTATTATTTACTTTTCACAGTGTTTTAGAGGTGCAAACTTTTCAGAAGAGTCTATTTTCATGCATTTGAAGTCTAATTTATTTTGCTTTAAAGCAGTAGGGTACTAAAATTTTAGCAACGGTAAATGATACTTATATATAAACACACATATGTTCACACACATCAGTACTACATTCACTGTAACCAACACTGTAGTCAAGAGCCTCGTAATAAATAATTCTGTGATGGCTGATTTTTTATAATATTTATTGTCACTGGAGAGAATGGTTCTGAGTTATCTCTCCACTCCCCATTCATAAATCTCATAACAGAGATAAGTCATACTATCCCTCTATAGCTCACTCCCTCTCAGGACTTCTCTCTTTCACACACATGAACACACAAAGTATACACATTATCCACAGATTTTTTTCTAATCAGACCCTAATATATGGTCAGTAAATCAATGCTCATATTTTAACTTTCCAGCCTGTGTTTGAACAACGCATATGTTGAAAAACTGGACTTGGCCCTTCATTGTGTGGACACTTCATCAGGGATCTTTGGTAAATCAATAAAACACAAGGCCTTGCTATGAAATTTGCTTTCTTTGTGTTTAAAAGAACAACAACTCAGTACAGTGTTAAAAATACTATTTGGAAACATCAAATTTATTTAAAATAAGATTGCTCATTCTTGTTCCAAATACTCGGAAATTAAAACTTTTTATTTAGAATAACTTTTTTCGGGGGAAAGGGGAACAACTGATTACAAATTTAGTTGGAAAAGAGTGAAATAAACAATGCATAATATTAGGAGACATTCACCTAGCAAGAAAAAATCAAGTTTTTTGAATATAGGTTATCTGATACAGACTCAGTTCATGAGTTAGAAAATTCTGAGCTATGGACTAATTAAGAATGTTTATTGGCCATTTGACAAAACTTGATGAAAAGTTTCCTTTCTGAAAAATAAAAAGCAAGTAGGTTTTGGAAAAATCCTGGTTTTTCAGAAACTAAGCACAATGAGAAAGCATTTTAATGAAAGTCGATTAGTATGACTCTGGGGACAATTGCTGCATTTTGTTCAGTGATTTTTATTTGTTAGAATTAAGATAAGTTATCATACAAGGCACAGAAATAAACACTTTCATTTATACCAATATTGGGGGGAGGGGAAGGAATTTAACTCCTTTCACAGCATCATACCTGTCATACAGGAAAGCTGTGATGGCAAGATAAGCATCATATTTCCTATCATATCACTGTTCACAGAAAAATCCCATCATGATTCTTCAGAAATATGGGAGAAAAATATATTTGCTTTTAAAGTTCACAAATGAATACAATTGAATTTATAGCACTGCAAATGTGATTCTCAGTCAACAACATCACAGGATTTGCAAAAAGATCTCTTTTGAGTGAGGATAATAATGTCAAAATGTAAGGTAAGATTTCAATAGCAAGCAAGATGTGATCAATTGAAATACAGAACAATGAAGCTATTGACAAAACATGCTAACTTTGGGAGACAGACTGAAATTTTTTTTTCTTTCCTGCACAGAGGTAAGCACCCAAAGGCATCAATGCTCATCAGGTTCAGGGTAATAAAATCTGAGGGTTGTTCAATGGACTGTGACTGTAATGGGATTGTCAGTTTTAGTGGGTGACTACAGTGTTTGTCCCTATTTTAAGGACCTGAGATATCTGGTCCATGGTGGGGATGGGTGAGGTTTGTGGTGGATTTAGGCCATAGTGGAAAGAAGAATATAGAACTGAATTCAGCATTATAAAAAAAGAAAACCTACAAGTTTTTGTTGTCTAGATTTGGTATCAGCGAAGAAATGTTCCTGTGAGCTATTTAGGTGAAATAAATAGAATAATGCTTAAAAGGCAGATGCTCTGACACAATTTTCCCTCAAAGTATCTGATTTCTGACATCCAATAGAAACCAGGAATTCAAGTTAGTATTAGAACCTGAATTTGTTCTGCCAGAGTGAAAATTGGTTTCATTAGGCATTAGGCACAGAACTCTTTTACTGAACAGACTATAGCTGGAGATATGATATTTCCAACTAGCTGAAATAATGAAGTCTTGACTAATACTGGGTGTGCTTTGGAAAACCATCCTGGTGGGTTTTAATTTTTTTTTTATTGGAGTTCTCTAATTTTACAGTCCTCATAAACCTAAAGCAAGTCTAATGAAGGTCAATGGAGAGGCGGGAAAAAAGTCTAATAAGTGCTACTTTGGAGCTAACACAGTTTAGATAAGTTAAAATGTGAAATATTCAATTATGTGCAGTTGTAAGATTTGTTTTGTGGACATTTTATTACTCAACCCACACTTTCCCACACTCCTTTCTCTCATCATGGATTTGCAGTGCTATGGGGAAAAGCCTCCTGAAAGCAGTGATATATTAGTCAGCTATACTATCCAAAGACCTTAAATACTAGTATATAACTGCTTAAATCAGTCGGAACTAAAAAGAAAACCCACACAATTTTTTTTATTACATATTTGTGTATGTTGGATGATATGTTCTGTCCAGCACAATAGCAATCTTGAGAAGAGAAACGGGAAAAAATTATGCAAACCTTCAAAAATATATAAGATAATTTACTAAATATAAGAGGGATTAAATCAATCCATCATCCATAATACACATATGGATTTATACACATGAAGATAACAATCTTTCCAAAGTGAAAATAACAAATTGCTCACAGGAAGCCCCAGACATGTCTCTTCATTTGAAAATATTTGATCCCAAGGAGACAGTATCTATCAGAGAAGAGCTTCACGGACATTATCAGAAAAAGAAATCATTATTAACGAGAAGTCTGATGTTACAGCCAATATAACAATATGGAAACCTTAAAATTCTACCCTGATGTTTATCTTTAGAATCTGTTCTTTTGTTCTTGTTCATAGAAAATGCACCAGTTTTCCCCCCTCTGTTGTTTATTGATTTCCTTTTTGGGAGACTGGGAGCTCTGGGAGCTTGAAAGGGCCACTTTTAAACAAATAATACTGTGTTAGTTAAAGTTAAAAGTCTCTTTTTTTTTCTTTTTGCCTTTTGGAGGGCAATCTGGGGTTAAGTAACTTGCCCAAGGTTACACGGCTAGTATTTTTGTGTGGGTGTTAAGTGTCTCAGGCCTGCTGGAACCAAACTCGGGTCCTCCCGACTCCAGGGCCAGTGCTTTACTCACTGAGCCACCTAGCCACCCCTAAAGTTAAAAGTCTCAATTGCAGTGGGAATGTTTTGGCATCTAGAGAAACTAACTCTGGAGACATCTACAATATAACTCAGATAGCTTAACCCTTATTTTCTTCTACCTCATTCTAAGTTCCATCTTGTGAAGTCCCCAAATATTTTTACTAGTTTGAACTCTATGGTTCAAGCCAAGGAAACAAAAAAAGTTCATTCTTCACATATATTAAAATTCAATTAAGCTTAATACAAAATTTACTTTCTGTTCTCCATTAAAAAATACTTTATCTGATTTTTATTAACCTCACTCTAATTTTCAAGCAACTTTTTTTTAGACCAATATAGCCCTTTCTTCTAACAAAGAAATAGAAGTAAGGCAAGTAAACCAGCACACTGGCCATACGTGAGACAGGCCTTGTGCATCTATAGTAATCCACCTTTCTCCCAAAAAGGAGGCCCCTTTCAGTGTCATCCTCTGATTCTGCTGATCGGTCAGAGTTCTCTTCTACAGTTTTTTTTCCCCCAACAGGGTTATTTCAATAACTTTTTCAACATTGAAAAGTGCATTGGACAAGGAATTAGATTGATTGTCAGGTAGGATGTCAGAAATCCTTGAAGCTTTACCTTTTTGTGCAATCTCTAGAGTAGATTAATTAAGCTTAAAAGTTCTGAAAATGTCTCTTGGACTCCAGGAATTCTTTGAGCAACAGAGAAAGCCTTTTCCATTAAAGCAAGGTTATACAATTTTTAAAAAGAGAGTTTTCCTGCAAATCATGCCAAATGTTCCACATCAATGCCCAACTCTTCTCAGGGTTGGTTTTTGTTTGTTTGTTTGTTTGGTGGGTGGGTGCGGGGGATGCAAAAGATATTGCATTGCTCCTATGGGAGTCTTGCTCTTCCCATCAGGAATGGAAAAAATGCAATAGGCAGTTCCAGGAGTGTAGTCTCTGACAGTTTATCTCAGGGGACTTATATTCTTGGTGGCAAATTGCCAAAATAAGTAAGAAGGAAAAATTGCCAAGCAGACTAAGCTCTAGTGTATACAAGGTCTTTCAATAGATAATGAGAAAGTCAAAAGAAACATGCTAAGTTAAAAAGGTCCAGAAATTTAGTGAGTGGTATTTAGAGAGACCTGGTATCTACGACAAAATGGGAGAAGTATTTGAAGAGATTTGTTTTACAAACTCCTCTAGTAACAATTGGGAACAACTTTGCTTATTTTAAAAATTGTATTCTTTCAGCTTTTAAAAGTCAGAATCAGTTGATTGATTAAGAATTGCATTTAACTGCCTTATATAAACAAATTGTAAACTATCACAGTGCTGGTCTTATTGGCTAAATGTTTTGGTTTTTTAAAATAATCTATTGTTGAAATAGAAATTTCTTGGCAAATATAGCCAGTGCATAAAAGTCCAATTCAACTTTCTGCATGGATATAAAAATGTGGTAGAGCCTGCATTCTGTAGGATTGCTAACAAGTATATACAAAACTAATGTTCAAGTAAATAATTGATTTTTATTATCTGTTCCTTAATTTCCATGCTCTCTTTCTCTAGTCTGCCTCTGTGATGGTTTTTTTCTGTGTTGCTTTTTGTGATAATCTACTATAGATGTATTCTGATTCTTTGTCATGTAACTGGGCTCTTTAAGATGATACAGAAGAGCCCAGGCAAACTCTGGTGGGTTCAACCAAGTTAAGAAGGCTTTGAGTATGGGTCTAGTGAAGTATTTATTGTTGGAAAAGCAGGTTAGGCTTCTTTCTGCCATCTACGACATGAATTAATTGTGCTAGATGCATTGTTGCTGTTCAGTCATTTCTGACTTTTTAAAGTGTCCCCATTTGGGGTTTTCTTGGCAAAGGTACTGGAGTGGTTTTCCATTTCCTTCTCCAGCTCATTTCACAGATGAGGAAACTGAGGTAACAGGGTTAAGTCACTTGCCCAAGGTCACAAGTTAGTAAGCATCTGATACTGAATTTGAACTCAGGTCTTCCTGACTCCAGGCCCAGCACTCTATCCACTGTGCCACCTAGCTGCCCTCCTGAGTGACAGGGCAGACAGAACAAGCATCTTTGTTAGTAATTAATCATTTAGTTAATTTGATCAATGTGGCTTGCCAAACAAGTTAATTTCTGCTTTTTTCTGGATACTTTTAAGTTAAAAGATATACAATATAATAATCAAATAATAGGCCACTATAAGTCAGTAAACATTAACTTTTCATTAGGTGTCATATTTCTCTGTGTATAGGTTTTTACTATACAAAAGAAAAAAAAAGAAAAGGAAAAAGAACCAAACTCGCAACCCACTAACAATCTATTCTTTCTTTATATAGTTCTGTTTAAGAGATATTATCTTACTTTATCTTCCTACCAATATCTTAATTGTGGTTTTTTTTTTAAAGCAATTGGGGTTAAGTAACTTGCTCAAGGTTACATGGCCAGTTATTTCTGGGTGTGGTGCTGAGTATCTGAGCCCGGATTTGATCCAGGTCATCCTGACACTAGAGCCGATGCTCTTACTTGCTGAGCCACCTGGCCGACCCTAAGCAATTGGGGTTAAGTAACTTGCTCAAGGTTACACGGCCAGGTGTTTCTGGGTGGGTGCTAAGTGTCTGAGTCCGGGGTTCGATCTCCAGGTCTTCTCAACACTGGAGCTGGTGCTCTTACTCGATGTGCTACCTGGCTGCCCCTTGTGTTTTAATATCTTCATGAGAAGTAAGAAGGTCAGTGAATGGCCACAGAGACCTGGAAAGGTAGACTGTGGTCAGGTTGTGAAAGGCCTTAAATGTCAAGTAGGGGAATTTGTATTTAATCCTAGCATTAACAGGGAGACATTAGAGCTAGTTAAGTAGGAGGGAGGTAATATGATCAGATGTTACTTTAGGAAAATTAGTTGGGCAGGTGTGTGGAGAATAGATTAGAATGGTGAAAGACTTGAAGCAAAGAGAGGGAGACTAATTACAAGTCCATTGGAGATATTCTAGGTGAGAGATGATGAGCAACTGAGATTTAGAGCCAGTGGTTGTGTGAGTAGGGATGGATTGGAGAGATTTTTGTGGAGATAGAAATGACAAGATTTGAAATCTACTTGGACATGTGGAATCAGTGAAAGTAAGGTGTCAAATATAGAAAACCTAGGTGATGATCTCTAGCATCAGTGGTGGCTCCTTGAATAGAAACAAGGAAATTTGGAAAAGAGGTTAAATTTCAGGTAAAAGAAATGTAACAATATCTTTGGTGCAGATTTCTGCCTGTCTTTGCCTGCTCATCCTGTGCTGCTCACTCTGTCTCACCCCAACTGAAAAGCAGGAAGAGGGAGCTCTTACCACCCTTCCTGAACTGTGATTGACAGTTGTATCAATCAGGGTTCTTTCTTAAACCTTTCAATGTTTTTTTTTAATGTCGTTATTATATAAATTGTTCTTCTGTTTCTGCTCACTTCATTCTGTATCAGTTCATAAAGGTCTTCCTAGATTTTTGTGAAATTGTCTCTTTCATAATCTCTTCAGTCACAATAATATTTATATGCCATATTACATCCATATAAAATACCATATAACATACATTAATTTTGAGTTAGATATTGCCTCCAACAGCCCTAATCACCAAAAAGTTCTTCCTAAAATAGAGTAAAAAATTTACCTCCATATGGTACTAGGTGTGCCATCTGAAATGCCATAATTTGTTCAGCCATTCCCCAGTTGGTGGGCATTACCTTAGTTTTCTATTCTTTGTTAACAAAGAAATACTATAAATACATTTATCCATGTAGGTCATTTTCCTCTTTGATTTTTGTGAGGGATAGTCTAGCTAGTAGAGCTATCACTGAGTCAAAGAGTTTCAGATATATTGTTTTGATGATTACACAGTTTAGTGACTTTGGGAGCATGCCAAATTGTCTTCCAGAATGTTTGGACCAATCCACAGCTCCATCATTAGAATGCCTATTTTCCGGTTGCCCCTACAACAAATGTCATTTTCCTATCTTGTCATCTTTACCAATCCAATGGGTATTAAATGGAAGTTCACAGTTGCCTTAATTTGAATATATTTAATTATTAGTGACTTGGTGGGTTTTAAAAATATGATTATTGAGAGCTTGGATTTCTTCCTTTGAAAGCTTTCTAGGTAACTTTCTAAGACTCTTAAGATGCAGAGTAGGTGCTGATTTGCATTGCTAGGGGGAATTCCTCCCTAGGAGTTCCTGATGAAATCATGGCTCTAGTAAAAAAACAAACTGACATTCCTATAACCATTTATTATGAACATAGCATTTTAGCTTAACTGATCAGAATAATTTTGTGAGTTAGATATTGTTGTCTCCAGAAGCCCTAATCACCAGAAAGTTCTTCCTAAAGTGGAATAAAAAAAATTTATCTCCATATACTTTTTACTCATCAGCACTAGGTCTGCTATCTGAAATGACTCCTCTTTTGTGTGTCAACTCATTAAATATTTGATAATAATGATGATGGTCTTGATAGGTCTTTTTCCAGGTCAAACACCCACAGTTTCCACAATCTAGTCATTGCAAGATATGCTTTCAAGCTGTGATTGTAAGTGTACCTTTAGAAAAGTTGGGAGGAATCCTGGTGTAGTGGAAAGAATACTGCTCCTTTAGCCATTGGAACCTGAGTTCAAATCCCAGCTTTGCCATTTTCTATGTGTGTGACCTTTGGGAAGTCTCTCAGGACTGAATTTTTTTATCTGTAAAATGAAGCAACTGGACTAAATAAAGACAATGTCTGAATCTATGATGCTATGAACCCATAACTGAAGAAAATATTTCGGATGTGATATGAACAGAACAGATTATCATGAAACTATTATTCTTTTTCTAGACTGTATACACTAGTGGGTTACTAATTATCTTTTTCCTTTTTTCCCTTTAATCAAATGCTAAAATAGCTTACTTCCTATTGAATGGTGAATGTGTGTATGTGTGTGTGTGTGTGTGTGTGTGTGTATCTGAGACGGTTTCAGGGAGAGAGTTGGAAGAAGGAATGTATATATATATATATATATATATATATTATACTCAAGGGTACATGTCACTATCTTTTTAAAAAATCATAGTTCAAGGTCATGAGCAGAAGTTCTTAAGCCTGAGCCCATAGATAGACTTCAAGAGGTCATGAACTTGGATGGGAGAAAAAAAAATTGCATCTTCATTTTTACTACCCTCTAATGGAAATTTAGCATTTCCTTTCATTTGGAATTTTTAAAAAATATTCTGAGAAAGGGCCCATTGGTTTCATCAAACTATCAAAGGGGTCCATGATCCAAAAAAAAAAAAAAGGTTAAGAACCACTGACCTAGGGGAAAGGCATTTTGACCCCCCCCCCAAAAAAAAGGAAGTGATGGCAGATCATTCAATGATTCAAACTGTGCAAGTTAATTGAGTCATGCAAGATTTTGTGTGATACCCTTCAAGTATATGCAGTTTAATTTGTGCCTCTCAGACTTGTATTGTCATATAACATTGGTGCTCACTGCAAACTGATTTATGGGCCAGATTGCTTTTGTCAGGGTTCTGTGACCACAGGCAGCCAGGTTCCCAGGACCTCTGGCAAAGGCATGCCTGAGAGAATTGGGAAGGACTTGGAAGGTTTTTTTTTTTTGCCTTTTGGAGGGCAGTTGGGGTTATGTAACTTGCTCAAGGTTACACAGCTAGTTTTTGTGTGTGTGTGGGTGTTAAGTGTCTGAGGAGGGAACCGGGTCCTCCTGACTCCAGGGCTGGCGCTTTAGTCACCACACCACCTAGCTGCCCAGGAAGGTATTTTCAAAGACACAGTTGTCACTGCCCTTGTTCCATCTTTGCCCAGTTCTTTGCTTTGCCTTGGGCAGTGAGTTATACAGATTAATACACAAAGCTTTTCCCAGGGACAAGGACAACAGAGGGGAACCCAAGCACACATATTCAGGGGAAGCCTCCCAGGGTACTGAATTCCTCAGAGCCACATTGCTTTGCCACAAAAATGCTTTACCTGACTCTTGTTCTGTGTCTTTGCAGAATGCGGAACTTTACCCTCCTATCATTAGTCAACCTAAATATCAGCTCTAAAGCCCTGAAGCTCTCTATCAGGACCATATGGGGGGTCACAATGTAGAAGAGACCAGTGTTCTCTTTAGGGCTTATTAGCAGAAACTACTACCTTCCTTCCTTCCAGCTCAACTGACCCACCTTCTTATTTGAAATACTAGTATAGAATATCCCTGTTTCACATTTCTGAACCTTGCTGGAAAAGATGAAAAAACTGAGCCAATTTCACCTACTACGGTTTCATGTCATGTGACCTCTGCTTACCCTTACTTTTCTTCTATAATTCTTGTACTCTACCCTTACCAGCTCCCTATCTCATCCCCCACAAGATCTGTCTCCCAAACCTTCTTCCTCTCTAAATCTCCCCCTAGTTTATTAAGTTCTCTCACTTATTACGGGTTGACCCAGTTTTCTACTTCACAGGGAAGAAGGAGATCATCCAAGATATGCTCCCTGAGTCTTGCCTTCCCCCTCTTCAAATCTTCTTACTATCCTCATCCATTCTTTCCTTGTTCTCTTTGGCAACAGTGGAAGAAGTATCTCTTCCTATTTCTCATAAAGTTAATTCCTCTATGTGAAATTTTGACTCACTCCTTTTTGTCTCTGTTAGGACCTTGCTCTATAAGGAAGAAGAGACAATGGATAGAGTCAAGACTTAGTGTCAGGAAGGACACAAGTTCAGATCTGGCCTCACATACTCACTAATTCTGTGATCTGGGGCAAGCCACTTAAACTATTTCTGCTTCAGTTTTCTCATCTGTAAAATGGGGATAATATTAGCATCTCCTCCTTGCCCCCAGGATTGTTGGGAAGATAAAATGAGATAATATTTGTAAAGTGCATTGCAAATCTTAAAGTGCAATATAAATATTGACTATTATTGTTAAAAATATTTCCCTATCTCAAATTCATGTGTAATTTCTCATTCCCAATTCCATCCCTTTTCACTTTGCCTTAAAGTATGCTCAGATCTTAAAAATACTGTTTCCTTAGACACCTCTACCCAACTATCCTGTTATCTCTTATTCATTCAATTTGAGCATTTTTGAAAAAGTTTTATATATCTGGTACCTCCCCTGCAATAAATGAATCAATAAAAAGGCATTTATTAAGTGCTTAGTAGTGGAGATACAAATACAAGTAAGCAAGATAGTCTTTTCCCCCGGAAGTTTGCATTCCAATAGGAGAAGATGACAAGATCTGGAAAGTACATGAGGATCAGGCAAGGTGCACACATAGGGGCATGATTTGTAAGTGGCTCTAATGACCATGGTGCCCATTTCTGGGCAAGATAATAGGAAAACCTAGAGCCTAGAGTCCCAGGAGGCAGAGGAAGAAGTCAAACTCAGATGGCATCCTGTGCATCCTTAATTAAACTCCCCTTGATTAGTGTGTCACAGAGGTGCCAAGGGTCTCCTTGCCCTTGGTTGGTGCATTTGTGAAAGCTGTCAAGTTCTTTTCCTCTTTAATTTAAAAATTTAAGTTCCAATGTTTAGGTCATTCCTGGCCAATTTGTAGTCCTGATAGAGTTGACTGGTTAGGTCTCATGAGTGCTGTAGCATATCCCAAATCAGGTCAGGGGGGTCCAGGTCACTATTTCCAAAAGTGGTTTATGTTATTTCTCTATCTTTTATTTTTGATATCAATAAATTGTAACTAGGCAAGTTCCTTGAGAGCATAACCTATATCCCTCTTTCCTAAATCTAGCATCCAAATGATACATTGCAAACAGGATTTAGGGAGGGCTTAGACCAAATGACCTCTAATATCTCTTTACCTCTCATGTCCAGGCAAATCAGTAGGCTGGAGGAAATTTCCAAGGTGGTAGTAACCTACACGCATAAAATCACAGGTCCAGACAAAAAATAAAAAATAATGTGAGATCAGAAAAGTGACCTAATTTTCTTCCTTGAACCATGTGTCCAGATTTGCTTCTCTGTACTACAAATTCTATTATGTATAGTATTGCTAAACTTTTCATTTTGGGAGTTCTAAAATCTTGGAGCTTTATGCAGCTGCATCATTTATATAAACGAAGTCTGCAAGTGCTCATGTGTGTGAAAGTTCTTTTTTTTCCCTAACATTTTTCGTCCTTGAATCCCAGTGACAGATAATTCAAGGAGGTTCATTCCAAAATTTTTTTCTAAGCTAATAAAGCAGACAATAATAATCCATAGCCAGGGGAAATCTGCAAAGAGAGTCCAAGGTCTTACCTCATCACTTAAAATGAACATACCATGTTTTAAAAAACCGTGTCACTCACAAGAATGTTATGAGGATGGAGGGGAAAAAGTTCATGGGAGCATTTTGAGCACTTTAGAGGCAAGTTTCTATAGAAATCCAAAGAATTATAGTAAATACTTGAACTCTTTTTGGTGAGAAACAAAAAGTCAGAGCATCAAACAGGTATGAGGATGGTGTGGATGTTCACTGTGTTTCAAAGTAGACCTTAGTTTCTTACTTCTTTAGGTTCTCTTATTTCATTTGTGGCAATGCATATTGGCTGCCAGAAGAAGTGATTTTATTTATCAAATCACAAGGAATGATGGGTTTGTTTTATATCAGTGAATTATAACTAGGTTTTTCCCTCCTATAACTCAAACATGATAAGAGTAATTTTCGTACTTAGACTTAATGATGTCTTTATTAGAATCAGGAAGCTTCTTTAGCAGGTGAAAGCTTTCAAAATAACTACCAACCAGTAAATCTGGGGAAGCATTCCATTACAAAAAAAAATATGTCAGCCATAGACATCACTCTCTCAAATCCTGCATACTTTTGGGGTTGAAACATTACAGGTTGAGCCTCCATGCAAGGTTTGGGGAAGCTTGAATCAAATCAGTTCAGCTGTTTTTGGATTAAATGAGTATGAAAAAAATGCACTTTTCCTACCGTAAAAAAAAAAAAAACCTCCAGTGACCTTGCTTTGCCCTCAAATAACTCAAGAAATGGCTGAACATAAAAACTTCAAACTTTACGTATTCATAGTCCTCCAAGGAATACAATCCTTGTTAAGTTGAAAAAAAGGCTAGTATTTTTTGAGTTAGAGAGCTCTAACATTACATGTTTGCACATGCTCTGTATGTAACTAACTCTTAGCTGGTTGCTGAAAATTGATATAGGACATTTATAGCACATGGGTAAGTGGTGGTTTGTTACTTATTGACTATGTCACATTACTTATGACATCACATGGAGTTGTGTGCTGCAAGCCTTGTATCAAAATGAAAGCTTTTCATCTGTTATGAAATATCAAAACAAAGGTTATGCTTCAAAATTGCAGATGTTATGAACTAACTCATACAGTAGCTGTCTGAGTTGGTGATCATCTCTTAGCTACCTGAGAATGACCTAGGCGCTGTGATGTGCAATTCATATCTACCACCCAATCAAAATCCTGGTAGCTGTTGTCTACAGACCTCTATGTCACTCTTTTTCCTTCCATAATGAGTTTGGTACTTGGCTCACAATTTTTATTCTCTCTTTAATTCCTGCCTTCAACATATACATTAACTTTCCCGCAAACCCTCTAAACACTCAATTCTGCAACCTATACATTTCCCATGACCTCCATCCCACTACAACCACATTCAAAGATGGTCATATACTTGATTTTGTCATTACCCACAAATGTACCACCTCCATGTTCAAGAATTATCAAATCCCTTATCTCTCCACACCAGGCTTCTAAACTTTTTCACTTTCCTCAAATCTTTCATGTTTCCTTTTTCCCCCATCCTCACAGCTAAGAATCTTGCCTCATATTAAAAAAAAATTGAGGCCATTTGCTGTGAATTCCCTTATCTCCCCATTTTCTCATCTCATCTCACTCATATGACTCCTGCGACTATTTTCTCCTTCAACCCTATCTCACATGAAGATTGACCTTACTCCTTTATGTAGACTAATCCCTCTACCTTCACCAGTGATCCCATTCTATCCAGTTTCCTCCAACAGATTTCTCCCTCTGTTATCCCCATTTTATCACATACTGTCAATTTTCCCTGTCTACTGACTTCTCTACTACCTACAAACATACCCATGTTTCTCCTGTCCCCAAAAAACTCTTACTTCATCTTTCTATACCCACTAATTATCATCTTGTATGCATTCTGTCCTTTGTGACTAAACTCTTTGAAAAAAGCCATCTACAGTAGGTGCCTCTATTTTCTCTCCTCTTCTTAATCCCTTACAACCTGGTTTCCAATGTCACCAATCCACTAAAATTAAAGTTACCAATGGTTTCTTAATTGCCAAATTCATTGGTCTTTTCTCAATCCTCATTTTCCTCAACCTCTCTGCAGCTGATGACACTGTTGATCACCCTCTTCTCTTTGATAGAGGTTTTTGGGACATCACTATTTCCTGGTTCCCCTATCTATCAGACCAATCTTTTCCGGCTCTTTTGTCAGATCCTCATGTAAATCATGCCCTCTAACTACAGGTGTCCCACAAGGTTCTATCCTGGGCCCTCTTCTCTTATCCCTTTATATTTTTTCACTTGTTGATCTCATCAGCTCCCACAGATTTAATTATGACTGCTGATGATTCTTAAACCTACCTATTTTGCCCTAACCTCTCTATTCACCTCCAAGCTCACATCTCCAAATGCCTTTCAGACATCTCAAATTGAATGTCCAGTAGATATCTTAAACTCTACTCATTATTAAACTCAACTCATCCAAAACTGAACTCATTATCTTTCTTCCTTCTAACTTCTCTATTACTGTAGAGGGCAACAATATCTTTTTAGGTATCCTTGACTCTTCCCTATTTCTCACTCCCCATATCCAATCAGTTGCCAAAGCTTGTCGATTTTACCTTTGCAACATCTCATAAATACACCCCTCCTCTCACCTGATATTGCCATCCTTCTGATGCAGACCCTTATCACCTCACAACTGGACTATTACAATAACTTGCTGGTGGATCTGTGTGCCTCAGCTCCACTCCTCAATCCAATCTATCCTTAATTCAGCTACCAAAGTGATTTTTCTACAGCACATGTTGACCATGTCACTCTCCAATTCAATGAATTCCAGTGGCTCCTAATTGCTACCAGGATAACATAGAAAATCTTCTATTTGGTGTTCATTGCCTTTCAGAACCTAGTTCCCTGCTAACTTTTTTTTTTAATTTTTTGGAGGGGGGGAGAGCAGAGCAATTGGGGTTAAGTGACTTGCCCAAAGTCACATAGCTAGTAAGTGTGTCAATTGTCTGAGGTCAGATTTGAACTCAGGTCTTCCTGACTCTAGGTCTGGTGCTCTATTCACTGCACCACCTAGCTGCCCCCTGCTAACTTTTTAGGCTCCTTGTATCTTCCTCCTCCATACCTACTCTTTGATTTAGTGACACTAGCCTCCTTGCTGTTCCAAGAACAAGATACTCATCTCTTGGATTCAAGCATTTTTTTTGATGTTCCCTATGTCTGGAATAATCTTCCTCCTCATCTCTGTCTTTTGGCTTTCCTGGTTGTCTTTAAATCCCAACTAAAATTCCATTTCCATAGGAAGCCCATATTTGTTTGTTTGCCTGTTGTCTCCTCCATTAGATTATAAGCTTCCTGAGGGTAGGAACTTTCTTTTGACTCTTTTTGCATCCCAAGTGCTTAGTATAGTGCCTAGTACACAATAGGTGCTTAATAAATGTTTATTGAATGACTCCACCAGTCCTTTCTCTGATTGGCTGGTTCTTCTAAAAATCTTCATTTTAATGAAAGTGCAGAGGCCAACTATGTCTTCATTCCTCTCCAGGCTCCACTCCTGACTTTCCCAACTTTTTCTACCATGCCCCACTGGTCTAATATGACATCTATCATGTCATATTCTTCTAATTTTTCACAACTCACAAGATGATAGTATATACCTTTCTTCACCTAAAATGACAGAACAAATTCTAATGTAGGTAAAAAACAAACAAACAGGGGATTCATTCATTCATGGGGCAACATATTAGCTTTGGATGTGGAGAAAGCCTGAGTCCTCTTCCTTTATATTGTTATCTCTCACTAGACATGATCAGCTAGGAGGAAGACCAAAGAAAACCAAAGAAAAGAAGTCAAACCAAGAGAAGAAGATAAGACTGAGTAAAAGATTTTGGGAAATTCCTTCATTTGGGATTCTACAATTGCAGCCAAATCAAAGAGAATTCTATTCACCACGTGCTTAATGATTGGAACCAGTCATATTTACATGTGCTCCAAAGTCTTGTCAAGGCACACTTCCATTATGTAGCATTGCAGCTCTCCCAGAAAGAAGGCTCCTCAGCCTCATACACACAGGGAATTGCATTGGCTGAGTGTACTGATATACTCAGTGCAAGCTCACAAGAATTGGACTTATTGGCCAGTCTCCTGTTACATAAAGATTTGTTAAAAGAATTGGGAAGAATTATAAAAACACAAGATAATAACAGAATCCTCCCCCCAAATCATGATAGGCTTGATCATTGGGTCATATCTACCACAATGAAATTTAATAGGGATAAGTGTAAAATCTCAGACTTGGGTTCAAACAAATCAATTTTGTAAATTTGTGTGGTGTAACTAGATAGCAGTTGATCTGAAAAAGATCCTCGTGTTTTGGTGAACTTTAAGTTCAATTTGAGTTGTGCATGATATAGCAGCCAAGGAAGCTAATGATGATCTTAGGTTGCATTAAGAGAGATGTAACTTTGGGAAATAAGGAGATCATAATCCTGCTGTATTTTGTCCCCTATCAGACAACATCTAGGATTTTGGATTAAGTTTCTGTAGCGGCAAGCACCCCAAGCACGTCCTCAGGGTTTGCTGCTACCACAGGTTCTTGGATCTGCTTTGTTAAAGGAAAGCAACTCAAAATGGGTTAACAAGCTTACTTTAATCAGTCAGACCATATATCGTTTACCTTGTTCAGGGCAAAAAGGTCAGCACCCCGAACTTCAAAGTATACAGGCAGAATTATCAAGACAGAAACAGATCCAAACTGTCCAGCCATTACATCCATACCCAATCAACATCTGGGTTTTTCAAAGCCGGGGGGACCCTGGACAACGGCTTCCCAGAATACAGATCAAATCACAGAACACTTCTCAAAGTGAGCCCCCAAAACAAAGCTTCACATCAGGGCTTATATAGCCTTCTCCTGGCTCAGAGAATGTAACAACCTTATTGACCCACTGGCCAATCAAAAAGTATCTACTGAAAAACAAGCCTCCCACCCCAGGCTTCAGGTGCACTTTAGCCTAGGGGCAGGGAAGATCTTCCAAATTTGCATTCCCATTACAGTTTCTGGTGCCATATTTTAGATATAATAATGTTTTAGATGGTGTTAATACTCTCACTCAGTAGTCCTGGGATCTAAATTATCTAATCATATTCTACAATGGCCAACATCTACTTAACCACTCCCATGTATTATGTCACCGGCTATAACCCTTATTGATTTACCCCTACCAGTATAATTAATTTGTAAAAGCATTTAGTAGAAATGATAAAGATATACATTTGTGTATATATGTACATGATTATGTATATATACTTATATGTATGTATACACACATATAATTTTTTACCTTTTTGATGGCATAGTATATGATACACTAGTTTATAAATAGAATATACAAATTCACAGGGTTCATCCTATGACTTCAGTCCTCTATTTTGTTCCCAATTCATGTATTACATTTCAGGCTTCGACCCCCCTCCCCCCAATCATTTGCTTTCCTTATCCACCTTTCCAAGTAGCAACTAGAAGACTAAACTGGCAAGTTCAGCTTAAAATTCAACTCCCTCATCGGAGTTGTGTCAAAGGGCCCCTCCCCCATCTTCTCTAATGTCTTCCTTTCTAAGGTTATTGTGTATCTATTCTGCACGTATCTTCTATATGCATGTTTATGTACATGTCATCCTCCACTAGAATGCAAACTCCTTGAGAGTTTGGTCTCTGCATAGTGCCTGACACATAGTAAGCAATCAATAAAAGCTTGTTCAGTTGTAACATATGATTGTGATGAAGTACTATTGTGTTATGGGAAATGATGAGGGGAGTAGCTTCAGAAAAACATGGGAAGACCTATATGAGCTGATGCAAAATGAAGTAAGAAGAACTGGGAAAGCACTGTGCACAGTAACAGCAATGTTGTAATGATAGTCAACTGGGAAAGATTTGGCTACTCTGATCAATAAAATGATCCAAGACAATTCCAAAGGTATCATGATGAAAAAAAATGCTATCCACCTCCAGAGAGAGAAATGATGAACTCTTAGTTAAAATAAAATATAATTTTATCACTTTATTTTCTTGCTTTTAAAAAATATGGCTAACATCAAAATGTTTTGCATGATTTCACACGTATAATTGATATATTTTTTGCCCTCTCAGTGCATGGGGGAAGGGTAGGGAGGAGAGAATTTGGAAATTTAAAAATGTAAATTTAAAATTTAAAAAGAAAAGAATGTCAAAAATAAATTAATAATTTTTAAAAGCTCATTCATAAATGCTACAATACAAGGGTAACTAACGTTTCATCAGAACCACCTGTACTGAGCAGTCTGAGTTTGTTTTGCCTTTCCCCTTCTCCCATATTCCTTTCTTTTCCTGGCTCTGATGATCTCTCAACAATTGGTTAATGGATTTTTTTTTCCTTCTCAGAGTCTGTTTGACTGATTCACTATCTTTCTGCTCTCCAGGGAGTCCCACCAGACAACAGGTGATTGTGATACGTTGTCTTGGTAGGGTCCCAATAATTTTTTGGGACTATTTTTTAAAACTATTACGTTGCCTAATCTTTCAACTGATTGGTAATGATCTCAATACTCTGTCTTGTACTTTTCATGCAGACCAAGATGCCATAGCAGAACTCCACCCATTTTCTGAGGTTTTTTGTTTTGTTTTTTAGCTTTTACAAATACATATTTACTTCAGAAGCTAATCACAAATATACAAACTTACTGCTGCAACACATGGGAAGCATAATTCTCTCTCCCTGCCCCATCTTGATTAGTTTCAGGAGGAGGGGAAGGGGATTATATATCCAATATTTCCTAAGAACAGGGAATATAAACAATCATAGCATAAACAGAAATTAGATGGGAAAGGAAGAAGATACCAGAGGCTGCTGTTAGTGCAGTGGATAGAATACTAGACCTGAAGTGAAGAAGACCTGAGTTCAAATTCAGCCTCAGACACTTACTAGCTGCATGACCCTGGATAAGTCACTTAAGCTCTGTTTGCCTTAGTTTCCTCAACTGTAAAATGGAGATAATAGCATCAACGATTGTTGTGAAGATCAAATGAGATGAAATTTGTGAAAGTACTTAGCATATCACCTGGTATATAGTTGGTACTATATAAATGCTTATTCCTTTCCCCTTCCCCTTTTCCAACATCTTCCCAACAGACAACAAGATCATTCAGAAAGAGCAACACTTTGAAGTAATCACGATCTCTAAGCACTTTCTCCATAAGTCTTTGAAAAAGGGAAGATGCCTCCAAGACATCTTGCGGCATCTGTTCAAACAGTAGAATTCTGTTGGGTAGATGACAGCTGCCTTTTCTTTGTTGTCCTCTGACATAAGAATCTTGCAGTAGCTACTGGACAAGTCCAACGTAGAAAGCTACTGGCTGCCTAGCAAATATCAGGACATTTTTTTTTAAAGCAATCGGGGTTAAGTAACTTGCTCAAGGTTACAGACCAGTTATTTCTGGGTCTGGTGCTGAGTATCTGAGCCCGGGATTCGATCTCCAGGTCTTCCCGACACTGGAGCCAGTGCTCTTACTCACTGTGCCGCCCCGTAGTACAGGACATCTTGAACTTCTGCTATTGTCTATTTCCCAACTATATACATCTCAAATCTTCCCTTTATTCTACTATACCACCATTATGGGTGGAGCATACAGACTGTCTAACTTTGAACAGCCACTGATCCACAATTCCTCCAAATGGTTTTTGAGATTTTCCATCTCAGAGAGGGCAATCTTTCAGGATTTCAACTGAAGGGGCTGGCGTCGCTTGAGGTAATTTTGTTCATTGTTCCACAGGCACATCCTGTATCCTCCTTATGCAGCGAGAACACTCCATTTGGCCGTATTACTTTTATTTATTTATTTTTGTTACATTTTAAGTTCCAAACTGTCTTCCTCCCCCCGCCCTCTTCTCTGCACTAGAGAAAGTTACCATTTGATGCAGATTAACGAATATTTGTAAAACCATACTCTGCATATTTTTTTTTATCATTTCTTTCTCTGAAGGTGGATAGCATCTTCCTTTGTAGGTCTTTCATAGCTGAATTAACTATTTGTAGTATTCAGAATAACTCAGTTGTTTACAATTGTTCTTCAAACAATATTGCTGTTACTGTATCCAACGTTCTCTTGGCTCTGCTTATTTCACCCTTCATTATTTCAGGCAAGCAGCTTAGCATTTTCTTATAGCACAGTATTCCATCACAATCGCATACCGCAACTTGTTTAGCCATTCCCCAATTGGTAGACACCCCCTTAACTTCCAGTTCTTTGCCACCACAAAGAGAGCTACCATAAACATCTTAGAACATATAGGTTGTTTTCTTTTTCTCTGATCACCTTGGGAAACAGACCTAATAGAGGTATTGCTGGGTCAAAGGGTAAGCACAGTTTTATGACTCTTTGGCAATATTATTTTTCATCCTGAGCTTAAAACATCAAAAAATAATATTTCCATGTACATAGCAAAACAAAAAGAGGATCACATGTAAAACTATCACTTTCTATTTTATATTGCCTACTTTAAAAATATGTAATAAATTCTACATGTTTCTTTAAAAATTGTCTTGTTTTTGAGCAGAACCAGGAGAACATCATAGACAGTAACAGCCACATTGTGCGAAGGCTAACTTTGATAGACTTATCTTTTCTTAGCAATGCAAGAATCTCAGACAATTCCAGAAGACTCATGATGGAAAATGATGTCCACATCCAGAAAAAGAGCTATGGAGTCTGAATGGAGATCGAAGCATATTATTTGCTCCATCTCTTTTTCTCTGTTTCTTTTTACTTGTCGTTTCCCTCATTGGTTCTAATTCTTCTTTACAACATGACTAATGTGAAAATAGGCTTAATATGAATGTATATGTAGAGCCTATATCAGATTACATGCTATTCTGGGGTAGGGGAGGGGGAGAGATGGGGAGAAAATTTGGAACTCAAAATCTTATGGAAGTGAATGTTGAAAATTAAAAATAAATAAAAATTTAAAAATTGTCTTGTTTATTTTTTTTCCTGAACTTTCTTTGATCATCCTTGTATTCCTGAGATAGCAGAGATTCACCAAAGTCAGATTCTATGGATCCCTATTAAGGTGGAGGAGTTATTTTTCCTTCAGTGCTCTAGTTCACTACTGGTTTTTATCTTCCGTGTGACCTTGGGAAAACCACATAAATTCTCTGGGTCTCAATTTTTCATCTGCTGACCATTAATTTTGTTACCAGCTATCAATCTATAATCCTATGATCCTTCAAGGAACTTACCGAACTGTTGGTGAAACTGGCGTTCTTGGTCCACATATAGACAACACTTCATCTCTCATCTCCACCTCTTCACACTGGCTGTCCCTCATGAGTGGAACGCACTTTATCGCCTCCACCTCTTCAGATTTCTAGTTTCCTTGGAAACTCAGTTGATATGTTTCCTTCTTCAAGAAGCCATTACCTAGCTGCTAATCTGTCTCCCTTCCCATTACCTTGAATTAATTTTTTATATATTTTGTATATGTTTGAGAACAGGGAATGTTTCACTTTGTCTTTGCAAAGTACCTGGCATATAGTAGGCACTTAATAAATGCTTGTTGATTGATTGATTGACATAAGCAATAATTAATGATATTAAATGGTTTATGATGGATACCAAATAAGTGATATAGACAAGAGATGCTAGAGAAATTCAGAGGATGGAGTGATCACTCTGGGCAAAGGTTGTCAAGCAAATGGGACTCAAGCTAGACTTTGAAAGATAACTAGGATTCATATGGATGGAGAAGACAGGTGGAGGAAGATTGTTCAAGTGGCAATTTATATGAGCAAATGTTCATAAGACAATGACTATATTCCAGTTGAATTAATGAGAGATAAAGTTGGAAAAGTAAGTCAGGGCTGGAGGGTGTTGAATTTAATTTTTGGAGGTGCAAAAGTCTCAGCAGAAGCATTTGAACATCACAGAAGGAAGCAGAAATGCCAAGAGATCTAGATTGTAATGAGCTTTGCCCCTATTTCTGCATAACTTTGGGTAACACTGTTTTTTCATTCATAAGGGTGAGAATCTCATGAAAGTTCTCTGCTGTAAGCCAGATGCTTGCAAAATTTCTCCATTTTAGAGTGAAAATATCTGGCAGGGGGCAGGGTTTATGTGTACAAATATGGCAATTTTATTTTGAGACGTTTTCAAGCAGTTACATTTTGGAGGAGGTAGACTCCACCAAACTTATAAAAACTGCCAATTCCATTCCATTCAGGTTTTTAAGTAAAGACTGGACAACTACATCTTGGGGATGTGAGAGAGGATATTATTCAGGTATTAGCTTGATGAGGTCCTTTATGACTCCAATATTCTGTGATTCTATGAATTCTACTATATTCAATTTCAAATAAGTTCTAAGTGCTGCATTAGGTACTTGCAGATTCGTTGTTCATTTTTTTCAGTTGTGTCTGACTCTTTGTGACACCATTTGGGATTTTCTTGGCAAAGATACTGGAATGGTTTGCCATTTCCTTCTCTGGCTCATTTTTACAGATGAGGAAACCGAGGCAAACAGGGTTAGATGACTTCTCCAGGGTCACACAGCTAGATTTGAGGCTGGATTTGAATCAGGTCCTCTTGATTCCAGGCCTGGTGCTCTATGCACTGCACTACTTAGCTGCTCCACTTGAAGATACATAAAGAGAAATAAGTTACCATGCTTGCCCTCATGGCGTTTGCATTCTAGTAACTAAGAGACTCTGTTGATGGAAATGGTTTGTAATATAGCTGTTTGAAAAGCCAAACAACCTTTTGTATCTTGACCAATCAAGCAACAAATCGTGTTTTAACATTTGTTTTGTGCAAGGCACTGTGTTAAGCACCATAAGGAGTACCTAAAATTATAAGAAATGGTCCCTGTCCTCAGATTAGAAGACCAGGTCAACAAGCGCAATTTGAAGTTGTGAAGGCAGCTAGTGAGCTGAAGAAGAATCTGAAAGAAGTCAGGACTTTATATAGACATCAATCCACACTTACAGTATTTTGATACATAACAATTAATTCAACAGGAATTTACCAAGCACCTCACTGGAGAGACAAAATGAAGATGGAAAAACAGTCCCTGACCTCAGGGAACTTACATTATCCTATCACATGGTAGTGGATAAGATTGTGTGTTAACTGCATATTGACATGGCTAGCTGGTTTGTCTGACCAAGTTGTAGAGGGAATATTTTGGAATGGTTCTACTGCCATTTTTATGCAAAGTCTCAATCACTACCAGAATTAGGAGAGCAACCAACTTTTGGTTTCCTTATATCCAACACATAGGTACTGTGGGAACCTCTCTCATAGGAAGACAGCAATACATTTGCTTCAGAATTCTTCCTCGAGCCTCTTATTTTATTTCCTTCTTTTTTTTTTTTCTTTACATCACAAGCATTTATCTCCTGTTTTATTTTCCATGCTGCTATGGGCTCATGATTTGTTCTCCATCACTCATTAAATCCAATGCTTTATTTAAGAACACTACAAAACAAATGGTGCTGGTTTGTTTGTTTTATTTCTTAATTTTTGGAGGGGGGGAAGGCAAGATAATTGGGGTTAAATGACTTGCCCAAGGTCACACAGCTAGTAAGTGTGTCAAGTGTCTGAGGCTGGATTTGAACTCAGGTCCTCCTGTCTCCAGGGCTGGTGCTCTATACACTGAGCCCCTAAGTTATTTTTAAACAGGGAACAGACGAAAACTTTCCTGCCAGTGTAAAGAAAAAAAACCCACCAAAGACTCTACTAAAATTACTGATGTTTTATTTTGACATCCCCTCCACATTCAAATATATCCTTCTTCCTCAAAGAACTATTCCTTCTAACAAAGACTTTTAAATAGAAAGAAAAGTCATATGACCAAAGTCTAACAGTGTTCCCCACCTGTAGACCTTCACCTCTTTGCACAGAAAGGGTGGTCTACATTTCTCATTTCTTTTTTTTTTTTAAGGCCAAGCTGGATAGCTACATTTCCACAATTTCCAGCTTTGTTTTTTTTTTTTTTTCCCAAAGAAAAGACGTTAAAAGCAGCAATCTTGGGTAGAGTCTTAGCAAAGGGAGGACAAGGAGGAGAAGCAAATAAATAAAGCAACCTTAAGCTCAGAAAAGGAGGCATTGAACTGGTTCTGACTGTGGTGGGGTGACCTGGGTAGTTGACACAACCTCTTTCCATCTTAAAACCTGACGTGGAAAACTGTGTTCTAGCCCTGATGACTGCTTCCCTAAAGCTCTCAGGATAACACACTGTCCATTTTTAATCAAGTGAAACATGTTGATCTGTCTTTGACTGAGCACTTACAGCAAAATTAGGAGCTGTTATGGCTTCCTTCAGACAGTATTTATGCTTCTCTCCAGGAGCTGCTTTTGTCCTGTAAAAACATCCCCACAGTAAGATTTTCAACCTTTTAGGATAGCATCTGACTCTATTAGCGCCTAAAGAGAAGAACCATAAATAACCTCACCATTCTATGCTTTTAGCCGAAGCCATCAATCATTGGCGTTTTTTCCTTTGCTTCCTAAGAGAAAGCAGTTCTATAGCTAGAAAATTTGGTTTACAAAATGCCCTACTTTTTTTTTTTTTGGTTAGGAGGAGGGTAGAGAGAAGAAATGTGTGTGTTTGTGCATGTGTGCATATATGTATGTATGTGTATGTGTCTGTGGGGAGCAGCTTGGAGGGTTGTAAATGGAGGTAACTATTAATTTTCACCTCTTCTACCATATCTCCTATAATCAAGACAGGAAGACCCTTCAGAATATTATTAAATACTAAGTCTTGGACTCTGTTTCTCACAATAGTCAAGCATGATTCCAGAGGACTGATGATGAAGCTAGCCATCCAACTCCTGAAAGAGGTGATAAACTCAGGGTGGAGAATGAGACAGGTATTTTTTCATCACGGCCAACGAAGAAATTGGTTTTCTTTGCCTCTTCAGATACATTACAAGGATTTGTTTTTTCTTTTTTCTTTCTAAATGGGGTGCAAAAGTAAGAAGGAGGAAAAACAAATTTTTAACTAAAAAAATTACTAAAAAAAAAAAGGAATAGACCTTGGACTAAGTGGGTTGCATTCTTCTCAGGACCTAATAATAAACTGGGAATTTCCCTGGTTGGGATGGGAGTGGGGTGAAGAAAAAAAAAGAGAGGATATCTTAACTCTTTTTCATGTAAATAGTATTTTTTCCCAATTACACATAAAGAAGATTTTCAACATTCATATTTTATAAGATGTTGAGTTCCAAATTTTTCTCCCTTCCTCCCTTACCTCCCCACTCCCCAAGATGGCAAGCAGTCTGATAGAGGTTATACATGTGCAAAGGACATATTAATTCTTTCAGTTCGCTAGGAAGCTAATGAACTAAGTGGTAAGCTTATGACCTGAGAGAGTTAATTTAGCTCACCAAGACTTTAGTGCCATAGTGCATGGAACTAACTTACCAGGTAAAAGTCAGGCTCTTTATACAGGCTGTTTCTGAAGCAAACATTAAGAACTTTTCATCTTTAAAAAAATAATTGTATTGATGTCTTTTGTTTATATAGTCATAGTCACTTCAGGATATGTTCTCTACCTTCTCTCCCCAAATTAAATCTTCCCTTATAACAAAAACCACTCCAAACAATGTATGCAACATTCTAGAGAGGTGCCCTCTCCTCTCTGTGGCTTCTCATTGTCGACTTTCTTTTTCTTGTTGTCTCAAAGATTAAAGGAGATCCTGGCCATGTCTTATTAAGTAAATTGATAAGATTTTTATGCGTTAGATGATAATAGGACAGAAGTCTTTAAATGAGAGACCCTGATTTCCTGTACCACAAGAGGCACCATTGTTCTTGTAAATTGTCTGGGATGTCAGGCTAGGCCTGGTTCAGTCACTAATGCATTGTGTTCCTTTGGCCAAGTCACTTAACTTCTTGTACCAGATTTATTCTAGGACTATCACTCATTTCTGAGACTGGGAAGTTGCTTATTTGACCCTGTTATGCTGTATCCAAAGTTAGCTTTCTTTCATTGTGTTGAGGCTCAGACAGCAAATCAGGTTTGACTTAAATAATATTTGAAAAATATTTATAACATTTGTAAAAGAGTCTGGCGCTTAGTAGGCACTGTATAAATGCTTATTTCCTTCCCTTTCCCTTTTAAGCAGCTTAGACTATTGAGGGATAGCATTTTATTCACTCCTAAGAACCTGAGTTATAATACCAATGTTATTTATCTTCATAAAGATCTGATTCTTAAGTCTATAGTTTCTGGGTTGTAAGTGGAGATAACAATTCATTTACACCTCCTCCCTATATCTCCTAAAATCAAAATTTTCTCATTCCCTCCAATTCTGTATTTCTTAATAAATAAGACATCATACTGAGATTTGTTTCCATGTATATAAAGACCATTCGTTAGAGACTACTAGCCTAAATGATTTCTTTTGTTTTACTCTATTCCCCACTAAAGATATTTTTCCTTTTATGCAATACTGTCTTCCCCAGGTAACTCTATATTAATTGGAATACAGTGGTAAAATCCAGTCAGCATAAATGTTTCCTCTGAATTAATCAGTAAACAAATAGTGCCCGATATCTATGTGTCAAATATTGTTTTGGGTGCTGCTGGGGATCGTTAGGGGATACCATACCTAGTAGTTGTCTTCAGAGAGCTTACAGTTTAGTAATCTACCTAACAGTCTCCCTAACTAGTCATGGTCTAGTTAGGTAGACAAGACATGAAGACATTAAATGATAGACAACACTAGAAAGCATAGAATAAGTATCAAAGTATGTTTTAGTAGAATTTTAATTCCTAGAGAGCAGTGAGTAGGTTTTTAAAGTTGTTTTATAGCCCAAAGCTTGGTGTATACATACACATGCATATACATACATATGTATATATATATATGTGTGTGTGTGTGTGTGTGTGTGTGTATTTTTGTGGTTGTTGTTTAGTCATTTCAGTCATGTCTGACTCTCTGTGACCCCACTTGGGGTTTTCTTGGCAAAGATACTGGAGTGGTTTGTCATTGCCTTCTCTGGCTTATTTTTCAGATGAGGAAACTGAGGCAAACAGGTTTAAGTGACTTACCCAGGGTCACACAGCTAGTGAGTGTCTGAAGCTGGATTTGAACTCAGGTCTTCCTGACTCCAGGCCTAGCACTCTATCTACTGTACCACTTTGCTGCCCTACACTTATGCAGATATAATTTCATTATGGAGAAGGATATCCATTGTATCTGATAGAGATTCTGGGAGAATTTATGGAAAGAAATAGAAGATCTGTGGATCAGTTGTGGTTGAGTTTGTTCAAGCAGAGAAAGTAGCAATACCAGTGAAGAGACAGAACCATTGAAATCATGATATATTCCTTCACTAAAACAAAGGAGCTTAACTTCATTTTCTGGTGAAATTGTAGAATAAATTGTTTTTTAAAAATATTTATCTTTTTTTTTTTAGAATAAGTTTTTTTTTTTGGAGGGGGAAGGCAAGGTAATTGGGGTTAAGTGACTTGCCCAAGGTCACACAGCTAGTAAATGTGTGAAGTGTCTGAGGCTGGATTTGAACTCAGGTCCTCCTGACTGCAGGGCTAGTGCTCTATTCACTGTGCCACCTAGCTGCCCCTAGAATTAATTCTTAAAGGATTAGTACTCTTCTAGGAAAAGCAGTCATGATGACCAAGAGCCAGCATGGTTTCATGAAGAAAAGGTCATGCTGGACTAACCTTCTTTCCATTTTTTTTTTAGACAGGATCATTAGATTAGTAGATTGGAGAAATGATGTAGACATAGTTTACCTATATTTTAGCAAAGCATTTGACAAAGTCTCATGTTATTTTTATGAAAAGGAGAGACATGAGATAGATAATGATATAATTAAGTGGATTCATTCCTGACTGAATGGCCAGAACCAAAGAGTAGTCACTAATAGTTCAGTGTCAGTTCAGAATGAGTTGTCCAGTGGAATCCTCAAAGTCTCTGTGTTTGACTCTTTGCTGTTTAACATTCTTTATTCATGACTTGATAGCGTGCTTATCAAATATGCAGATAACATAAAGGTGGAAATGATAGCAAACACACTGGACAGATGACAGAGTCAGGATTCAAAAAGATCTTGACAAGTTAGAACCTGAGCTGAATAATGACAAGATGTAATTTATGAGGGAGAAATGTGAAGACTACCTTGGTCCAAACAGTCCAAATGAAACATAAAGTCTAATACTTGGGTTAAAAACAATCAACCTAAAAATCAAAATAGGCAGGAGGCAGTCAGATGGCACAACGGACAGAATGCTGGACCTGGACTCAGGAAGATGTGAGTTCAAATCTAGCCTCAGACACTTACTATCCGGTGACCCAGGACAAGTTGCTAAACCCTGTTTGCCCCAGTTTCCTCATCTGTAAAATGAGCCAGAGAAGGAAATGGCAAACCACTCTAGTATCTTTGCCAAGAAAACCCCAAATGGGGTCACAAAGTGTCAGACATGACTGAAGTGATTGAACAAAAGCAAGTGATTAGGAAGCAGTTCACATGAAAAAAGATCTGGACGGGGCAGGTAGGTGGTGCAGTGAATATAGCACTGGCCCTGGAGTCATGAGGATCTGAGTTCAAATTTGACCTCAGACACATGACATACTTACTAGCTGTATGACCTTGGGCAAGTCACTTAACCCCAATTGCCTTGCCTTCCCCCCTCCAAAAAAAAGAAAAAAGATCTGGAGATTTTGGTAGACTACAAGCTCAATATAAGCCAGTATGGTGATATGGTAGGCCAAAAAAGCCAGTGCAGACTTTGGGTAGCATTAAGAGAGACATAGGGTTCAGAAGGAGGGAGGGGATGGTTTTGTTGTACTCTGCCCTGGTCAGACAACCCCTTATTCTGTTCTGGGAATTTTTTTTTAATGGCCATCAATGAGTTGTAGAGCATGCAAAGAAGAGTGAGGAGGAGGATGAAAGACCTTGAGTTCATGAAACATGAGAATCAGCTGAAGCCACTAGGGATGTTTAGCCTTAAGAAGTGAAGACTTTGAGGGATCATAGTAGACAGATTCATGTATTTGAAAGGCCATCCTATGGAAGAAGAGAAGATTTGTTCTTCTTGGCCTCAAAGGAGCTAAGAATGAGTGGAAATTGCAAAGAGGTCAACTTAGGCTTTGTTGGCCTTTTTTTTGTTGTTGTTTTTAATCAGGAAAACCTTCCTAACAATTAACACTATCCAAAACCATAATGGGACACTTTGGGTGATCTTTAAGCAAAATTGGCTACCATCTTGTCGGGTAGGCAATAATAGGATGCGCACAATTATAAGAGACAGTTTCATTCCACGGCCTAGTTAAGATTGGAATTCCATCACCACAGCACTGACCATAGCAACTCATTAAATCATCTGGTAAGATGTGAAAGGCATGCCATTGGTCCTTGAAATATTACAGTTTCAGGTCACAGGAACTTTGTCATTCTAATTCCAGGTCAGATGTGGCTATTGACAGATTAGTGCTATTAAGGTACATTAGTATATTTTCTTTTTTAGTTTTTAGCCAAGAACACACACATATATATATATATATGATATTTATAAACATAGCACTATTCTCTGTGTAGTGAATCCTGCTGAAAGCAGGTCTGCCTTAGACCTCAGTTCAAGGTCTTTTAGGTAACAAAGTACCAAGGTGCTTTCATTATAAAGTAGTTTAACCTACAAAGTGATCTCACAACTGGGACAATGTCATAGTGAGAGTTCACTGTATAACACAGGTAGTTTGACCTGGTTCTCAGACCAATCAGTTTAACAACATAGACTGTAAGGTTCTTCTCTTGGTTTTCATCTTGATTTTAATTCAAGTGAAATTCAGTGTAAAAAGAAAGTGAGGATGTAATATCATAAATTGCCCTGGTAAAATTAGGTCCTCGCGGAGAATCACCTTTGTGATCCTTATTACTTCTTCACTTCCTAGATATTCTTAGTAACCTTCTAAATTGACTTTGTAACAGAAACCAAATATACAATGCCCTTAAAATTTAATAAATACTGAATCTTAGAATTGGGATGTTACCTAAGCACTCTCTGGGAATAGAGAAAAATAAAAACAGCAGCAACAGCTAACCTTCATTCTATTGGTTAATTTTTCAAACTATGAAAGGCAGTGAGATCTTGTGAATGAATGAATAAATTAAAAAAAGTATTTCTTAAGTACTACAAATTTATTAGATACAAATTCAAAAGGCAGACAAGGAATTAATATTTGAATAGGGGAGATAAGGCCATCTAGGGAAGAGAGTGTCAATTACAAAAGAATGCTTTATTTGGGGCAGCTAGGTGGCACAATGAATAGAGCACTGGCTTTAGAATCAGAAGGACCTGAGTTCAAATTTGGATCTTAGACACTTAACACAAAACTACCTGGGTGACCTTGCATAAGCCACTTAATTCCAATTGCCCTACCTTCCTCCCTCCAAAAAAAGGAGAAAAAAGAAAAATCTTTTTTTTTTAAAAGAATGTTTTAGTGTAGGAAGTTACAGATTTGGTGAATAGAGCAAGGGGCTAGTTCAACTTGGACTTAGTCAAAGGGCCACACTTGAGGATCTAGAGGACCACATCCCTGGGCTAGCTTATTGGCATGCCTTTTCTAGAAGCAAAGGACTCTTGATTTAATCATGGTTCCTGGAATAAGAGGTGGAAAGGCAGGAATGATACCTGGATGGCAGTTGGGCCACTGAGGAAGATGACAAGATGATTGAGGTTAAGCAAGGTTGATTTTGTTGCCAGCTAGACACACTGGTATCTCACCAGTCAGGCCCAGCACATAGGACTTGGGAGTCAAGAAGACCTATATTGAATCCAGTTTCTGACATTCAATAGCTGTGTGACCATGGGAAAGTCCTAATCTCTATGAATTTCAGGCAACTTATTTTTTTTTCTGATAATTTAAAACAAATTTTATTTTAGACTGAAACACCAGAACACAAATAGAGAATAGAGAAAAGAAATAAAAATATATCATAAACTTAAATACAAAGTAAGAAAGAAAAAAAATCATGTCATGTGCGTAGCAGATCATGAGAGGATTCAAAATATGCAACAATAAATTTTCATCTCAAGAAAGCCTGTATGACTCAGCAATGCAAGGGCCTAAAACAATTTCAAAGGACTCATGATGGAAAATGCCATCCACATACAGAGAAAGAACTATGGAGTCTGAATGTGGAGCAAAGCAGACTATTTTCTTTTTTTGTTCCATTTTATTTTCTTTCTCATGGTTCCTCCCATTCGTTCTAATTCTTCTATACACCATGACTAATGTGAAAATATGTTTAATAGGAATGTTAAAATAAAAGAAAGCCTGTATGATAAATACTATATTTGTGTTGAGAGCTGTCCATTTTTCTTTGTTTCCTTGTAACTTTTCTTTTATTCTCTGCTGTGCACTTTTTTACTTTGTTCTTACCCCCCCCCCCCCGCCCCGACCCTGAAGGCTACAATTAAGTGTAGATATAGTTCTCTCTACCTATAGCTATATACATATATACATGCATTAGGTAACTTATGTACCAAGTTAAAGATGGGTTTCAATCTGCCTCAGTAAAAGAAATTGCTAACCTAATGAAATTAAAGAGCCTTGATTCATTCCTTCATCCATCCAATTAAATAATTAATGCCAGGAGAACAATCTATATTACAACAACATTGTAAAAATGAACAATTCTGAAAGACTTAAAGAAGTTCAATCAATAAAGTGATTGACTGTCATTCCAGAGGACTGATGATGAAGAATGCTACCCATCTCCTGAGAGAGAGAGACAATGGACCCAAGATACAGAATGAAACACACACTTCTTAACATGACCAACAGGAGAATTTACCTTGCTTGACTGTGAACATTTGCTACACAAGTTTTGTTCTTCCTTTTATTTTTCATCAGTGGGATGTTAGGATAAAAAAATAAATTCTGGATAATTGAAAATTAAAAAAAACTAATTTAGCAGAATGAATAACAAAAAAGAAAACATACAATAGATTGCTTCATATAACAGTGATTCCAACAGTTGTGCATCATAATAATGTATTACATGATGATGAAAGTATTTATATACACTATGGTTTTATTTTATGCTAATTACACCCATATTAATTATACTTCCATGTATTTTGTGATCCATTGACACTGGTCTCCTTGCTGTTACTGGAATGAGACACTCATCTCCTGACTGAATCTTCTTACTGGCCATCCCTTATACCTAGAATTCTCTCCTTCATTTCTATCTCCTGGTTTCCTTCAAGTCTCAGCTAAAACCCCACATCCTACAAGAAACCTTTACTGGTCACCCTTCATGTTAGTTGCTTCCCTCTTTTGATTACCTCCATTTACCCCATATATATCTTGTTTGCACATAGTTATTTGCATGTTCTCCCCCCATTAGACTGTGAGCTCCTTGAAAGCAGTGATTGCTTTGTTTTCATCTGTATTCCTACCTGAGGTGGAGAACCTTCGGCCTCGAGGCCACTTGTGACCCTCTAAGTCCTCAAGTTCGGCCCTTTGACTGAACCCAAACTTCATAGAACAAATCCCCTTAATAAAATGATTTGTTGTGTAAAATTTGGACTTGGTCAAAAGGCTGCACCTGAGGACCTAGAAGGCCACAAGTGACCTCGAGGTCGATCCCCACCCCTTCTAGCTGGTAGCACAGTTCCTAACTGACTGAGATTTACAAGCTTCTCATAGCAGACTAACAGGTCTTTAGTTTGGGGTAGTTTCCATTTCCCCCCTCATCCTGTGACAGAGGGAGGGAGAAGGGAAAGAGGTAGCAATGTCTGGCTAACAGACAAAGAAGTTTGTCAGATTAAAAGTGAAAGGCTCCTTTAAGAATTATCAGTGGCGGGGGGGGGGGACCCCAGGAAGCAGACATCCCTCAGTGCCACCCACCTCCTCTTAGCTCAGGGAGTCAGAAATAGGCAAATACTGGATGATTAAATAGGAGCATTGGGAAGATGGAGAGGAAGAGGACCCAGGAAAGCTGAAGGAGGCAAGTTACCTGTAGAACAATGCACAGTGGACTGGAACCACCTCAGGGGAGAAGGAGGGGTCAGTACCACCCCCAGAGGGCAGTTAACAAAAGTAATAAAACTAAGAATAGCTACCTTTACAGAATGCCTGCCTTGTGCCAGATGCTTTACAAAGATCATCTCATCTGACAACAACCCTGGGAGGCAGTTTACAGCTGAGGAAACTGAGGCAAACAGAAGTTTAGTGAATTGGCCAAGGCTACACAGCTAATAAGGTGGAGACCAGGTCTGCCTGACTTTGAGCCCAATGCTGCTGTATCCCCAGGGTAATTTAGCTTTATTACTATTCTTTTATTTTAAAAAATCATTTATTTGTTTTTATATTTATATACTTTATATTATGCATTATATATTATATATAATATTGAAAATATGACATATGTTACATATTTATATTTATATATAGTTATTATGCTTATATTCACTTTTATAAGATCTTGAATTAGAAAATTTCCCCCCTCTCTCCACCCCCCATCTGTAAGACAGCATGCAATCTGATACAGGCTATAAATGTATGATCACATTAAACATATTTCCACATTAGTCATACCATGAAAGATAGTTTTATTACTATTCACAAGGAGAGGAGGAGAATAGATGTCAATGGGGAACAGTCTTGTGGCTGTGGCCCCGCAGCCCTCAGATAGCACGTAGTGGGATGGCCCTAGACATGGATTCATGAAATACTTTTTCAACTCCAGTGGAAGACAGCCACTTCAGGCTCAAAATTACAGAGAGTTTTAGACAGAGAGGGTTGGCACCACTATGTGCCATCATCAAGAGTGGAAGAGAGTAGTTGGTCAGTCAGTGAACATTTATTTATTCAGTACCTGCTGTGTGCTAAGCACTGGGATACAGAAAGAGTCAAAAGACAGTCCTTGCCCTCAAGGAACTTATGATCTAATGAGCAGTATAGTTGCAGAGTATTATTGTTGGGACCAGTGATATGAGAGCATTTTCAAAAAGTGCCTCATAAGAAACGAGGAATGAGGTAAAGGGTCAGCAGCAGCTTAAATCTAACTGTGCTGTCCAGTAAGAGGCTGGAGAGAGTCTCTGGGATTATATTAGCTTTGGCATATATACATCCTGGCACTGTTGCCATACCACTAGCCATACCAGTCCAACCAGTTTTCACAGGTTCACAAATTTCTTGGCTCTGCAATAACCTCTTGAAGGAAGGCAATTGGGCAGATCACCAGTGTCAGAGGACTACTTAATGCTAGTAAATGAAATAATGTATGCAAAACCCTTGGAAAAACCTTAAAGTGCTATATAAAAATCAGCATTTTTTTTTTTTAAACTAAAGGGCCAGGTGTGAGGGTTGCCCACACTAAGACCATGGCTACGTTTCTGCTGTTTCTGTAATTGCTCTCCCTCTGCCAAAGACCAATGCCTTCCCTCTCTCAGTCTTACTGCAGCGACAGCTGATCCTGCTGCCTGTGATGGCATGGTAGGAATGGTTTCTGCTGAGTGCATATGGGTTTGTTTTTTCCCTGCCAGGCACCTGTGTCTCAGAGCCCAAGTAATCACTGCTGTCCTGGCGGTTGCTTTTCATTCAAGATCTGTCGTCAGCGAGAATCTACCGCTGCAATTCATGCGGAAGAACAACAGGACAAGACCCGTCACGACACTTAAAAGCATGTAAGTGCACTCAACTAACTGAGTAAGACAAATCGTCTCACACTCTGCTCAAGCTTGAACTCTGTGTTTCTGGCCTACCTGGTGGCCAGTTTTGGTTGATCTTTGTATTTGACTCAGACTCTAGATTTGGACTATATTAATTACCCAGAACAGGACAGTTAGGTTGTGAAGTATATAGAGCGCTAGGCTTGGAATCAGGAAGATGAGTCCTTCAATCCAACCTCAGATACTTACTAGCCATGTGACCCTGGGCAAGTCGCTTAACCCTGTTTGCCTCAGTTTCCTCATCTGTAAAACGAGCTGGAGAAGAAAAAGGCAAACCGCTCCAGCATCTTTGCCAAGAAAACCCCAAATGAGGTCACAAAGTATCAGACATGACTGAAATGACTGAAAAACCGCAAAGTTGGCCAGAAGCATTTGAATCCTGGGTCTGTCTGAAAGACCAAAAAAGTATGACAAATAGAGCAGAGGCAAGATGGTCTTAGACATCTTGGATATAAGAGGGTTGAAACCCCACCCTGAGGAAAAGAGGGAGAGCTAAAAGCTGTTCTGTGATGGAAGAGAGGCAATCTCTTCCATCTACGATGGAGGTAGAGTTCACTCAGTTAGAAGTTAGAATAAGCAACCTTGCTAAGGGAGTAGGGTGTGGAAGACCCATATTAACAGAGGGAAGGGTGGAGAAAGGACTAGACCAGGGGTGGGGAATCAGTGATCTCAAGGCTACATGTGGCCCTCTAGGTCCTCCAGTGTGACCCTTTGACTGAATCCAAGTTTTACAGAACAAATCTTACCCTCTAGGTCCTCAAGTGCAGCCCTCTGACTGGAATTTTTCCCATAAAACTTGGACTCAGAGGGCTGCATCCAAGGACCTAGAAGACCACATGTGATCTTGAGGACTCAAGTTTCCCACCACTGGACTAGACCAACAGGGAACCACTGAGGTCTGGAAGAGGGGACAGCACTATCAAGCAATGAAACACTGAGCCACCATGTGGAGGAACAAAACTGGCCCTGGCCCTGGCCCTTCATTGCTTATGATGGCTCCTGTGAAGTTTCAAGGTTCAGCAGGAAGGGGTATACTCTTTAGTGACTGAGTTCTTTTCCTGTATAAAAGGGTCTCAATCCAGGCTCATATGTCTGTCAAGTGGGATGGATCCTATAGTCTTTTGTGGAACATGGAACCCATCAGAAAGAAGTATTGCTTGACTCTTGGATTTTTCCTGACATGGAAGAGTGACTTAATATGGGATAACATTATAAGTAAGAAGTATGTATAGGTCCCTAATGGAAGGTAGTACCACCAAAAAAGGGAACAAGATTTCCTTACTTTCTCTGGGGGCCAACTTGTGTTCTTTATGTATTTATGCTGTGTTAAATAAAACTGGCTCCATATTTGAGATCTTAACATTGATACCTGAAGGGGAGGTAAAGATACCCCTTTTGGGAAGACCCCAGCTGTTAAGGTTTCCATTGCCACCTGGGTGGGGTAAAATGAGCCAGATTGTCAAATTTCCCAGAATTTCATTGGGTAGAAACTAGAAAAGGGGGGAAAACGAGCTTTTGAGAATTTGTTAGAGTTCTCGTTCCTTTTTCCCCACAATTGCACCCAGGTTCTCCTGTCAAGAGGCATACATGCTCTGATGCCAATGTTATATATAATTTCTCTTTTGGGTACTCAGCCCATCACTGTTAATTAACCTTTGAAATTCCAAATGAACTCTGGGAGGTTTAATACAAAACTCACGTAAAATACAATGCCTTAGTTTTAAGTGTTCAAACCATTTTAAGGCCCATTCCTCATTTCCGCCATTTGCTTTCTTAACTATTTAATAAGGGTCATGAAATGAATTAGTCTTCCAAATGTTGAAGACTTGTGGATTTATGCCCACTTGGAAGCATTTCTCTTCCAGGAATGTCAAAGCTGGCGACCTTTTGGATGTTAATTTGTTTCTCCATCTGTCCCATACATTCAGTGAAGACTTGGGGAATGAATTTGAGCCTACTCAGTCTTTCCTTTTTGCCTTGCCATCCTAATTGCTATAAAGAGAAGCTCCCTGTATATCAAGTCTTTTATGCTTCTGTAGTACCATGTGTTTGTCTTCTGGGGTCCACTAGGGATGAGGATAAACCTACTTCCATGCCAAAGTTCTTTCATTAATGCAGAAACCACTTTGGTCAAAAACCCCATGCTAAGAGATCACTACAGCATTCAAACTCTGTGATCTCAAAAGGTGTAGTTTTCATAGGAAGTGATTAAAAGCTCTGATGCTTTGGTTTAGGGTTTAAACAAGTCCTTCTGTCCTGAAGCATCTATTTTGAAGGCTTGGAACTAGTGCCCCCTGACCCCACCCCACAAATAGAGAACACCCACTTTCACCCATCCCCTCCAGTTAGTATAATTACAGTGTTCCTCTGGCCCCTGCTGGGATGGACAAATTGTGCCAGAGGTTAGCATCAAGTTAGTAGGCTTTGCCAGAGTGTAAGAGAGTCAACAGCCTGGGGGGATGAGGCAGGGCATGGTCTGAATAAAAAGCCAGAGTTCAGGAAAACCACAGATCAGATAAGTAAGCTCAGTCAAGAATTTGAGGCCAGGCATGCAAAAAAGCCAAGAAATACCAGATCTGGGGGCTCAGCTCACATTTTACAAGTGGCCCACCCAGGATAGGAACAGGAAATAACACAGGGAAGGAGCTTTGTGAACATTATTTGCTTCATGAAAGGATAATGGTCCTGGCATCGGTGTTTATGGCTGGCAGTGTGCTGGCCATCTTTCTCTCCTCTTCCCTCCTCACAGGCTCAGCCAAAGGTGCTGCAGCTGTGTGCTCTGACAGTAATCTTTAAAGACAGCCCACGAGGAGGATGCTTTTCTATTTTAACAGGGGGGCCGGACTAACAGGGTGTTTCATCCTTATGTTACACTATTAATCACATGGGTATAGAAATTGGGATATTCAATTTGGAGATTTGAAGTGTTGAGAGACTTATAGCTTCTGTTACTTTGTGACTCTGATAAACCAGATTTAAGAACCTTAGGGATGATGTAGTCCAACCTCCTAATTTTACAGATAAGGAAACTGAGGCTCACAGCAATTAAATGAGGCCCAAATCGTCAATGTCTCCCTTTTGCCTCTAAGATAAAATTCACATTCCTTTGCCAGGCATTTAAAGCTCTCTGTAATCTGGTTCCCAGACACCTTTTCAATATTTTGAATACTTTTTTTCAATATTTCAATACCTTTTAAATATTTTGTTGTTGTTTCATATTATCCCCTTTAATGTACTCTATTTCAGTCAACTTGGGCTATTAGCTCTTCTCTGTACATGGCAGTACATGACATTCCGTAGCCCATTTTTTTGCTTTTGCATGAGTGGTCCTTCATATCTGGAATGTGCTCTCACCTCACCTCTGCCTCATGGAATCTTTAATTTCTTTCAAACCAGAGTTCAGTTGCTACCTCCTATATGAGATCTGTCATGATCCCCATAGTTGTTAATTTTTTTTCCCACTTGGAATTTCTTTGCATTACTTAAAAATATCATTTACTTTATATTTTCTTATGTCCAGGTTGTGGTCCCCCATGATAACGTAAGCTTTTTAAGGGTGGGGACGGCAGCGTTTTATCTTTTTATCCTCAGTGTCTGAGCCCGGGATTCGATCTCCAGGTCATCCCGACACTGGAGCTGGTGCTCTTACTCGCTGAGCCACCTGGCCACCCCTAAGCAATTGGGGTTAAGTAACTTGCTCAAGGTTACACGGCCAGTTATTTCTGGGTGTGGTGCTAAGTGTCTGAGCCCAGGATTCGATCTCCAGGTCATCCCGACACTGGAGCCTGTGCTCTTACTCGCTGTGCTACCTGGCCACCCCTGAGTTAATAGATTTCTAATGCATATTCTTTGAATTACTCAAAATAATCCAGCTAGTAAATGTTGAGATTAGGATTTGAATGCAGTTCCTCTAACCCTAAATGCCATACCTTTTCCACTGTACTATGCTGAGGCCCTAAGAGTGAAAGATGAAAAATTAGCATCAGATAACTCTTATTTATATATGTCTACAATAGTCACCAACATTTATCAAAAGCCTGTTATATGCAGAACACTATGCTGTATTGAGAGATACCATGATAAATAAGATAAGGTTCCTGCCCTCATGGTTTTTTTAAACAGGTTTTTTTTTGGCTTTTTGGAGGGGGGAAGGCAGGGCAATTAGGGTTAAGTGACTTGCCCAAGGTCACATGGCTATTAAGTGTTAAGTGTCTGAGGCTGGATTTGAATTCAGGTCCTACTGACTCCAGGGCTGGTGCTCTATTCACTGTGCCACCTAGCCACCCCAATATAATGGTTTTTTAAAAATTTTATTTATTATAGGGGGCGCTGTTGAGGGTTAGCTCTGAGGGGGTCTGCCATGGGTGCGAATCCAGGCCAAGGTCCCCTTTGAGCCTGTTTCCACCTGCTTGGGCCCAGTATCTCAGAATGTTGACTCACCATCCTCTGTTCATCCTCCCTTTGTGCAAGGGAGGCTTAGATCATACTGACTGTTCCTGAAACCTTGGCTGCTTGAAGGATATAGATAAAGTAGTGGACCACACTTATCATGAGATAAGTAAGCAGGAAAGTGTCCCAAGGGAATGGCCTTCTAAAAGTTGCAATCTAGGCTCCTCATGTAATAAACAATGTGAAATTTCCCATGAGAAATGTATGATGTAAGTACTTTAGCTATAGATATAAACTTGGACCCTCAGATGCTTATTTGAGATTTGATTGGCGTCCATGCAATAAATGTATGAATGCTTCAAATTTCTGCCTGGCCCACATTTATTCACACTTCCATGTTTTGGTTAGTGCTGCGAGTGCAGGCAGCAAGTGGTGCCCAAACAGGGACCTGGCAGGGTATGAGGGGAGCAGCCTCCTTGGGAACTCTGGAGAAGAAACAAGGTAAGGAGGTGAAAGGCACAGCAATTGGCCCAGCAACACTAAGCCAGCTGACATTCAAAACAAAAAGGGGAGGGATGGTGTACCGGCAGTTTTAGGGCAGGGATGATCACCAGGCTCAGTGGAATTAGTAGAAAATACAAACAAGCAATGATGAGCTGGTCTCAGAAAAAAAACTTTCACGAGAAAATGGTACAAGTACAAAGTGAAAGTAGAGACAGAGAATGTTATCCAAGAGTTTAAAAAAGAAGAGTGAAAGAAGGAAGATTACTTATCCCTAGCAGTCAGTTACAAGAATTCTTGGAATGTGTAGAGCAGAAGGGGACGGTGGATTTGGTAACAGGGGATTCAGCAGGGAGACAGAGGAGTAAGAAGCTTATGGAAGAGGGACTCCAGCATTTCCTCATGTCTTCCTTTTTTCTATGGAGTATATTAATGATATGTTTAACATCAGAAATGAAAGTGCCAGGGGTAACTCAAACCATTCACTGTGAAATAGCTGTCTTTGTTGGAAACAGATAAAAAGAAAATGATCGAGTAAGTTTTACCTGGCCTCTGTTATCAATTTTTTTTTAGTTACAACATTCAGTTCCACAAGCTTTTGAGTTTTAAATTTTCTCCCCCTCCTTTTCCATCCCCCTCCCAAGATGGTGTGCAATCTGATATAGTCTCGACATATACATTCACATTAAACATATTTTCTCTTTTTTTCTTATGACTTACTATTTCCTTTATTTGTACAAAATAGTGAATAATCATACCCTGGATGGGGAAAAAAGGGGGGTTTTTAGCTTTAAACAAGTCCTTCTGTCCTGAAGGCTTGGGACTAATAGCTTTAGCCCCAGCATCTCTGGCTTTGGACTTGGCAGGCTTGGGGTCAAAAGGTTTATCAACCTTGGAATCACCGGATTTTGTGGCCTTAGAATCAGACTTGGCTGCCTTGGGATCAGACTTGGCGGCCTTAGTATCAGATTTGGTGGCCTTGGGGCCAGGTTTGGTAGCAGATTCCCTGACCTTGGCAGCAGATTTGGTGACCTTGGGGTCACTGGTTCTGGTAACTTTAGAGTCAGGCTTCATGATCCTGAGGCCTGGACGTTTGGTGGTCATCTTGTGGCCAGCATGTTGGGCACTGGTCTTGGGGATCTTGGGCCTGAGGAGCTTGATCATGGAGGCCTTGGTGCTCAGAGCCTTGATAGCCTCTGCTTGGGCATTGATGGTTTTGGTGTTGTTGGCCTGCATCTTCAGCCCCTTCTTCTTGTGTTTCTTGGCAAAGTGCATTTTTCTCAGAAACGGGATCAGCCGCTTTCAGAGACTTGTATTTCTGTGACCTAGGTTTTTTGATGCCATTTCTGTGCCATTTTTGTGATTGGTTGTGGGTGGTATAGTTCTTAAACTTAGACATCTTTACACCTCAGCTTGTGCTAACAGGTGCTCCACCGACCAGAAGAGGCCAAAGGGAGAGAGAGAAGGAAACATATTTTCACATTAGTCATGTGGCAAAGCAGGAGTACAACCACTGGAATGAACCACAGGAAAGAAGAAACAAAACAAAATAAAACAAAAAAGAGAGAGAGCAAATAGTATGCTTCAATATACATTCAGACTCCATAATTCTTTCTCTGGATGTGGATAGCATTTTCTATCATGAGCCTTTTGGAGTTGTTTTAAGTCCTTGCATTGCTGAGAAGAGATAAGTCTATCAATGTTAGTCATTGCACAATGTGACTGTTACTGTGTACAATGTTCTCCTGGTTCTACCCTGTAGCAGCAAGCACCCCAAGCGTCCTCAGGGTTTGCAGCTACCACAGGTTCTTGGATCTGCTTTGTTAAAGGAAAGCAAGTCAAAATGGGTCAACAAGCTTACTTTAATCAGTCAGACATATATCGTTTACCTTGTTCAGAAGAAAAGGTCAGCACCCTGAACCTCAAAGTATGCAGGCATAATTATCAAGACATTAACAGATCAAGTAGACAGCTTTCCAAACTGTCCAACCATTACATCCATACCCAGTCAACATCTGGGTTTCCACATTCTGGGTTTTTCAAAGCCGGGGGACTCTCAACAACGGCTTCCCAGAATTCAGATCAAATCACAGAACACTTCTCAAAGTGAGTCCCAAAACAAAGCTACACATCAGGGCTTATATAGCCTTCTCCTGGCTCAGAGAATGTAACAACCTTATTGACTCACTGGCCAATCAAGAAGTATCTACTGAAAAACAAGCCTCCCACCCCAGGCTCCAGGTGCATTTTAGCCTAGGGGCAGGGAAGATCTTCCAAATTTGCATTCCCATTACATACCCCCCTCATTCAGCATCAGTTCATATAAGTCTTTTCAGTTGTTTTTTTTTTAAAAGCAATTGGGGTTAAGTAACTTGCTCAAGGTTACACGGCCAGTTATTTCTGGGTGTGGTGCTGACTATCTGAGCCCAGATTTGATCCAGGTCATCCTGACACTGGAGCCGGTGCTCTTACTCGCTGAGCCACCTGGCCGCCCCTTTTCAGTTTTTTCTGAAGTCCACCTACTCATCATTTCTTACAGCACAATAGTAGTCTATTACATTCAGTCTAATGGTTTTGCTGTTATTCTGTCACTGTCAGAGGAATACTTTCACAAATGATCACTAAGATGATGTCTACCTGCATTTGGACCTTGCATGACATACCAGTTACCCAAGCTGAGATATTTAGAACCCACCATGGTTTGCTGCTGTAGTCCCTAGTGAAAACTCCTTATTTGTGGGTCAAGATTTCAAGACTGGGACAGACAAAGCAGCATCCAAAATATATGCTTTTTGGTCTTGTAAATTCTCAGGGAACTGGGATGAAGACAGTCAAGGCCAGTCTTGGGAAATTGCCACATTTGTAATTCAACACAATTCCAACTGTTGGACATGGAATGACATACTGAACAATGAGATACTTGGCAAGTATTACTGGCCAGTTGCCTCCAACAATCTGCTTTAGGGCATCCTTAGTAGTCTGCCCCATCCTCTCAGCCTGACCATTTTCTAAAGGGTGATGACAAGTGATAGAGACACCTTAGATAGGGTTCCTGTCCACAAATACCTTAAATTCAATAGAGTCACATGTTGACTTCCCTGAAATAAAGGTCTGATGACATATATGTAGTGCTTAGCACAGTGCCTGGTACATAGTTGGTATTTAGTGAATGTTTATTGATTCATTAAAAAACTACTGATGAAATAAAATGGTAGCAGGGATTTAAAGCAGAGCTAGAAGCATGTAGAACTATTTTAAGAGAGTCTCTCATGTTCGATTTTCCTCTGGAATATTTCTACTAAATCAAAACGGATTCTTATCCCATGGAGTTGTAACTAGGTGTTTTTGAACCAAGGGTAGGTAGCATGAAAGACACCCTGTGTTGAGGGGTGCAGGAGAGGGATAATGCTCCATGGCAAAGAGACAAAGCCCTTGGGACAATAGCAGAAGCTGCTGCAGGGGAAGCACCAGGGAAAGGAACGGGACAGTGCAGGGAAGAAGCTCACCCCAACGTACTGAAAGACTGCAAGTACTGTTAGAAACCCATGATAAAGCCCTGTACTAACATCTCCATACCAACAGCTCTGTTGACCAAGACTACTTCATCATTTCTCATAGCAGATTGAAGAAAGGAAGGAAGAAAGGAAGGAAGGAAGGAAGGAAGGAAGGAAGGAAGGAAGGAAGGAAGGAAGAAAGGGAGGGAGGGAGGAAGGAAGGAAGGAATAAAAAAAAGGAAGGAAGGAAGGAAAAAAAGAAAGAAGGAATGAAGGAAACATTTATTAAGTACTTATTATGTCCCAGGGAGCAATGCTAAGTGCTTCACAAATATTATATCATTTAATCCCCACAACAACCCTGGGAGGAAGGTGCTAATATTATCATCTTCATTTTGCATGTGAGGGAATTGAGGCAGGCAGAGGTGATTTGAATCACTTAAGTGACTTGCCCAGGGTCACACAGCTAGTAAGTATATAGGGTTGGATTTGAATGCAGGCCTTCTTGACTCCAGGCCCAGCACTCTACCCACTATACCACTTGGCTGCTGAGATAACTTTTAGTACTAGGGTACTTTTGAGTGCTTTATTGAATTATGTGAAGTAAGATGGCAGAGGGAGGTGGTGTGATACAGAGGAAACAGAAGCTTAGATGGTACGTTCATCAGATCTGGAGATGGCACATAGCTTGGAAGGACAGCTAACATAGTATATGACAAAATTGGGGCCAAAAAAAATCTTAAGTTAAAGAATTAGGCCAAATTAAATAAGATGAAATTCATCAAAGATTGTTGTTAAATTTTGAACTTGGACCCCAAAAACAAGCTTTACAACTATGAGATGGGGAAACACAGTTAGATGGTGATAGTTCTGAAAAAGATCTGGAGGTTTTAGTGGCTAGCAAGCTTAATAAGACATGAGGTAGTATTGTGATGGAGAAGACAGATTATGTAATGTGATCTTAGACTGCATTAAGAGGAATCAGGTTGGGGCAGCTAGGTGGTGCAGTGAGTAAAGCGCCGGCCCAGGAATCAGGAGGACCCGAGTTCGGTTCCAGCCTCAGACACTTAACACCCACACAAAAAAACTAGCTGTGTAACCTCAGGCAAGTTACTTAACCCCAACTGCCCTCCAAAAGGCAAAAAAAAAAAAAAAAAGAGGAATCATGCTGTCAGGTATGGCACCTTTGTGGGCCTTGTCTGAAGTTTGTTGTGTTTAACTCTAGGCATAATGGTATAAGAAAGACTTTGATAATTCATCATGACCAAGTTGGACTTATACCAGGGATGAAGGTATGGTTCAATATCAGGGCTTTGGCACATACCGAGACCATCTAAGATGATGACACCTACCTGGGAGACACTGGCTACATGCTTCTGGGAAAAGACATTTGTGTTGGCCTACCACATGTTAGGGAGTAGCCTTGCTGGATTTGCCTGCATCTTGATATCTCCCTGACTGAGACCCACTTGTGCTCTCTTTTCAGCAGCATACAGAGGTGAAGGTCTTATTCGCTGCAAGGACATAATGCATTAAGCTGAGACTGGGAGGAAGACCTGGAAGGTCCTTTTCCTCTTCTCACGGGGCCTGTGGCCCAAGAAAATGGGCTGAGGTTTAGGTCTCTTTTGTTTGTCCTTTGCAGTTCTAGGTACAGGGAGTGGGGTCCCGGACCTGGGAGCTTGAGTCAAGGAAACCTTGGAGCCCAGTATTCTAATCTTTATGTTGCCACCAGTCCAGTAGAGAAGCCCTGAGAAACCTTGGTATGGGGAGACAAGCCCAGAGAAGGATGGAATTTGGTGGGACTCATTTTATTTAGGACCTCAGCTAAACTGTGAACCTATCCTTCTCCCCTCCCCAGAGATCAGAGGTAGTGTAGGGAGGATTGTGTCTCCCTGGTGTTGGGTAGAAATGTTTGTATGTTCAGTGTTGCTATACCTTTGAAGTAAATATTCCTTTGTAAAAAGCTTGTTCGATTGTTAAGTGGTTAAGTGGAACTGGGGTATTTGGACACCTAAAATCATAGAAACATAGTTGATGGGGATTTGAGTCAATGGCAGAAAGGAGAAACTTCCCAACCTCCAAAGATACTGGAGAACCTGGGAGAAAGGCGAAATGTAATAGACCTGATCTTCAGGCAGTACAGGACAGTGTAACTATTGTTACTTTAGGAAAACCATCAGCATGAATAATCATACGCAAAACTAACACATACCGAGCCGTATGGCTATTTCAATAAATGCAGAAAAAATCTTTTTAAAAATAGAGCATATATTTATGCAAAAAAACCCTAGAAAGTATAGATACGGGGGAATCTTTCATAATATCATAAAATAAGTCCATCTAAAGCCAAATGCAAGCATCATATGCAATGGGAATATGCTAGAAGTTTCCAAATAAATTAAGGAAAGGATTACCTGTTTCCCACTATTATTTGATATAGCTCTAGAAATACTAATAATAGCAATAAGAAAAGAGAAATAAAAGGCACGAAGAAAGGCAATAGAGATAGAACTTTCCCAATATGCTGATGACAAGGTGGTTTACTTAGAAAATCCTAGGGAATCAGCAAAGAAACTAATTGAGACAACTAACAGCTGCACAGAGTTGCAGACTGTAGAATAAATCCACAAAATTAATGACACTTCTATGATAATAAAATTCAAGAAGCAATAATAGAAAGGGAAGTTATTCAAAATAACTACAAAATACATAAAACATCTGGGAGTCAATCCATAAAAATATAACAATACTTGTATAGATTCAATTAGGAAATATTCCCTAAGGAAATAATGGCCAATTAAAACAGCTAGAGAAACATTTAATGTTCATAAGTGGGTCATGCCAACATAATAAAAACAATACTCCTAAAGTTGATTTGTAATCTTAATATTATACCAAGCAAATTATCAATGGGAAACTTTACAGTGCTAGACAAAGTTATAACAAATTCATTTGGAGAATTAAAATAGTTAGAAAACAGAGATATAATGCAAAAAGGTAAGAATGAAGACAGAGTAGTGCTTCCAAGCCTCAAACTATGTTATCAGCTGCAGTCATCAAAACTATTTGTTACTGGTTAAAAATAGAAAAGCAGCCCCAATGGAATAAACTAGAAAAGGAAGAAACAGAAATAATGGAACTCAATAATCTAGGATTCAATAAACTCTAAAACACAAATTATTTGGGAAAGAACTCCTGATTTGATAAGAATTTCTTGGAAAACTATGGTCTGGCAGAAATGTGGCTTAGATCAACACCCTACACCAGATTCTCCAATAAATTCAAAATAGATTTGTAATCTTTTGAAAAGGGATAGGATCAAAGGAGAAAAAAGAATAAATGGGGGCTGGGATAGGATGGAGGGAAATACAGTCAGTCTTTCATAATATGACTACTATGGAAATGTTTTGCATAACTATGCATGTATAACCTATATTGAATTGCTTGTCTCCTCAATGGGGGTGGGTGAGGAAGGAAGAAAAGAGAGAATCTGGAGCTCAAAGTTTTAAAAACAAATGTTAAAAATTGTTTCTACATGCAACCAGGAAATAAGATATCCAGGCAATGGGGTATACAAATCCATCTTTCCCTACAAGAAAGTAAGGGGAAAGGGGGGATAGGAGGGGATAGAAGAGAGGGAAGACTGGGGGAAGGGGTAATCATTATGCTTGCCATCTTGGGGTGGAGGGTAGGGGAGAGATGGGTAGAAAATTTGCAACTCAAAATCTTGTGGAAATGAATTTGAAAATTGAATAATTTTTAAAAATTATTTTGTGGCGGCTAGGTGGCAAAGTGAATAGAGCACTGGACCTGGAGTCAGGAGGACCTGAGTTCAAATCTGGCCTCAGACACTTAACACTTACTAGTCATGTGACTTTAGGCAAGTCACTTAACCCCAATTGCCCTCCAAAAAGCAAAAACCAAATTATTTTAAAAGATTTGTATTTTAGGAAAACCACCTTAGCAACTGAAGGAATGATATGTGGGGGTTGGAGAGACTTGAGGGAGAAGATCAACTAGGAGATACTTTTTTTTTAAAGCAATCAGGGTTAAGCAACTTGCTCAAGGTTACATGGCCAGTTATTTCTGGGTGTGGTGCTAAGTATCAGAGCCCAGATTTGATCTCCAGGTCATCCCGACACTGGGGCTGGTGCTCTTACTTGCTGTGCTACCTGGCCGCCCCACAACTAGGAGATTCTTACAGTAGTCAAGGTAGAAGACAAGAAGAGTCTGAATTAGGATACTGGATGTGTAAGTGGAAGGAAGGAGTCATATATGAGACAGACTGCGAAAGTAGAAAAAATGCAATTTAACTGTTGGTTGAGTATGTAGAAAATGATGATGATCATAACAATAATAAAATCTAATATCTATACAGCTAAAAAAAGATATGTAACCTGAATATTAATTAAAGATCAGCTCATAAAAACAACTAGAAGAAGAGTAGATCATATGACTTTCATAATTATGGGTAGGAAATATATTCTTAAACAAAGATAGAGGTAATTATAAAAAATAAAACAGATAATTTTAATTATATGAAATTAAAAATCTTTTATATAAATAAAATGTATACATTTCAGATAAGAAGGGGAGCCATAGACTAGGAAAAATCTTTGTATTGAATATTTCAGATAAGAGTTTAGTACCCAAGACATATATACAACAAATAGAAATGTATTAGATCAAAAGTGACTACAAAATATACATATGGTCAAAGGATATGAACAAACAATTCTCAAAAGAATTGTAAACTATTAATAAACATATGAAAAAATGCTCCAAATTACTAATACTAAGAGAAATGAAAATCAAAACAACTCTAAGGTTTTACCTAATACCAGCAAATTGGTAAAGATGGCAAAAGATGAAAATAGTATTAAATATAGAGGAATGGTCAAGGCTGGAAATATATATTTAGGCATTATTTGGAAAGAAGTAGTTAAACCTGTAGGAGCAAATGAGTTTGCCAAAAGGGAAGATGTAAGAAAGGAAAGAAAAGAGGACCAGAGGAATAACTTTGGGGGGTAATCACTCTATAGAGTCAGGAGGAGAATACGGAACCATCAAATGAAACAAAAGGGCATATAGAGAGGAAGAGGGATGCTCAGCAGCACACACTCTCTGCAGTTGAGGGAAAAGAGAGTATCCATGAAGGGAAAGTCAATAGCATCATGGTATAGAAAGGTCAAAGAGGATGAGGAAGGGATTCAAGGTATTTGCCTGCAATATTATGCCTTTCAACCTTGAGTCTTCATCTCTGCTGAATTTGTCTTTTTTTATAGGCATGAGGACCATTAGTTAAAGCTTTGGGCTAGGTCCAAATGGAATCTCAAGTCTATGGAGAACACCTGGGAAATCTTTACAAATTCTTGCTCTCATGCTGTTCCATTGGTATGATTGCCTTGGACACTGATTCCATATGGAGTCAATCAGTCCCTTCTAAAGAGGCTTTTGTGTTTTCCCCTTGCAACTGTGGGTGAAAACTCTATTAAAGAGCCATACTATATACCCACAAGGAAGTTTCCAGCAGTATCAGCTGAGCAGTTGTCATTGTAATCTTGAAGAACGAATGGTAGTGTCTTGACAATATTGGCAATAGGCTTTATGAGAAAATACATAGAAGACATTATAATCAGTCATTAAGGGAACATACCAGAGCCAATATCTATCTTGTACTCATTGTTAGTAATGAATACCACTGTATTCATATTACAGTATCCTGAGGCATCTTGACATTGACCCTATGAATATAATACAACACTAGGGCTTTACTGTCATGTTAATGAATAACACCACCTGATACCAGATAATGTGAACTTCTATGTTAGTTTCTCTGCTTCATACTGATGGATTTTAAATGGTATTTTTCTCTTTGATAGGCTCTTCTTTTTGCAGAATCTACACTTAATAGTCAAGATACAGACAGTCTATGCAATGCTCTATAGACTGAGTATAGGCTGGCATTTTTGAAGTAATTTGCAGATGTTGTGATACACGTATTTTCTGTGTTCTAACTTCTTTATCCATAAGCTCTATGGTATACATATTTATGTGATGATTAAATGTTGTAATGTTTCTGTATAGTTTTTTAAAGGAACAATTTGTATCTGTCTGAAAGAGAAAGAATGAGAAAGAACATAAAAGGGCTAATTTGATCAATTCATCAAGAAATATTTCATTTAACAAACATTAAGTAACTATTGTGTGTAGAACACCATGTTTGGCATTGAGATAGATGAATTCACAAGTAAAATGTAATTCTGTGTCCTTAAGATTATAATCTAGGGGGTGGCTAGGTAGCACAGCGAGTAAGAGCACCGGCTCCAGTGTAGGGATGACCTGGGGATCGAATCCGGGCTCAGACACTTAGCACCCACCCAGAAACACCTGGCTGTGTAACCTTAAGCAAGTTACTTAACCCCGATTGCTTAAAAAATAAAAATAAAAAAAGATTATAATCTAGTACAGGGAGGGAATATTTGTAGAAGAAATAACTATTACACAAAATAGAATGTAATAAATGAATTAGAACATGCAATAAATATCAGAAAGATTCAGGGATTTAATAGAATGGGGCAAAGTGGGGCTTTGCCACAGAGCACTCAGATCTGGGGTAGCATGCTTCCCTCCAAGAGCACTCTATATTCTTTGGTACTCTGTCAGCAAACACTATCACAGGGTATACCTCTCAGCAGGCTGCCACCGCCTCCTGGCTCTTTTTGTCATGGCATCCATTTGTTGGAGCCCACATCTTATTCCAATTGCTGCAAGGGCAAAAGATGGAGTCTCTGGAAAATGGTTCTCCCTCTTGGTGTAGATCTCATTTGAGACTTAGCTTTATGAGGCAAATACTACAGATATCATATAATTTTACACATGAAGAAACAGGCTCAGAGAGGTTAAGGTACTGTCTCTTAATCACCCAACAAGTATTGGGTGATCAAGTGAGTATTCAAGGCAAAATTTGAACCTGGGTCTTTTTGGTTCGAAATTTAGCATTCTGTCCATTTAAGTTTCATTAAGGACACAAAAGTGTAAGAGAACGATCACACACCTGAATAGTGGTCATTATAGGAACATTAGGTGTCCAGAGAAGTGAGAGTCCAATTAGGCTCAGCCACAGCTTGTAAAATCCTTCGCACTTACTCAGTTTTTTATTAACCAAGTCAATGGGAGGTTGAATGTGCTGATCTAATGCCAATGTTTGGGGTCCCTTGGCAATTCAACAAACATTTATCCTAGAAGGCACAGTAGATAAAGTGCTGGGTCTGGAGTCAGGAAGACTCATCTGCTTGGGTTCAAACCTGACCTCAGATACTACCTCTGTGAGCCTAAGCAAGTCACTTAATCCTGTTTGCCTCAGTTTCCTTATCTGTAAAACAAGCTGGAGAAAGAAATGGCAAACCACTCCAGCATCCTTGTCAAGAAAACCCCAAATGGGTACATGAAGAGTTAGGCAAGGCGGAAATGACTAAACCACACTTTGTATAAGGTATTGTCCTAGGTGCTGAGAAGATAAGGTCAAGATAAAAGTCAGTGTCTTCAAGGAGTTTATATTTTATGGGGATATAACACATAAAAAGAAAAGTAAATAAGAGTAAATTGAGGAAGAAACAAACACTAGTAGCCAGAGCCATAATTAGGAATCCCAGAGCCTAAGGCAAATTTAGTTCATGAGATCACAGGATCATAGATTTATAGAAAGGGCCTCAGAGGTCAGAGTCCAATTTCCTGCTTTTATAGATAAGAAAACTGAGGGTGTGACAAGTTCAGTGACTTATCTAGGCCCAAACAGTTAGTGTCTAAGGCAGGATAGGTCTTCCTAACTCTATGTCTAATGCATTACCCACTGTGCCCCTTAGTGGCACAAATAACAACGTAGTTTTGTCAGGAGGCGGGGGGGGGGTGGCCTCCTGCCCAGATGAAACCTGGGAATGATGGTCAGTAAAGGAAAGAAGCCTGCCCTTTTGAGGCCAAAGTGGGTTCCACTCTCTACTCCAGAGGTCAGTACCCTGGAAAAAGTCCTGCTTGCTTTGCATAAGCAGGACTCTGCTAAGAAGGAAGGGAGAGAGATAAGGTAAGGCTTTGCATAGGATATAGCACCTTAGGGTATTCTTGAAGGAAGTGAGATATTCTTTTTAAAGATTTTATTACTATTATTATGAACCTGACAAACATGAACAGAAATGAACATTTGTCTATACAAAAAAGAGGGGAAAAAAGAAGACTGTCCATGAATACCGGAATCTCCACCATGTACAGAAACCAAGAACTCTAAGGGGTAGAGATGAGGAGGAGGAGGAACATTCCAGACATGGAGGATGGTCTGTTGGAAGACTTAGTGTTGGGAAATCGAATGCTGATTTTGGGGAGCAGCCAGTACACCAGCTTGGCTGGAATACAGAGTGTATGAAACCGAGTTACATAAGATAAAGTTAGAAAAGTAGGTTGTAGCCAGACTCTGGAGGACTCTCTGTGCCAGGCTGAGTTCGAATTCTATCTTAGAAATAATGGGGAGCCACTGAAGATTTGGGGGCAGCAGAGTGACATGGTCAGATAATATATCTAAAGAACAACAGCTGGGTTACTATCTAAAGGATGAATTGCTGAAGAGCCTAGATGCAAGGAAAACATTTCAAAAGAAATCCATGGGAATCTCTCTCCCTGTCTTTGTCTATTCTCATACCTTCTACTAATCCATCTTATTTATTTATGAATGAAACCCACCTGCCCAATTACTGGGAGTTATGCCTAAATTTAGTGCATAAAGACAATGATCTCATTTATTTTCCAGTTCCTTCTCAAGCGCAATTCATTTTTAGTAGCTGTAATTTGCATTTTAATGCTCTCATATGTGTGTGTATATATCTACGTACATATAGATGTATATATATAATTTCAGATTATAAATAGAAAAGAAAAGCCTCCTTATATAAAGTTTTGCCTTGATTACCAATGTTGGAGCTGTTGGTACAGTTTTGTGAAGCTTTTAGCACTCAAGGATTCTTGATCCTAAATCTAGAAAAGGGAACATTGTAACTGATTTAAAAAGAGACTTCTTGCGCTCCGTAGGTTCCTGTTGACCCCTCAAACAGCTCTGTCCACTGGGTTTTTCTGTTAGTCTTCTCTGGGTTATTCAAGTACTTGGCTTGCTTACTATTTGGTGAGCATACGTATTATGCTGGATGCCAATACAGAAAATATAGATATGGTCTTTGATCCTCAAAATCTCATGGTCTAGGAGACAATGCCCATGGAAAGTCTGTTGGGAAAAAGAAAACAGAAAAAATGACCTAAGAGTACAGAAACAGAGACAAACAGGCCAGCTCTGAAAGTGAGGTGTGAGGTAACACGCATTTATTAAACTCCTCTATGTACTAGGCACTGTGCTAAGCATTTTACAAATATTATTCCATTTGATCCTTCAAAGGAAAATCAAGCTATATGTAATAAGAGATTTGTAGTTTCCTATGCACCCCCCCCTTTTTTTTTATACTCTATGTGAAAATACTCATTTCATTCGGTCTTTTTGTTCAAAATTAAAAGTATTGAATTTTAAATGGCTGTTGAGGTGAGCAGAAGCTGCTTTTTATAGCGAATTCTATATAATAATAATAACAACACTATAGGTCAATAGCAGCTAGTCCAAGCATTAAGGATGGAGCCAGCAGAATCAGAACACCAAGGGGTAGGAAGGGATTTGAAGCTTCCCACAAACCATAGAACCCAGAGGAGTAATTGACTAAAGGGGATCTGAGAAATGAAGTTAAGTTCATCCAAAACAGCTTTGTATTACCTTTCTTATACCTAGAACCTCAGAGATTATTTAGGTCCTGAACCCCATGGCAAATTGAGAAACCAAGATTTGGGACCATCAGGACAGGAGAACAATGGGTATGTACTAAACATCCTTATTTAACCAGTCTCTCTTAGTAAAGGTATTTTTTTGATGTGAACTGCAGGGCAGATATAGAGACATCCATTTGACACCAATACTTTGGCAATCACTTTTCTCCCTTTAGTCAGCTCCAGGTAACCTTAGTGGTCCTGGATAAGATAGGATCAGAAGAGAGCTCCGAATTAGGAAAGGAGGTGAAACTTGAGAGAGATAGCAGCGCTATAAATAGGGTGGGGCAACCAGGCTTTTCCCCAGGGGACCAATATTTAAACACCACTTGCAATCCTTCAGCAGAAATAATATAATAGGATCAGAGATTTAGATCCAGAAAGACCCAAGCTATCAAGTACAACCTCATTTTATTGATGAGGAAAATGAGACCTAGAAAGGCAATGACTTGCCCACCTTCACACAGTCAGTAAGCATCAGAGACAAGATTTGAACTCTCATTCTCTGACTTCTAGACTTAGGGTTGGTTCTACTCTAACACAATGCCTCAACTAAGTTTAGCACCTAGATTGCAAGACAGCAGAGAGCTGCCATATGACTGACTTTCTCCCCCAGTGACTATGCCCCAGATGAGCTCCTCCATGACTCAGTCAGAACTGGCTCCCCTGTAATGCACCAGACAGAAAGCTCTTGGCTTTGCCATGATATGAGTGTGGGATCTGAAGGTTATGTTTCTTAGTCTGAGAGTTCTATTTACTCCTTCATTTGCCCCAGGTGCAAAACTCTTACCTTACAACCCTGAGGGGTGGACAATGTGCTCCCACTGATCTTGTAACATTAAAAACCAAACCAAAGGCAATTCCTACTGGATATTCTTCTTGGTTGTGTGGAATCAGGGGAAGACAGTCTTGGCTCTATGTACGTGTAGCTAAGCATTTTTGCATTTAGTATTAGCTGCAATAGAAATCATTGAATGAATGCCTCCTAAGGAGAAGGGTCTAAGTAGATGGGAAGCCATGGTATTCTTGGAAACCTTGTTCTGGTTACTATCCCACAGCAATGGGAACCACTAGCTTCAAAAAATTCCCACAATTAAGAAAAAATATATATTCATAGAGGAATTTTGCCCCCTGGGGAGGATAATTTCATATTTAGTAATACCGAAAGTAGCATAAAAATAGAAAATTGAATGATTCACAAAGTAAAAAAAAAATAGCTCTTCTCAGTCTTGTTCAGGCAAAGACCATAGAGAAATTATTTCATGGCTTATTTTTCATAAAAAGGTTTTCATGAACCACAGTGAAAAAATTCTGACTATTTGCCACAGGGGCAGAATTTGCCATATGCACACACCAGCTTAAAGAGAGGGTTTGAGGGGCTCAAGCTAACTCTTGTTGGGTATGGGAAGTGAAATTTAATCTCTGACCTCTTCTTGTCTCATTGTGCAGCCAACGATCCAAATACACTGACCTAAAATTTCCACGGTGGTGTGATTTGTTGGCCGCCCCGGACTTTCTCCATTGTTACTGCAGCTGTCATTGTGGGGGAAGGGGCTTTCTGGAGTTCAGACTTTTAGAGCCAAAAGAAGCGAAAACAGCTCAAAGAGTTGATTATGTGTGGACTGCTGACGGAGATTTAGCATTCTCTGGTCACTAGCTCTGAAATACTTGTAAGCTCCATGATTTCAAGGGCATTTGCTTTTGAGAGCACAAAGCACTCTCACCCAGAGTGTGAGCTATTGGGCAGAATACTTAACTACACAGCTGCCAATCGACATTTTTTCCTTGATTGACAAATATCCACTAAATGCCCAGCACTGTGCCGGGTGCTATAAAAGAAATATAAGAAAGGGTCTCCCTGCCCTCAAGGAATTTGAAATCTACCTCAGAGACATAATTAGAAAATTATAAAAACATTATAGTGCTTCTATTTTGCTTATTTGATTATCACAACAAGGAAGGGGGGGGGCTAGGCAGGACAAATGGTGCAGTCTTATAGTGATTTTGCACGAGATAAAACAATAATTAAGGGGAGAAAGGGGAATTTTGGCCTAGGGACTTCTAATCCTAAATCCAGTGTTCTCTCTAGCACTCCAGAATAACATCCGCACTGCCCAGAGGAGGTGGGGCATACTTAAAAGCCTCAGGGAGCCTGTCTGAGTCCACCCCCACCTCAGCTCGCTTCCTGGCTTGATTACCTGGTGAATGGTTTCTAGATTACTCATTCCTAGCGGCAGTCTCACACCTAGGCTTCCTCCTGTACTTCCCCATATTGACACCTTTTGGCCCAAGACCTCAGCTTTGAACCAGACCTGCTGGGCTCTTAGCAATGGCCACCTACCAACCTCTGTCTGCCACCCCACCCCTTGTCACACAGCCATATGTAGTTTAGTGACTCCCAGACTTTTCAAGTATGAGGATCTCCATTTAGCATCAAAATATTTTGCAGCCCTCCACAGGATAGTAATTGGTGGTCTGGTGTCCTTTGATAACACAAAGAAACTATTCTGAATGTTTTAGTAACCATGATAGCATCTACATTAGCAAAAATTAATATGGCTAATAAGGAAATATGCATCTTGCCTGTAGAATGTATATATGCCTGCATATTTATGAATTCACTTGGGTTTGGGGAGCCCTTGAAACAACGGGCGTGGAGCCATCCCAGTATCTTCGGTTCACAGATTAGGATCTGCTGATTTAGTACTAAAGTCTATGATACAGAAAATACATGCCATAGGAATTCTGAGAAGGTCAAAACAAACAATGGCTGGAGTGGAGAGGCAGGGCTTGAAGGATGGGTGGGTGTACAAGACCGGGAAATACATTTTTGGAAGAAGAGCAAAGGCTTTTTCATTTTGCAAACACTTTTGAGAGTGTGCTTGTAGTGAAACCTTTGTTTTCTTTTATCTCCAGTGCTTGGCATAGAGAAGAAACTTAATAAATGCCTGTTGATCATTTCATTTCCCTCAATGAAGAAGAAAAGGAATTACCAAGAATCTTCCTTCCTTTTTTTTTTTTTTTTTTGCTTTTTGGAGGGCAATTGGGGTTAAGTGACTTGCCCAAGTTCACATGGCTGGTGTTTGTGTTAAGTGTCTGAGGCCGGATTTGAACTCAGGTCCTCCTGGGCCAGTGCTGTATTCACTGCGTCACCTAGCCACCCCCCCTTCCTTCCATTTGTGAAAGTTTGATAACTCCTATTTGGGGGTGAGGAGAGGGCAAGATAAAAATAAGTGCCTGTTAATTGAAAACAATTTTAATTAAAAACAAAATAGTTCATTTAACTGGGATGAATCTACATGAGAAAAATGGAGCTTCTCTCTGGTCTACCTCATGTAGTAAGTCCCGTTTCCTTCCTTTATAAGCAGTCTTGGATCTGGTCATTACTTTCCTGTCCCAGTACCATCTTTATTATCTTCTGCCTGGATTATTTTAACTGAACTTTTCGTCTCTGAGCTGTCCCACCTCTGTTTCATTCTGCATATTGTTGCCTAATTGAACTTTGTCTAGGAAATAGTGATTTTTTTTGTCTGGTGGGAAATCAGATCTTTTTAGTCTTCGCCACTCATCTCAGCCTCCATGGAACATTAGGGGTATAACAGGGGTGGGGAATTGAGAAGGGTCTCCTCATGAAAGTTTTGCATTTTTAAAAGTAGAAAAAGTGATTTGCCCAGACCACTGATATGATAGGTATTAAAAGGAATTTCCTGGCCTTAACTCAGATAAGGGATGAAGGACAAAGAAATTTAAGGTCTTCTTTAGCTAGCCTGCTGCAGTTTGCATAAAAATAGAGCCAGACCCTCACTGAGAGACTCCTACTCTCAATCTGGAAGAAGTTTTAAACAGGAGAGGCTAGACTTCTAACCTCCTGCCTGGAGGTAACAAACCTCTAAGCCCAAGCCCATAGGGAGTCAAAAAGGAGAGGCTTCTGTCCTTTCTAGGCTAAGGGTCCCTGCCCTTGTTGAAAGGGAACGGTAGTTCTTCAGTCCAGAAGAACATTGTAAAGGGTTTTATTTTTCTTCTCCCGTCCACCCCTACCAAGGACATAGTAGGAGGAGTGGGTTGGAGGAGTGGTTTTCAAAACTAGGAAGGAAGGGAGAGAGAAGAAGGAAGGAAGAGGGACAGAGGAAGGAAATTAAAGAATGAGGGTCATTAAAATATTTTTAAAAAATGCTCAGAAGAGCCAGTCATGATAGTACATGGTTGTAATCACTGTTACTAAGGAGATTGAGGCTAGTGGGGAATTCTGAGTCTGGGAGTTCTGAGTTGTAGTAGGGCTAAAGTTGATCATGTGTCTGTACTAAGTCTGGCATCAAATGGTGAACCCCTGAGACTGGTGGTGGTGATGGCACAGGCTACCTTAGGAATGGCAAACCAGCTCAGGCTGGACACAAAACAGGTTAAAGTTTCTGTGCTGATCAGAAGTGGGACACAGACCATGAGTGGCAATATTCCAGTCGGGGCAAGATAGGGGACCTAGTCTCAAAAAAAAAAAGCACCAAAGTGCACAGAAGGAAGGTCAGAAGGAATCACAGACAAGCAGGACAGCTTTGAAAGTTACATGTTGAATTTATCATGTGCTTAAAAGAAAACTATTAGAGTCTATTACATACTGTACTAAATGAATAAACTTAGAGTTTCATGTACAATTTCTCTTCTATCCATATCTATGTATGTACGTGTGTGTATAACATATATGGAGATGCTGTAGCAGCAAGCACCCCAGCGTCCCCAGGGTGGCTGCCAACACAGGTTCTTAGATCTGCTTTGCTAAAGGAAAGCAACTCAAAATAGGTTAACAAGCTTACTTTAATCAGTCAAACATATTTCGTTTACCTAGTTCAGGGGAAAAAGGTCAGCACCCCAAACTTCAGAGTATACAGACAGAATTATCAAGACAGAGAAAGAGATCAAGTAGACAGGTTTCCAAACTGTCCAACCATTACATCCATACCAAATCAATATCTGGGTTTTTCAAAGCCGAGGGGGGGGGGGGGGTCTCAACAACGGCTTCCCATAGTCTCATCTGATCAAATCACGGAACACTTCTCAAAGTGAGCCCCAAAGCAAAGCCTCACATCAGGGATTATATAGCCTTCTCCTGGCTCAGAGAATGTAACCACCCTCTTGACCCACTGCCCAATCACACAGCATCAAGGTGTAGGCATTCCTGAAAACCAAGCCTCCTGCCACAGGCTCCATGTGACCACGTTCAGCCTATTAGGAAGCAGAGTATATTTTCAAATCAAGGACGGTTCTCAGAGTCCCTTAAACCTATCAAAGGGCCTAAGGGCAGGGAAGAAATTTACATTTCCATTACAGATGCTTATTTTATTTAAGTTCGCACACACGCATACATATGAACATCATCACACTCTAACTGAAAAGAACACAGTAGTACTCAGCCCAGCCAGAGACTGGAGATAGTGGAGGCTAGCTGCCACAGAGGAGTGAGCTCACAGAGTCCAGAGGATTGACTGGTCCAGTAGATGTCATGCCAGGCAATCAGATAGCATCTGTACCTACCCAGGAGCTAAGAGACCTGCCTCATCCAGTCCAGTGACCAAGTGATCTGAGAGTCCATGCCTTGTGAAGAGCAAGCCTAGCTGAGCCACATATCTAAGGGAGATGCCACACCAGTCTGGCCTAGCACCAGAGGGGCTCATCTACCTCTGAGGTCCTATAGTGAATTTTGTGAAGACTCTTAGAAGAGAGGACATGTTTGTCTCACCACCATTGTCTTTAAATTTGTACCCACTTTCCCCCAACTCCATTCCTCCATATTCTGTGTATATTTGTAAGAGTGGGTGCTCTAATTTTTGGGTAGATGTGCGATGGGTAGCAAGGCTTTATAACTTTTTTTCCTGTTATGCTATTTGAGTGTATTTTTTTTCTAAAGGAAAAAAAAAGAGGCCAAGATGATTTGATTACTTCTGAGGTTATGGACATAACTAGGAGGTATATCTCACCTTGTAAGAAAGAGATTGCTAATCTTTTTTTGTCTGTGTGCCTTGGACCTCTTTGGCAATCTGTTGATGCCTAGGGACCCCTTCTCAGAATAGTCTTTTTAAATGCAAATAACATGGACAACCTTTATCAAATTGTTTACCTTCTCAATGATGGGGAAGGGATGGAAAGGTGGGAGAGAATTTAGAACTCAAAACTGTAAAAAAAAAAGGAGGTTAAAAATTGTTTTTATGTGTAATTGGGAAAAATAAAATATTAACATTAAAATGCAAATAAAATATATAGAATTACAAAGGAAACCAATTCAATTGGAATATAGTTCATATACTTCAGGTTAAGAACCCCTGACTAAGAAGGAGGTGTCCTCACTGTGGTCAGTGACCAAAAGATGATCAAAAAGAACAGCATCAATAAAGACGACCAGTGGAGTGCCGTAGCTGGGACATCCGAGAAGCAGAAGACCCCCACTCAGAAGAGGAAGCAGCAATGTCAGAGGTGGAGTCCCTCTGAGCCTGCCGGTCCTCTGTCCTCAGGGTGTTCCCTCCCCTATTGCTGGTGGGTAACCTGTGAGAGAGTATAACCCTTGGCACATGGGGGAATTGTTTCTTGCCAGGTCTTGTAAGGAAGTTTAAATGCATTTTGCTTTTAATGTGTCTTCTGGTTGGCTGGTAAAAAACCAAAAACCCAAACCCAGCAACTGGTGGGAAGTGATGTGCTATGATTTTGAGTGGGTGGTTACCCATACCCATAACTTTCCTTGAACTTGGGGTGAAGGGGAGGAGGCCTGGGTGCTGCATTCCTAAAACATCCCTTTTGTTACATCACTCCCCAGCTCAAAAATCTTCTGTGGCTTCTTATTGTCTCTCTAGCTTTCTTCATTTTTCTCATGCTACTTCCTAAATCAACTCTTCACTCTGGGCAGGTTTTATTTCATTCCACTGCCATAGGATCATGGATTCAGAAACTGAAAGGATCTCAAAAAGTTCAACTATCATAATGCAGATGAAGAAACTGTAGAATAGATAGGTCAAGTGACCTGCCCAAGGCCACACAGGGAGTAAGTAATGGAGCTGGGTTTTGAACCCAGGTTCCTGACTCCAAATCCAGCTCACTCCCTTTGTGCCATACGGTCATGCTCAAGTCATGTCAAGCCTTGGGTCACTCTGTCTCCATACCTCCCCTGAATTCTTTTCCCCAAAATAAAACCAAGAACGCAGTAACCCAAGGTTCATACACATTATCTAGGACAATGTTTGTTTTTTGTACCTTTTCATCACTTTTTTCTCCATTGGTATTCCTGTGCATGTGTGTCAACAGTTAACAAGCATTTATTAAGTGCCTACCATGTTCTAGGAACCGTGCTAAGTGTCGTGAGGATACAGTGTGTGTGTGTGTGTGTGGTGTGTGTGTGTGTGTGTGTGTAAGGCCATGGGCCCCTACTCTCACCCTCTTAAATACAAACCCTGAACACTCTCAGTGGACTCATTCCATTTACTCCCCAATCTTTCTTTTGTGCACACCTGGATTGCTTTCACATTACAATGCTAGTTCTTTGTCTATGCTCCCTCAATTACCCTTCTCAGCTCACCTGATGAAATAGTCTGCCAGTCCTGAGGCTACAGCCTGATGCTATTAATGGGCCCCAGCAACAGCAAGCATCTGCCTCTGGAAGCCTTCCTCTCAACAGCTGCTGTTCCTTTTTGTCTTTCTGAGTCTGTCTCCACCCATTCTCAGCTTCCGACTCTCACCTGCCTCGCTATTCCCCAAAGATGTCTTCTATTCCCACTCTGATTTAGCTTATCTTGCTCTGTCTGCCTGGAATAGCCTCTCTCCTTTTCTCCCTCCATCCCAACCTTATCTTGTTTTTAAAGTTCAGCTTCATTCCCATCTTTTCCTTGAAGCTTTGTTTTGAAAGCTGTTCTGAAATAATTCAGAAAATCACTGGTTTTGCATTCTGGCTGACAGTGATTTTCAGAATTCTTATACGGTCTATGGATTCAGCAAATCTTTATCGAATGCCTACTCCATAGACAGCATGGTGCCAAGAGTCAGAGGGTGTGCACAATGGGGTTCTAGTTCTGGGAGAGACCTTATAGACTGTATGATCTAACTTTCTCACTTTATGGAAGAGGAAATTGAACGGTGGTGTCTTTTCTCCAAGAACCAATAATCTTATTGGTGATACAAGACAGACATAAGAAATGTTCATGTAAAGCACAAAATCACAATCTTTAACACTCTTCAACACAACTATCTTGCCTCCCAGTGAAAGTGTTCACTTCTCCAGGCCAGGCATGATGTCTTATGCCTCCAAATGTCTCACAAAACCCTACAAAGTGATAAGCCCAAGTGAAAAACTCATAAACATTTTAATTTTATTAGTTAAGACTACAAAATAATGAACAAAACAGATTAGCATTTTTTTTCTACACTTTGGGATATGACCCCCTAAAATAAAGACCTTAGAAGTGATCCAGGGGTGGCTAGGTGGCGCAGTGAGTAGAGAGCACTGGCCCTGGAGTCAGTAAGACCTGGGTTTGGATCTGGCCTCAGACACTTCACACACAAACACACACACACACACATATGCTAGCCGTGTGACCTTGGGCAAGTCACTTAACCCCAATTGCCCTCCCCTCCCACCTCCAAAAACAAAAAAGTGATTCAGTCCTATCTCCCACATAGAGCAGGAATCCATTTTTTGATAGAAATACCTCTTCCACATAATGACCCTTCAAGCATTTAAAGACAGCTCTCATGTCTCCCCTGAATCTTTATCTTCTCAAGCCTAAACATTCACACCCCCATTTCTTTAAACTGTTCCTCATATAAAATGCTTTTCAGACTTCTCCCTAACCTGGTTACCTTCTCTTGGATTCTCATCAATTCAATTTAATTAAACATGTCTTTTTTTTTAATTCAATTTTTAATTTATTAATTTGTTTGTTTCCTTTTAGTTTACAGGATTCAATTCCACAATTCCTTGAATTTCACATTTTGTCCCCCTCCTTCCCCTCCCTCCCATGGCGTCTTATAATCAAGTATAGGATCTGTAAATACTTTCACATTATACAATGGTCAGGTTATAAGGATGGATTGTACCAGCTGGAATGAAAAATGGTAAAGAGGACATAAAATCAAATAAGAGAACGAAAAAGATCAGGTATTTTGCTTCCACCTGGATATAAATTTAGATCTTTCTAGTTCTTTCTCTGGATGCATGTTTTTCTCTCTATCATGCGTCTTTTGGGATTGACTTATATCCCTGCATTGTTGAGAAGAGTCCAGTCTATCAAAGTTGGTCATCACACATACGTTGTGTCTGTAATTGTGTACAAATTCCTCCTGGTTCTACTCTTCTCACTCAGCATCAGTTCTTTTAAGCCTCTCCAGGTAAATATGAAGACCGCCTGCTCCCCGTTTCTTATAGCGCAATAATATTCCATAACATGCATATACCACAACTTGTTCAGCCATTCCCCAATTGATGGACACCCCCTTAATTTCCAATTCTTTGCCACAACAAAAAGAGCTGCTATAAACATTTTTGTACATATGGGTCTTTCTCCCATTTCTATGATCTCTTTGGGATATAACCCTAGGAGTGGTATTGCTGGATCAAAGGGTATGAAAGTATTTATAGCCCTTTGGGCATAGTTCCAGATTGCTTTCCAGAAAGGCTGGATCAGTTCACAACTCCACCAACAATGCATTAGTGTTCCCGTTTGCCCACATCCTCTCCAGCATTTGTCATTTTCCTGTTTTGTCATCTTAGCCAATCTAACTGGTGAGATGTGGTACCTCAGAGTTGTTTTGATTTGCATTTCTCTAATCAATAGTGAATTAGAGCATTTCTTCATGTGCTTATAGATAGCTTTAATTTCTTTCTCTGAAAACTGCCTGTTCATATCCTTTGACCATTTATCAATTGGGGGATGACTTGTATTCTTATAAATTTGACTCAGTTGTCTGTATATTTTAGAGATGAGTCCTTTGTCAGAGACATAGGTTGTAAAGATTCTTTCCCAATTTCCCACCTCCCTCCTAATCTTGGTTACATTGGCTTTATTTGTACAGAAACTTTTCAATTTCATGTAGTCAAAATTATCCATTTTACATTTTATAATGTTCTCTAATTCCTGTTTCGTCATAAAGTCATTCCCTTTCCACAAGTCTGATAGGTAAACTATTCCTTGTTTTAGCAGACTGCTTACAGTATCAACCTTTATACCTAGATCATGAACCCATTTAGACTTGATTTTGGTATATGGTGTTAGATAATGGTCTATGTCCAGTTTCTGCCATACTATATTCCAGTTTTCCCAACAGTTTTTGTCAAATAGTGAGTTCTTATCCCAAAAACCAGGGTCTGGGGGTTTATCAAACAATACATTACTGTAGTCATTGACTTCTGAATCTCGTGTGCCTAATCTATTCCATTGATCCACTCCTCTATTCCTAAGCCAGTACCAAGTAGTTTTGATGACTGCTGCTTTATAGTACAGATTGAAATCTGGTAAAGCTAGTCCACCTTCCCTAGCATTTTTTTTCATTAATTCCCTTGATATTCTGGACCATTTATTCTTCCAGATGAATTTTGTTACTATTTTTTTCTAACTCTATGAAGTAGTTTTTTGGTAAATTAATTGGTATGGCACTAAATATATAATTTAATTTAGGTAACATTGTCATTTTTATTATATTAGCTCGACCCAGCCATGAGCAATTGATATTTTTCCAATTAGTTAGATCTGACTTTATTTGTGTGAAAAGTGTTTTGTAGTTATGATCATACAGGTCCTGGGTTTGTTTTGGCAGGTAGATTCCCAAATATTTTATAATGTCTACAGTAACTTTAAATGGGATTTCTCTTTCTACTTCTTGCTGTTGAGTTTCATTGGAAATATATAGGAATGCCAAGGATTTATGTGGGTTTATTTTATATCCTGCAACTTTGCCAAATTTATTTATTGTCTCAAGCAGTTTTTTACTTGATTCTCTAGGTATATCTAAGTATATCATCATATCATCTGCGAAGAGTGATAGCTTGGTCTCTTCTTTGCCTAACTTGATTCCTTTTTCTTCTCTAATTGCTACTGCTAACATTTCTAGTACCAGATTGAATAAGAGGGGTGATAGTGGACACCCTTGTTTCACCCTTGATCTTATGGGAAATGCTTCCAGCTTCTCCCCATTGTATATAATACTTGCTGATGGCTTTAAATAGATGCTACCTATTATTTTAAGGAAGGCTCCATTTATTCCTATACTTTCTAATGTTTTTAATAGGAATGGATGTTGTATTTTGTCAAAAGCCTTTTCTGCATCTATTGAGATGATCATGTGGTTTCTGCTAGTTTTATTGTTGATATGCTCAATTATACTGATGGTTTTCCTAATATTAAACCATCCTTGCATTCCTGGAATAAATCCTACCTGATCAAAGTGTATTATTCTTGAGATAAGTTGCTGTAGTCTTTTGGCGAGTATTTTATTTAGAATTTTTGCATCTATATTCATGAGGGAGATTGGTCTATAATTTTCTTTCTCTGTTTTATCTCTTCCTGATTTAGGTATCAGTACCATATTTGTGTCATAAAAAGAATTTGGTAAGACTCCTTCTTCACTAATTTTCCCAAATAATTTGTAGAGTATTGGAATCAATTGTTCTTTAAATGTTTGATAGAATTCACTAGTGAATCCATCTGGCCCTGGAGATTTTTTCCTAGGGAGGTGACTGATGGCTTGTTCAATTTCTTTTTCTGAGATGGGATTATTTAAGTAATTTACTTCCTCTTCAGTTAATCTGGGCAACTTGTATGTTTCTAAATATTCATCCATTTCCCTAAGATTGTCAAATTTATGTGCATACAATTGGGAAAAATAATTCCTAAGTATTGTTTTGATTTCCTCTTCATTGGAGGTAGATTCACCCTTTTCATTTTTGATACTCATAATTTGGTTTTCTTCTTTCTTTTTTTTTATCATATTGACTAAGGGTCTATCAATTTTGTTGGTTTTTTCATAAAACCAGCTCTTGGTTTTATTTATTAATTCAATAGTTTTCTTAATTTTGATTTTATTAATCTCTCCTTTAGTCTTCAATATTTCTAGTTTAGTATTTAATTGGGGATTTTGAATTTGTTCTTTTTCTAGGTTTTTTAATTGCATGCCCAATTCGTTGAGCTCCCTTTTCTCTAATTTAATCACGTATGCACTCAGGGATATAAAACTTCCCCTAAGAACTGCCTTTAATGCATCCCACAGATTTTGGTATGTTGTCTCATTATTATCATTCTCTTGAATGAAATTACTGATTGTTTCTATAATTTCTTGTTTGATCCACTCATTCTTTAGGATCAAATTGTTTAATTTCCAGTTAGTTTTTAGTCTGTCTTTCCCTGGCCCTTTATTGCATATAATTTTTATTGCATCATGATCTGAGAATGATGTGTTTAATATTTCTGCCTTACTGCATAGAATTGTGGTTTTTATGCCCTAGAACATGGTCAATTTTTGAATATGTGCCATGAACTGCTGAGAAGAATGTATATTCCTTTTTATCCCCATTCAGTTTTCTCCAGAGATCTATCATACCTATCCTCTCTAAAATCCTGTTCACCTCCTTAACTTCTTTCTTGTTTATTTTGAGGTTGGATTTATCAAGTTCAGATAGGGGGAGATTAAGGTCTCCCACTAGTATAGTTTTGCTATCTATTTCTTCCTCTAATTCCTTTACCTTCACCTCTAGGAATTTGGATGCTACACCACTTGGTGCATATATGTTAAGTAGTGATATTGCTTCATTCTCGATGGTGCCTTTTAACAGGATATAGTTTCCTTCCTTATCTCTTTTAATTAGGTCAATTTTTGCATTTGCTTTATCTGAGATAAGGATTGCTACCCCTGCTTTTTTACTTTAGCTGAGGCATGATATATTTTACTCCAACCTTTTACCTTTACCTTGTGTATATCCCTCTGTTTCAAATGTGTTTCTTGTAAACAGCATATTGTAGGATTATGATTTCTAATCCATTCTGCTATCTGTCTCCGTTTTATAGGAGAGTTCATTCCATTCACATTTACAGTTATGATTGTTATCTGTTTCTTTCCCCTCATCCTATTCCTGCCCCTGTTAATGTTTGTATTTTCCCTCCCTTCTCCCTTCCCCCCTTAATAGTTTTCTTTTTGACCACCGCCTCCCTCAGTATTCCCTTTTCCTCCCCTTTTCCCTTTACTACTTCCCTCCCTACAAATCACACCCACCCCCCTTTTGTAACCCTTTCCCCCTCCTACTGCCTGTAGGATATTGTTATACTTAATGAGGTATGCTATTTTTTCTTCGCATCAAGAATGACAGGAACAGATCTCATGCGAAGCTCCTCTCCCTCCCCTCTTTCCCTCTAAAATGATGTGTGTTCTCCTTGTTTACCTTTCTAAGTCACTGTTGCTTCTCGTAATTGGAGGTTGAATTTTCCATTGAGTTCTGGCTTTTTTATCAAGAAGGTCTGGAACTCTGTTATATCATTGAATGACCATCTCTTTGCCTGGAAGAATATGCTCAGTCTCGCTGGGTATGTGATCCTTGGTTGTAATCCGAGCTGTTTTGCCTTCCTGAAAATTGTATTCCACTGCCTCCGATCTTTCAGTGTGGAGGCTGACAAATCCTGTGCAATCCTCACTGTGGACCCTCGATATTTGAATTGTTTCTTTCTGGCCGCTTGAAGTATTTTCTCTTTTATCTGGTAGTTCTGGAGTTTGGCCACAACATTTCGAGGATTTTTCAGTTTGGTGTCTCTTACAGCAGGTGTCCGGTGGATTCTGTTGATTTCTATTTTCCCCTCAGGTTCTAGTATCTCAGGGCAGTTTTCCTTAACGAGCTCTTGGAGAATGTTGTCCAGGCTCATTTTTTCATCATAATTTTCTGGTAGGCCTATGATTCTCAGATTATCTCTCCTGGATCTGTTTTCCAGGTCAGTTATTTTTTCTTTGAGGTATTTTACCTCTTTTTCTAATTTTTCATTTTTGTTGTTTTGCTTGGCTAATTCTTGGTTCCTCATAGAGTTATTTGTTTCCATTTGTTTAATTCTGGTTTTTAGCAAATCATTTTCCTTGGTTAATTTTTGAAGCTCCTTTTCCATATCATACACTTTTCTTTTTAGAGAGATGTTTTCCTCATTATAATGTTTTTCGAATTCTGCTATTTTCGTTTTGAGAGAATTATTCATTTTGTCTTCTATCTCTCTCATTTTGCTTTCAAAGTTCCTTTTGATCTCATCTAGGAGAGCCTTCTGTGCTTGGGATCCATTCCCTGTTGAAGTCTCAGCTGTGGGTGTGGAGTCCACAGTGTCTCCCTCTGAGGTTGGTTCCTCCCTCTGAGGATAGTAGGACTCTAGAGTCTTTGTCTTTGTAGTCTGCTTTCTACCCATTTTGAGGCAGTGTCCTAGCCACGCCCTTCCTCTAGGATCCCAAGCCTTTACTGTAGAGGGTTTTGCCCTGGGGCAAGAGTTACTATATTTTCAGGGTCAGAGGGGGGGGTTTGGAGCAAGTGGGGTTCACTCTGCCATCCTTGTCTTTGGAGGTCCTGAAAGGGGCTTTAAAAAAAAAAAAAGATTTCTGGGCTATGAAGTGGTAGCCCCAGGAGTGTTTGCTGTCCAGTATAGGGGCCCCTGTATTTGCTTCTTACCTTGCTCTTTCCAGTCCCAGCCCTTTGGTGATAGGCCTGGTAGTGGACCTTGTGGTTGGTGGGAAGACTGGCCCTCCAAGTTGATCAGGCCCCTTCCCGGCCTGCGCCCGCCACGCTGCCACCGCCGCACCTTCCTGTGCAGGCCACCGCGCCTTCGCCTGCTATTATTCCTTATTAGAACTTGTCCTTCGCATCTACGTATTGATAAATCTGGAAACGGCCACAGCTGCTGCTGATCTGGAGTCCCTCTGGCTGGCGGCTGGTCAGGTCCGCCCTGGGGCTAAAGCCTCAGGGTGGGGCTGGGCTGGGCTCCCAGAGCCTTGTGCTGGCCGATTCCTGCCGGCCTGCCGGGCTGTTCTCAGCTGGAGGTTAGTTTCTCTGTGTCATTTTGTGGGTTCTGCAGCTCCAAAGTTTGTTTAGAGTCCCCTTTTTACATGGATTGGGGAGGGTGGAAGCCGGAGCCGCGGGAGGGTCGTGCTTCTACTCCGCCATCTTGGCTCCGCCCCCTAAATATGTCTTAAATAACAACATGGTAGCTGCTGAAGATAAAGACAAAACCAGGCCCTGGCCTCAAGGAGTTTACATGCTACAAGTGCACACAAAATAAATACAAAGTAATTTGGGGCGGGGGGGGGGTAGAGACCATTGATAGCTTGGGGAATTGGGAAAGGTTTTATAGAGGAGATGACACTTAATTTGAACATAATATTCCAGTTGTGGTATGACCAGTGATCCAGGATGCTTCTTTCTGTAGTCTGGACATTATACTTCTTGCGATTGTCTTCTTTTTTTTTTTTTTAAGTGGTACCTTTCACTATTACCTCATGAATGACTGCCAAGTCAGATCTTCCCAATCTTGGCCTTCCATAGTCAATTTTTGGAATATATATGTAGGATGTTTATAATTATCCCTGTTAAATTCTATATTGTTGGTTTTGGCCTAGTATTTCATCATCTGTGGTATTGCATAACCCTGCCAGCTTTGTTCAAACAAAACAAGGACTCCTTCTTCTACCTCTACATCTTGATTTATATTTCTTTTTTTTTTTTTAAGCAATCAGGATTAAGTAACTTGCTCAAGGTTACACGGCCAGGTGTTTCTGGGTGGGTGCTAAGTGTCTGAGCCTGGGATTCGATCTCCAGGTCATCCTGACACTGGAGCCGGTGCTCTTACTCGCTGTGCTACCTGGCCTCTCCTTCATTTATATATATATTTTATCTTGTATTTGTCAAATCATTTTTTTTGCTTTATTAACTTCTTTATTAACTTCTGATTTACATCATTCGTTTCTGCCAGATTTTGAGTTACAAATTTTCTCTCTGTTTTTCCCCCTACCCACCACCCCAAAATAGCAGTCCCACTGGATATCCCTGCCTCCAATCTGCTCTCTCCCATATTTTCTCCCATACCCCTTTTGACTTTTCCCATGGATCTCTATGCCTCAGTGCCTATGTATCTTATTTCCCAATTACATGTAAGATGGTATTAATAATAGTATATATATATATATATATACATATATACACATGCACACACACACACACACACACACACACACACACACACATATATATATATATATATATATTTGAATATTTGATTTTAAAACTTTCAATTCCAGATTTATTCCCTTCCTTCCTTGTCACCCACCCTTACTGGGAAGATAAGTAGTTCAGTATAGGTTGTATATGTGTGGCTAATGCAAAATAATACCATAGTAGATATATTGTAAAAGACTGACTATATTTCCCTTCCTCCTATCCCACCTCCCACTTGTTCTATTCTCTACTTTGATCCCATCCCTTTTCAAAAGTGGGTGCTTCCAAATTCCCTCCCCCCAAGCCTGCCCTCCCTTCCATCATCCCCCCTCTCATCCCCTTCCCCCCCCATTCCCCTGGAGGGTGAGATCGCCTATTTAGTGTGTATTTCACTCCCTCCTCAAGCCAGATTCAATGGGAATAAGGTTGTCCCATTCCCTTTTGCCTTCCTATTCTTCCCCTCCATTGTAACCATTTTCCCTTGCCTCTTCTGTATGAGATAGTTTACCCCAATCTGTCTCTCCCCATCTCCTCTCATTATATTCCTCTCACCTCTTAATTTCACCTTTTAAGTATCATCCCTTCCTGTTAAATTGATCCTGTGCCCTCTATCTATGTATAGCTGTAAACATATATACACACATTCACATATGTATTCATATGCCCATATATCCTCATATATAGACATATATATATATATATATTTCTAATCCCTTCAACTACTGAGAAACGTTTCATAAGTTACAATTATTGTTTTTCCATGTAGGAATGTTAATAGTTCAACTTTGATAAATTCCTTATGATTTCTTTTCCCTGTTTACCTTTTCATGCTTCTCTTGCTTCTTGTATCTGAATGTCAAATTTTCTATTCAACTCTGGTTTTTTCAGCAAGAATGCTTGAAAGTCCTCTATTCCACTGAATGACCTTATTTCCCCCTGAAACATGATACTCAGTTTTGCTGGGTAGGTGACTCTTGGTTTTAATCCCAGCTCCTTTGACCTCCGGAATATCACATTCCAAGCCCTTCGATCCCTCAGTGTAGAAGCTGCCAGATCCTAGGTTATCCTGATTGTGTTTCCACAATATGCAAATTGGTTCTTCCTGGCTGCTTGTAATATTCTCTTCTTAATCTGGGAATTCTGGAACCTGGCTATAATATTCCTAGGAATTTTCTTTTTGGGATCTTTTTCAGGAGGTGATCGGTGGATTCTTTCAACCTCTATTTTGCCCTCTGGTATTAAAACATCAGGGCAGTTTTCTTTGAGAATTTCCTGGAGGATGCTTTCTAGGTTCTTACTTTGGTCATGGCTTTCAGGTAGTCCAATAATTTTTAAATTCTCTCTCCTGGATCTATTTTCCAGGTCAGTGGTTTTTCCCATGAGATATTTCACATTGCCTTCTATTCTTTCATTTGTTTGGACCTGTTTAACAGCATCTTGATTTCTCATCAAGTCATTAGCTTCCATTTGCTCCAATCTAATTCTGAAGCAATGATTCTCCTCATTGAGCTTTTGAGATTCTTTTTCCATCTGGCAAATTTGGCTTTTTAAGGCATTCTTCTCCTCATTGCCTTTTTGAGCCTCCTTTGCCATTTGAATCAGTCTGTTTTTTAAGGTATTATTTTCCTCAGTCAGGCTGTTGACTCTTATAATTTTCTTGCATTGTTCTCATTTCTCTTCCCAATTTTTCCTCCACTTCTCTTATCTGCTTCTTAAGGTCCTCTATGGCCTGTAACCAGCTTGTATTTTTCTTTGAAGCTTTTGGTGCAGGAGTTCTGACTTCACTGTTTTCCTCCTGTTCCATGCTTTGCTCCTTTTTGACCCCAAAATGGGAGTGTATTGTTGGTATCTTCTGTCTGCTTTGTTTCCTTTGCCTGGTCATGTTGCCACTCAATTACTTGACTTTTGGGCTTTTTGCCACAGTAGGACTCTGCCACCAGACAGGGGAGCTTTCGTCCCAAATGCTGGGGTTTTCTCAGCTGCTGGAGGTATTAGATGGGTGCCCTCTCTGAGGTCTCCATAGGCTCTGGCAAGCTGGACATACACCCCAGAACCTCCACCCTAGACTGCAATCCAGATCCAAGCAGGTTAAAGCAAGAGCGATTACCCTTCAGACTGGTGCTTGGTCCCTCTACACTCTGCAGACCAGGAGCTGACGCTGCCACATGGCACTGACTGGCTGTGCCAGCGTCTCAGTGGCTTCTTGCCCCGGGGGTAAAAGCCACACACTCCCACTTACTGGTCCCAAAGTCCAGACTGCATTGGCCTCTCACCTTGCCCTTCACATCTGTGTTGATAAATCTGGAAATGGCCACAGCTGCTGCTGATCTGGGGTCCCTCTGGCCGTGGGCTGGTCAGGCCCGCCCTGGGGCTAAAGCCTCTGCTTGGGGCTGGGCTCGGCTCCCAGAGTGCTGCGATGGATTTCTGCTGGCCTGCTGGGCTGTCCTCAGCAAGAGGCTAACTTCTTTGTGTCATTTTGTGGGTTCTACAGCTCCAAAGTTTGTTTGAGTCCCCTTTTTACATGGATTGGGGAAGGTGGAAGCCAGAGCTGTGGGAAGGTCATGCTTCTACTCTGCCATCTTCCATTTATATTTCTTACAGTTTTTTCTTTTTTTTCTTTTTGGAAGGTGATTGGGGTTAAGTGACTTGCCCAAGGTCACATGGCTAGTGTCTGAGGCCAGATTTGAACTGAGGTCCTCCTGACTCCAGGGCTGGTGCTTTATTTATTGCACCACCTAGCCACCCCACAGTTTTTTCCAAAAAACATTTTTATTTAAAGTTCTGAACTCCAAATTCTATCCCAATACCCAGCAGCATCCGCAAGGCTAGTAAAGTGATGTACCTAGAAACCAAGGGGGGAGAAATTATGTGGGAAGCAATCAGATACAAATTATACATGTATAAAATGTGTAATACATGCATAAAAATTATACAGATGTAAACAATTCCATATTAGTAATTTTGTACAAGAAAACTCAAATATAAGATAAAAATGAAAGAAAGAAAGTGAAAAATAGCCTGGTTCAGTATGTATTCAAACAATATCAGTTCTTTCTCTGGAGGCGGATAGCATGCTTCATCATTCGTCCTTTGGGATTGTCTTGGATCATTGTATTGCTGAGAATAGCTAAGTCATTCACAGTTTTTCATTGAACAATATTGCTGTTACTGTGTACAACAGTCTCCTGGTTATTTCTTATAGTTTTATCAATAACTGATATAGAGGGAAGATTCGCTCAGAGAAAACTGCCATAGAGAAAGGAACCCTAAGCAAGATTTGGCTTCATATGGCCAACTTAGACTGGCTATCAATTCAGACTGTTTGTTCTCCAGAAAAGACTATTTCAAAGAAGTTGAACAGGTTTCCTGACAGAAAAGTTCTCAACTAGAGATGCAAAAATGAATACTAACCTGGAATTCTAAGGAATGTCCTTTAAAAGTTCAACTGAGAAAGGATTGCCTAAGAGAGAGGGAATCAAAGTGAAGTTGCTGCAGGTCCTACAATTATATATTTTGTCTCTTTAAAGCACAGCTATGAGGAACAAAGTGTGTATCAAAATATATTTATTTAAGTTATTTAGGCAAAATAATATGCTTCCTATACATGTGTATTGTCTCCTCCATTAGAATGTGAACTCCTTGAGGGCAGGGACTGTTTTTGCCTTTTTTTTTTTTTGTATCCACAGCACTTAGTACAGTTTTTGGCTTATTATATCATATTATTATATCATAAATGCTTAACTGATAATGTAGATATTGTTTTCTTTGACCTCTGCTCTGTAGCATCTGAGTGAGATCCTATCACACATGGGGCTGGCTCCTTAGAAAAGCTACTCCCTGTTCAAGCACACACAACCAAAACCACATAGTTCAGGAGCTTCCACTGATGCCTCATTTTGAACTAATTGTCTTTTCTGGTTCATTAGTAAAAACAGAGCTATTTAATGAAATAGCATGGCAAGGAAAGTAGAAAAATAAAATTCTCCCCATAAATCCAAGATATGTGCATAATTATCCTAAGTGTGGACAAAGAACACACATGAAAGGGCAACTCAAGCCTCTGATGCAGCAGGGATACTAATATCATCTAGTCCTGTCATTGGACTGCTCTCTCTGCTCTTTGCTGGGTTTGTATCTTGGCATCACACTCTGCTCCTCCCCAGTTATTTCCTCTCCCTTGGGTTTCTAGGTTCTCCTCCAGGTACATCCCTTTACTAGCTTTGTGGTTGCTGCTGGGTATTTTCCCAGCTCTCAACTTTTGGGTTTTATCTCTTTGGGACTTTTTATTCACCATCTCAGTTTCTGTCTTCTAGAATGTAGTGCCTAGGAGGCCTCTCTCCGATAAGGACACAGCTTTTTAATCATAGCTAGAGGCTAATAAATCTCATGTTAAGATTTTCTTTTCTTTTAACTCCCATATCTGAAAAAAAAAAGAGTCTGACTTAAATTTTAAAATTCCCAAGACGCTCATTGGTTTGGCATGCAAACGAATTAGAGCTAGAAAAAAAGCTAAATAAAGAAGTTAGGGTCACTGTTGGTCACTTATCAGACCCATTTTCCTCCGTTTATGACATATATCTATCAGCAGCAGTCTTTGGTGCTATATTTTGACCAGTGGGAAACCTTTCTGTCTCCTTGTATTGAATTATTAGTTTCACCGAATTATAGAGTTTTGGAGATAGAAGGGGTCTCAGAGGCCATTAAGTCTATTTACCTTTTAGGTTTGTGCTCTAAGTCTAGAGAACTATCCAGGAAAGCACAACTTATTTGAGAGGGGGAGAAGATTTGCCTTTATTCTTTTAAGTTGTCTCTGAGTCCTTGGTGATTTTTACATTCTTTCTGTGTGGTGTGATAAAAGTTGTCCAGTATCCAATATATAATAATAGCTAGCATTTGTACAGTACTTTAAGGTTTGTCAAATGCTTTACATATGCTAAATCATATGATATATTTTATTAGCTTGAGAGTTTGCCCAGAAATTTAAGAACTTTTTTTATACACTAGTAGAGACCTTTAAAAAATAAAAAGCCAAAGTTTTGAAGCCCTAAGTGAGGCATGAGACAAAGAGTGGTTTTAGGGAAGCTCCTCAGATCAAACATGGTCTTCAAAACCCCAAACTTAAGTTTACATATATAAGCATTTAAAACATCTTTATGTAAAGAAATATCTGGTGGTGGGCCTGTCTACTGTCTGATGATCAGTCTAATGAAGTTTGAATAGACTCTTCACTAGGATGACCAAAGAGTGATGATAAGTATTTTAGCCACATCAACCTTCCACTAAGGAGTAGGATTTTGATCTAGCCAAGGGAGAGAGAACTCACACTAATGAAATCAGATACTCAAAGTATTTAAGTATGACAAAACTCTAATCTGGTGGTTACCTAGAGTTTCTTAATTCTAGTCTTAAGGATCTGGACTAATGTTCAACGTCTATCCCAAGCCTAACTATAACTATGTCCTGATTAGTACCAACAATGAATCCTTATGCATGAATTCTAACTTGTACGATTCAAAGATATTTAGTGTGACTTGAATAATGCAACCACTCCAGGGTCATGTATTATTTGAACTAACTGGGACCTAGTTGTAGCTTTACCAATAAACACATCAATGTTCACTATGAAACTAAGCTAGAGCCACAAAAATGTGAAAAGAACATGTAATACCTGATAAAAGCACTTAGGACATGTCATAAACATTCTCTTGCTCTCCAATTTTCTTTTAACTTTTCATGTTCTGTTAACTACCAACTCTGGTCAACCTCACCATAAGCCTTCTCTGTTCCTAATCCAAAGACTCTGAGAAAAAGTCATGACTGTCTCCTTGGTTTCTTTTCTCCACTTGTTTCCTCTATCTCCTCTTATCTCAGTCTTTCCTATTATACTTGTTTCTTACTTTCAATTTACAATATACTCAGACCTGCCTTATCCTAAAAAAACAAACAAACAAATAAACACAACAATGTCCTTTTGTTTTGCCTCTTCTTGAAACTACAATCTTTTTTTTTTTCTTTTTGGAGGGGGGAAGGTAGGGCAATTGGGGTTAAGTGACTTGCCCAAGGTCACATGGCTAGTTTTGTGTGTGTGTGTGTGTGCGTGTGTGTTTAGTGTCTGAGGCCAGATTTGAACTCAGGTCCTCCTGACTCCAGGGCTGGTGCTCTATTCACTGTGCCACCTAGCCTCCCCAAAACTACTGTCTTTTCTTTCCCTGATAAACTTCTAGAAGATACTTTTATTTTCCGACTCTGTGTGATATTGGACAATTAAATGACCTCTTTGGGCCTCTTTTTCTATACCTATAAAGGAGGCAGTTTAAATACTCAATGGCCTCCAAGGACTCTTCTAGCTCTCAGTCTGTGATCATGTAAGGCTTTGATTTGGAGAGACAGAGTTGAAGAGAGGGTATATTCTAGGTACAGAGTGAATAGGTTTCTAAGTCAGGAATGACCTTCACACACTTGTGTCCTTGGAAGAATATTTTGGCAGCTCAGTGGAAGATGGAGTGGGGAAGAAAGAAATTAGAAGTGGGAAGACTTCTAATAATGCCCAGGTGAAAGATGATTGGAGTACCTGTATTAGGGTGATGACTATTTGAGGGGAGAGAAGGGAACAAATGTCACATGCTGTGTAGATAGAATTTTAAAAACTAACTATTTGGATATCAGGGTGGGTGAGAGAAAGAGAGAAGAATTCAAGTCAACTGAGAGGTTATGAAATTTTGTATTTGGGAAGGTAGCGGTATCTTCAACAGCAATAGGGAAATTTGTAAGAGGTATGGGTTTATGGGGCATGACAATGATTTCCATTTAACTTGAGTTTGAGATACCAGTGGGATAGCCAACTGAAGACATCTATCAGGCAGTTAGTAATGTGGGGCTATAGCTCAGGAAGGATATTAGAGTTGATTACATAGATCTGGGGACAATTTGCATAGAGATGAATGATAATGGAACTTTTGAGAGTGGATGAAATCCACTGGAGAAAATATAGCAGAAGAAGAGAGCTTTGGGATGAACCAAAGAGGATTCATGATGCAAGAAAGAGCTGACAAGGAGCCAGAGTTTTACTAGAATCAGAGCAAGATATAATGGATTTTGACTTAAGATTTGTAGGAACTGTTTGCTTGAGAAGCTCTGGGCTTCCACTGAGTTTTATTTCTGCTCACCCAAGCCTTTAAATGTTGTTTGAGCTTCTGGGCTTGTTCTGTAGTGAAGTGTGTATTATATAGCCAAAGCAGAGGAGGTGGCAAAATAAATAAGAAAGGGCAAGGTAAAGGGGATCAGGTGAGGGCTGGCAAGCCATAGAATTTTAGGTCTGGAAGCATTGAAAGGATCATCAGAAGAGGTAGAAAGAAGAGGTGTTGAATATGGAAGGTGGGAGGAAATAAATGATTAGGTAGCAGAAGGAGGTGATCACAAGGGGAGAGGAAAGGGAAAGAGAACTCTATTCTTATTAAGATCCACCATCTGGGCAGAATGGGGCTGATGGGGGAGGTGGAAGGGGGAAATTGAGGAGAGCTGCCTGTGTAAATCCAAGCTTCTGCCATCTGATCCAGTAATTGGGCTATTATTACTTTGCTATGCCTCTCATCTCTCTGGTTATCTTTCTCTCACTTATCTGGCCAGATGCCTCCCTCCAGATGTCTCCATTCTCAATTTTCCTGCAGATCTAGGACCTATGATATCTCTCTGGAGCTCCAGGTGGGAGAGCATGTCAGGCCTGGATACGGGAAATCCCAGTGAGAGACCACATTCTTAGTGGATAGATTTTGTACCATGCCTGAAGCTAATTTACATATTTTCTCCATCATAGGAATTTTTCTAAGATTGTATTTTTGATTGAAAGCAAACTAAGCCGAGTCTTTTAGTACAACCACTCAATTCTACCATGTATTTAAATGTTGATGTGGTGGTTGCAACTGATCATTTAGGTATTATGTATGAGCAGCCACAGTTTTTATTGGGTGAAAGATGGATGACAAATTCCAAAGACGGGAACTTGGAAGGATTTCCCTTTAACAGCTTGTCAAATGACCTCTCTTCCCTCATTCAGAATGTTCTCAGAATTTTACCTTTCCCCCAGCATTTGCTGACAAAAATAACAAAATGCAGGGGTGCTGCTTTTCACCTTCTTCTTCTCTTTTATTCCCAGGGGATGGATAATGCTGGTTGTTGCTTGATGTAAAAGAAAAATCCTTCTTTGCTCCTTTTATTGTTGTACTGTGGGACCTCTAGCTGATTAAGAATTCACTCACCAATCATTAAAAACAAAAACAAACACTTTCCTCACACACCCCCATCCTCCTTACCCTCTTCCTGGAGATGATTCTTTTAATTCTTTTGCATTACTTATGAGTGGAGGAAGAACACCCAACTCTGCATTTCCCTCTCTTTATCATTATGATGGGAATGCTATCTATATCCCAGTACAGATGTTCTCCAACTTACCCCTAACAGTTCCATTCAGAAAACCCTACTTTGAGGAAATTTGCATAACTTGAATATCACATTTATGCCCTATAGAGGGAAATAATTAGTCCGTGTTTGTTACTGACTGATCACTAGTCTACTAAGGGTGCAAATGTAAGTAGTAACTACAAATTAAACGTTGATTAGAGGTGGTGTAAGTCTCCTTGGTGTAGGACTCTGGAGGGGTGGAGAGAAAAAAGATAAATGAGTAAAAGGATATGGGTGTCTCAGCTTAAATGTTTTTGACATTCTGTTTTATGTTATTTTCTTTTTTTTCCCCCTCCTAATTTATTTATTTATTTTTAGTTTACAACATTCAGTTCCACAAGCTTTTGAGTTCCAATTTCTCTCCCCCTTCCTCCCTTCTCCACTCCCCAAGATGGCATGCAATCTGATGTATGTTCTATATATACATTCACATTAAACATATTTTCACATTAGTCATGTTGCAAAGAAGAATTATTACCGATGGGATGAACCTCGAGAAAGAAGAAACAAGACAAGACAAAAAGGAGAGCGAGGAAATAGTATGCTTCAAACTGCATTCAGACGCTGTAATTCTTTCTCTGGATGTGGATGGCATTTTCCGACATGAGCCTTTTGGAGTTGTCTAAGCACATTACATTCCTGAGAAGAGCCAAGTCTATTAAAGCTAGTCATCGCACAAGGTGACTGTAACTGTGTACGATGTTCTCCTAGTTCCGCTCCCCTCACTCAGCATCAGCTCATATAAGTCTTTCCAGATTTTTCTGAAGTTCTCCTGCTCATCATTCCCAACTTGTTTAGTCATTCCCCAATTGATGGGCATTCCCTCAATTTCCTTATGCTATTTTCTGTGTACAACATACTATGTCCCTGAATCATGCTTGGAATCCACTCCCTCCTCCCCTTCTTCTCTTGGACCCTCTAGTTCCCTTCAGATGCCATTACATAATCCTTTTAAGCCTTTCCTGACCCCTCCCCTCCTCATCTTAGTGATCTCCCCATCCCCTCAAATTGCTTTGAATTTCATTTGTATATATTTAGTATCTAGTTTTATTATCCACACTCCTCTTCCAGACTGAAAAAGCCTTGAGAGTAGGGACTACTTACTTTTTCTCTTTCTCTCTTTTGTACCTAATACAATGTCCACAACATTGTAGGTACTTACATTATGCTGACAGAGCTCAGGGTTCCTATTAGGTATTCATGGAGGACTGGCATCTCTGATGTGAGGGCTACCTGAGTCCTATGGGCTGCTTATCCACCTTTGGTTTCCACCTGACCCTCAATTCTCACCTGTGGCTCCAAGAAGTTGTAGCATGTGCAGTGGCCACACCCCAGTAAACCATCCTTGGCAGATGGGCTAACCCAGGTTGAGGGTAAATGATGGTCCACAAGCCTACAGGTGTGCAGGGCGGGGCATCTACCCCAAGAATGTGAAGACTTCTCTTGGTGGAATGGGTGGATGAGAATAATTTGTTCCAGTGCTCATGAAGCAACTAAAGCAGGCACTGTGGAGTGCTTAGAGCTTGGTCAGACATCAAAGGTCATGCACGGGCCATTGTCGGTCATCCTGATTTTTGTCTTGTCACTGGACTTTGATGATTCTGTAAGAGAGAGTAAGGCTGATGACTGTGCAACTCTGCCTCACTTAAATCCAATTCATCCCAGTCAAGACATCACCCTGTGATGTCACTGGTCCCCTGTGAAAATGAAGGACAGACAACAATTAATCTCCATAGACTTTGAATGTAGGGCAGAGGACACATTATTTAAAAGACATAATTAAGTAGAATTAAGTGGACATAAAAAATTCCTCTTTGCCCCATGCATACTTAGTACATTCTTTCTCATAAGTTACCATGTCACTCATAAGGGAAGGGCACACAGAGAACATATTTGACCATGGTCAAATGGAAGACTGAGGCAATTCATGTCTCTGGCCCTTTGGAGCTGCTGACACCCACTGGTAATGTCATTGAGCTGATCTCTGCTGCTGGTTTCACCATATCTGATAGCCTTGTGATTGCCAAGCTATTTTCTGCAACTATTCATAGGACTCCAGCTCTTCAGGGTCATTTACTGGATTCTTTGCTGTCATCTACCAAGGTGCACTAGCTAGAAAGCCTCTCCTTGATTGAGGCAGTCTATACCTGGGCTTAAAAGCAGCTACCATGCCCAGCTAGGGCAACCAATAAAAGCCAGCAGAAAGCCACCAGGCTAAGATTGTCTGGTCTCCTTAATGCCTTTGGTCTCATGCTAATTGTTTTAGAAGTTCAAGGTCCAATAAAGAATTTCTTTTAAATTTTGGTTGTCTTTTTTTTTTTTTTTGTAAAGTTGGGTCCTGAAATTCTATTTCCAGTACTTTGAGTCTGGGGCACCAAGGTGATTCTCTTTCTCAGGAATACCATTGTCATGGAAATGAACCTGGGAGCTAGAACAAAATCTAGTTGAAACAGACTGGTTCTGGGTCTATATTACTGCTTTTATTCTGTATATTTGTTGCATCCCACTAACACAAACCTCACTGTTATCCTACATATATCTTCTGAGACATATTATATAATGCTGAATTTGTATGTATTGGGCAGCCCATAACGTGGGGTTCAGTTGTATTCACTACTGAGGCACTTAAAAAATTACATCACTTCTTTAGGGAAAAATAAGAAAGTTTTTTTTCCCCCCAGGAAAAACAACAGTGACAAAGGCACAATAGGGGATAGATTAGACCTGTGACTTCTTTTGTACAGGGGAACTCCTGAGTAAAGGAATTCCCTCTCTCAGGGCAACTCAGTCCCTTCTCTACAACTTATACTCTTGGAGAATTGCCTAGATCAGTGAAAGGTAAGAGCTGCAAGGATAAGCAGAGATCTTCTAATTGAACTCTCCCATTTTGCAGATAAGGAAACTGAGGTCTAGAAAGCAGAAGGGACTTCCCCAGATTGGATAGATTGTAAATAGCACAGCCAGGGTCAGGTTGGAAGAGAGACGCTTTTTCTCATCTGGATTCTGAAAGGTGTCTGCCACCATATGCACACAGCTGCCCTGGAGGTGAACAAGAACCATGCACAGCTGCATATCATCTGGAAGAATGGCATGGCAGTGACTAGCCCAGTGCACTCCAGCTTGAAGGGCTGCAGATGTACTTTGTTTATTGAGTTTGACAAATGGTGAGAACTTTTTGCTGACCCTATCTTTGACCTTCCACTGGTGATTTGGCCAGCTCCTTCAGGTTTCTGGTTGCAACAACTATGCTGTGTGCAAGAGAGAGACAAATTTCTGTGTCACTGGCCCTTCTCATACTCTGTGTTTGAGAACTTTGTTTTTGATCTCTTCTATTACATATAGAGCCTGTCTTGTTGCCTTCCTACTTTTCATGTACTCAGACTGTCTTACTGCTGATATCATTTTCTAACTCAGTCTCAGGTCCCATAGTGCTGGGCCCTATACAGTATCTAATGTATATGTATGTGTATGATGTACATATATACACATATGTGTGTGTATATCTAGGAGGTGTGGCCAAGGAACAGTTTCTTTAGAAAAGAGAAGGGGATCTTATTGGACTTCATATTCAGTGTGGGTCAATAGTGTGACATGACTACCAAAAAAGTGACTTTAACACTAATGCATTGTTGGTGCAGTTGTGAACTGGTCCAGCCATTCTGGGGAGCAATTTGGAGCTATGACCAAAGGGCATATCCTTTGACCCAGCAATACAACTTCTAGGGCTATTTCTTAAAGGGATCATGAAAATGGGAAAAGGACCCACATGTACAAAAGTATTTATAGTAGCTCTTTTTGTGAAGAATTGGAAATTGAGGGGATGCCCATCAATTGTGGAATGGCTGAAAAAGTTGTGGCATATGAACATAATGGAATACCATTGTTCTATAAGAAATGATGAGCAGGCAGATTTCAAGAAAATCTGGAAAGACTTAAATGAACTGATGCTGAGTCAAATGAGCAGAACCAGGAGAATATTGTATATAGTAACAGCGACATTGTAGAATAGACTTAACTCTTCTCAGCAATACAAGGATTTAAGAAAATTCCAAAAAACTCATGATGGAAAATGCTATCTACACCCAGAAAAGGAACTATGGAGTCTGAATGCAGATTGAAGCATACTATTTTTTCTCTCTCTCTTTTTGGTTTTTTCTTTCTCATGGTTTTCCCTTTTGGTTCTAATTCTTTTTTGGAACATGACTAATGTGGAAATATGTTTGATATGATTTTACATGTATGGCCTATATCAGATTGCATGCCATCTTGGAGAATGGGGAACAGATGGAAAGGGAGAAAATTTAGAACTCAAAATCTTAGAGAAGTGAATGTTGAAAACAAAAAATAAATAAATAGATGAGAATATGTGTGTGTGTGTGTGTGTGACCTTAAGTTGCAGAGAGAACCAATGTTCAGAACATGGGATAGACCTGCTGCCCCTCCAGTATCTTTGTCAAGAAAACCCCAAATGGAGTCATGAAGGGTCAGACACTACTGAAACAAGCGACCACACTGATAAATTCACAAACTGAAATGAGTGTAGAGTTAGGTGATAAGGGTAGAAAAAAAAAACTGGAAACCATGCCATAAGAAAATTGGTTGAAGAAATTGAAAATGTTTAACCCAGAAAAGAAGCATTGGAGGCTACAGGACGGCTGTTCTCTAGTATTTAAAGGGCTATTGCTAGGAAGAAGGATTAACCTTATTCTGCTTGGCTCCAGAAAGCAGAGTGAATAGCAAAAGATGGAAATTTCAGAGAGACAGATTTTGGCTCAACTAAAAGAAGTACTTTCACATAATTAGACCTGTTCAGAAGTAGAAAAGACTGTGGAGATAGTGGTTTCTCCATCATTTGAGGTCTTCAAGTTTATATGACCATTTATCAGGGCAGTTATAGAAGGGATTTCTGTGAAGGTACAAGTTGAACTGACCTCTCAAGTCCCTTTAAATACTGAGATTCTTCTTTTTTTTATCATTTTTTTTGCATTGCTATAATTTCCCAGCAACTCCTCCCCTCCCCCTGTCCCCATGGCATTCTTCCTTGTAGTGAGGAAATACTATTAAGCAAAACAAACCAACAATGACCAGATCTGACTTTGTATGCCTCACCCTGCACCTGTATTCCACCACGTCTCTGCTGTGAGGCAGGAAACATGTTTTGGCATCAGTGTCCTGGAGTCATCATTGGTAAGTGCTTTGATCAGAGTTCTGATGCCTTTCAATGTTTTCCTTTACATTACTGTTACTGTTGTCACTGGATAAATTATTCTCATTTTTCCTCTGGAGAGAACAAGACTGGACCTTATGATTCACTTGAGTGTGCTTATTTTTAGCATCTTTGTGTATACGTTGCTACAGTCGTGGTGTGTTGTGCTCTCTTGGTTCTGCCTGTTTCATTCTTCGTCAGTTCATGCAAGTCTAAGCTAAATGCAATTTTGAAAAATAAGTAAGTGCCGGTAGTGAGCTTGCTTTCCAGCTGATGTGAATAAATGGCTCCCAAAGAGAGGCTGAATATAAAGACATTTGTCGTCTTCATTCAACAGTTTGGTTTTTGTATGGGCAAGAAGGAGCAGGAGATGGTGTCACTGATCTGAGATAAATGATGTCCCTCCCAGGCAATTTTTGTTATAGGTATGCCCAGTCTGGGCTTGTAGTGTGAGGATTATAGCTGAAGACACAGGAGACTGAAAATAGATGCAAGGCAAAGGGAGACAGAGGAAGATTATAGGTTCTAGTCAAGCAATATATGGTACTGCTGAGCAGGGGGTCCAGCCTCGCAGAAGTGATAGGGAAGGGTAGAGCGGCGTGATTTGAAATTTATACAGACATTGGTGAAACTGTTGCCTCCACCCACATTATCCCCATAATCTCCCAAGCCAGACAGGCTATTAGATGCTGTATAATCACTTTTCTGACCTCAGGACAATGATTAGACAGATCACCAAGTGGGTTCCTGAATTGTCTGGGGAAGACAAAGGACAAAAAGAACATTCCTGGTTTACTGAGAGTAATGTCATGCCCAGGAAATTAGAAATGGTTTGCTTAAGTGTTTTAGGACATTCCTGTGTGTCCAGGTAGGTCTAGATTAGTTCAGAAGAATGGAGAAGAAAGGAAGGCAACAAGCATTTTTAAAGTACCAGGCACTATGCTAAGCATTTAACAAATATTATGTCATTTGATCCTTGAGACAACCCTGGGAGGTAGGGACTATTGTTATCCCCATTTTATAACTGGGAAGACTAAGGCAGACAGAGATAAAGTGACTTGCCCAAGTCTACACAGCTATTAAGTGTCGGAGGCTAAATTTGAACTCAGATCTTCCTGACTCCAGGTCCACTCTATCCACTGTGCCAGCTAGCTGCCTAGAAAGATTCACCTACTTCATAATCCACCCAGCTCAGTCACCACCATGAAAATGACAATGACGACGACGATGATGATGAAGATAATTTATATTCTTATAAAGCTTGTTGATTGCAAATTAATCAGATAACAAGAATTTATTCAGCGCCTACTTTGTTCCAGGCATTGGAGATACAAAAGCAATGCATGAAACAATTCCAGATCATGAAGAGCTTAGCACTTTGCATACATTATTTTATGTGATCCATAAATATAGAAGAACAATCTTCTGCTATTACACAAGAAGTTGAGGATTAGAGAGGTAGTGTGATTCATCAGGGATTATACACCTGGTGTAGTAAAGGTAGGATTTGAACCTAGGTCTTCCAGACTCCAAGTCTAACACCCTCTTCACCATGCCCTGTGGCTTCCATAAGCATAAGGTGCTTTACAAATATGTTAAAATCAGAAAAAGGCTACTAAAGTGGCCTGGGGACTGAGGCACTTGGGACCAGAAGGAACATCTAACCCAAACTCCTAATCTTCCAGATGAGGAAACTGAGGAGCACGCAAACAAAATTTTCTCTACTACTCATGAAGTCCCGAGTTCTTTGGAGATGGGCTACATTTAAGAAATAAGCAATACAGAGCACTGGGTTATGCTTTGCTAAGCATATTTCAATTTGATTTTATATGAAAAGTCACTAAAGATATACATTACACTTTTCCATTAAGGATATGAAAAATTTCACATTTGAGTGGTAACTACTTTGCATGCCAGCATGGGAAGTGCTACAGGAGTGAAGTCAACTGATATTGCATTTTCTGATTCCTGTCTGGTTTTTGTTAATCTATGTTCACTTAAAAAGAAATCATTTCCCCTCTGATTTTGTGTTCATCTTGCCTTTGTAATTGAGCTTGGTTACTCTGCTGATGGTAGTGTTTAAAATACTGGTCATAAAGTTACTTAAGAATATATGGTTGGGGGTGGGTAGATGGCACAGTGAGTAGAGAGCTGTTTCTGGAGTCAGGAGGACCTGAGTTCGGATCCAGCCTCAAACACTTAACACACACACACACACACACACACACTAGCTGTGTGACCTGGGGCAAGTTACTTAACCCCCGATTGCCCTCCAAAAAGCAAAAAAAGAAGAAGTTATATGGTGTTAAAAATTAATATTAGGTTGAATTTTCAAAAGAACATTCTAGCCTACAAAAAAGATGATATGGTAGACAGCAATTTCCCTACCATGTTTTTGTTTATTTGCTTGTTTTAGGGTTCGTCCTCTCTATCTTAAATAGCACCATTAAGACAAAGAGCAAATTCATGTTTTATAAAGCTTTTTGAGTTCCACCTTCAAAGGTCTTTTAGGATGTGCCTTCCTCAGCAGAGTGACTGGTCCAGCTCTGTAACTGAGTCAAGTGTAACCAGAACACACAGAGAGAATTGGATAAGGCTCACCCCATCTCCCCAAGACACCTAGTGTTCAAGGGTAGGAGGAAAGCTATTTCTGTAGAAGAAGGACCTTGTATGCTGGGGACAGATGACAAAGATAGAGAGTAAAAGGCAGCAGTAGGACAGAGAGGGGCTGGCAAAGAGGAGGCAGAAATGCTGAATCTCCAGGGGACCTGGAGACAACCTGTGCTCCAACTTACTGCATCCACAGGAAGGAAGGAGCCTAGGAGAAGTGAGAGCCAATGATGCTGAGCTGAATGTGCTTCAGGGAGATATCTGTGCTGAAGATAGATGCATCCCCATGGCCCCTGGAACAGTGCAGCTGGTACCAGATGGGGATGCTGGATGAACAGGGATGAACTGCAGAATTGACTGGAAGAAGGGTTGGGTACAAGAAGCCATGAGGTAGAAAGTCATAATCAGGGTGGGGGTGATGGTGGGGGCAGCTGGGTGGCATAGTGGATAGAGTGCTACCGTGTTTCCCTGATAATAAGACCGATCCTGAAAATAAGCCCTCCCCTTACTGTGTAAGATTCCTCTAAAATAAGCCCTCCCCCGAAAATAAGCCCTATTGAGATTGCTACTGTAGTGAAGGTGATCCCCTGTGCTACACGCTACATTACGTACCCTCTGCATGCACCGTCTCCCCCCCCCGGGTGAAACGCACGCTGTGCTCTGAGCTGCACTACGAGCAGGTTACTTGGACAAGACATATTTATTTAAAGAGAGCATATTGTTGGACATGACAGATTGGGTCCACTTCTTCTGAAGGAAATGGAGGCGCAAGACATCCAGGATGGAATTCAGGGTATGGACACTTATGACGATGTTGTTGAAGAAGATGACATGAACATTATTGAATAAAGGTACATTTTTTTGTTCACATTTACCTGTTTATTAAAACTGCTGTCAATGTTCATTAAAATAAACCCTCCCCTGAAAATAAGCCCTCTGGTGTTTTCCTGTCCAAAAAAATAATAAGACAGTGTCTTATTATCGGGGAAACACGGTAGCTCTGGAGTCAGAAGGACCTCAGTTTAAATCTAGCCCACACTTCCTAGCTGTGTGATCCTGGGTAAGTCACTTAACCTTTTCTGCTTCACTTTCTTCATCTGTAAAATGAGCTAGAGAAAGGAAATGTTAAACCACTCCAGTATCATTGCCATGAAAATTCCAAATGGGTCATGAATAGTCAGACATAACTGAAAAGAGAACCATAATATGAAGAAGGGAATCCAGGAAATATTTGACAAAATAGATAAACATACAATAAAACACTGACAGTATTATATTTAAAATGAAGTCATTATGTGGGCTACAGGGAAGCCTTATGTATGGATTAGTGGCCCCTATTTTTATTTGATTTGGACACTACTTATTGTAGGCTATTCAGCTTTAGAGGTGAAGGTAAAGGCCGACTCTCTAGCCAGAAAGCTTTCTAGGTCTCTATGAGAAGTAAGATGGAGAAATTTTCCTGGTTATCCATAGGTTTGGGTATGAGTTTTTTTTATTGTCTTGTAATCAGTCTTTTTGGAGAAGGGAAGGCAGGGCAGTCAGGGTTAAGTGACTTGCCCAAGGTCACACAGCTAGTTAAGTGTTAAGTGTCTGATGTTGGATTTGAACTCAGGTCCTCCTGATTCCAGGGCCGGTGCTCTGTTCACTGTACCACTTAGCTGCTCCTCTAATCGGTCTTGCTGTTGTTTAGTCATGTCTGACTCTTCATGACCCTATGGACCAAATTGTATATGGGGTTTTCTTGGCAAAGATACTGGAGTGGTTTGCCATCTTCTTCTGCAATGGATTAAGGCAAGCAGAAGTTAAGTGACTTGTCCAGGGTCACACAGATAGTAAATGTTTGAGGCCTTGAACTCAAGTCTTCTTGACTTCAGGTCCAGCACTCTATCAACTGAACCTCCTTGTGATTAGTCAGCAATAACCAATTACTTACTCTATCTGATAGGATGTACCTACAAGCAACTTACAAAAATTTTACTTTATATATATACGATTAGGAAATGGAACGAACCTCTACTAAGTTAGAAAGCAGCTATAATACTCTTACTTATCCAAAATCTTCAGAGGATGAGTTATTCCATTAAAAACCCTTCTAGATAACTGAAGCTTGTCCCCTTAAATGACAATATTTTTATTTTAACCAATAATTTTTTAAAGAATTTTAATAACAATTAATTTTTAAACAGTACTTTAATTTTAATTTTAATACTTTAATAAAGGCCATTCTCAAAAGCATTGTTGAAGTTTCCTACCTTATTAAACAGATGGCAGTGAGCAAACCTGAACCTCTTCTTCATGACTAGAGATCATTATGAACATTGTGTATTAGTATTCTGATGTATAAGTCTGATCCCAGTGGCTACTTGAGACATGTGGAACAATTCATTCCCATAATTCAATCCAACTAAATAAATATTTTTTGAAGATATACTATGTGAAGAGCATTGTTTCAGGCACTGAGGGAGATAAAAATATAAATAATATAATCCTGCTCTGAAGGAGGATATAATCATATGTTTAGAGCTGAGCAGAGACCTTCAAAACCATCTAGTTCAACTCCCTTATTTTACTGTTAAGGAAACTGAAGCCCAGAGAGGTAAAATCCATTAGACCAGGTTGTATTTAATCTACTAGGGGAGAGAAAATACATATACAAATTACTGTGATATAAAGTAGGATGAGAAAATTGCACAAAAGAGGTAGAAAAAAAGTACAAAAAAAGTTCAGAGAGAAAGAGAATGCTTGTTGGCTTCAGACTGCTCTGTTGGTCTGAATTCCTTTGTCAACATGGGTTCTCATTTCTAGCTTCTGTCATTGTATCTACTTCCAACAAAACCTCACTCCCAATTCCTTTCTAATATTCTGCTATGGGTTACTAAGTTAGCTAACCCAACTCATGCTTGTGAAGTCTCTCTGATGGGTATCTGTCCAACTTACCTTAGTAGACAAGTCCTAAGGAACTATCTAAGGTCCACTGAAAGTTAAGGGACCAGCTCAGGGTCAATTCAATTTAACCAATGTTGGAGGAAGAGGAGGAGGAGGACAAGAATGAGGATAAGGATGAGGAAAAAGAGAAAAAAGGAAGAAGAGAAGGAAAAAAAGAAGAGGAAGAAAAGAAAGAGAAGGATGAGAAAAAAGAGGAGGAGAAAGAAGAAGAGGAAGAGGAGAACAAGGATGAGAATGAGTAAAAAGAAGGAATAAGATGAAAAGGAGGAGGAGAAAGAAGAGGAAGAATAGAAGGAAAAGGAGGAGGAAGGAGAAAAGGAGGAGAAGGAAAAGGGTATGTAGTATACAGAGAGCTGCTCCAGGAGTCAGTAAGACTGGATTTCTAGTCCTGTCTCAGAAACGTACCAGCCCTGGGATCCTGGACAAATCTCTTAGTTTCCCAGTTTCCCAGACAAACTCTAAGAGCTTAACTGTCTATGTGCATTTGTAAAGAGTATCTACATTTGGGAATTTCTTATATCAGTGAATCACAAGTTCTATACCTATCTGCAACCCTACATGCTTAAAAAAATCTTACTGATATTTGTTGTTTTTATGTCACACGATTTCAGATATATCCCCCTCACCCCCTCCTCAGCAAGCCATTCCTTACAACAAAGAAAGAACAGAAAAAAAAATAGCTCAGTAAAACTAATCAACCCATCAACCAAGCCTGAAAGTATATTCAGTATTCATAGTACCTAACCTCTGCCCAAAGTCTGTTTTATCTTAAATTACAGCAAGTAGTTTCTGAGTGAAGGCCTGAGGAGCTTACTTAGGCATAGTGTATGGGTTTAAATAATAATTCATTTAAAAAGTGATTAATTCACAACACCCTGGGAGGAAGGAGGGAAACAGACATTCATTAAGTGCCAAACACCGGGTACCTTGTTAGTTGAGGAAACTGAGGCAGACAGGTTAAATAATTAGCCAGGATCACGCAGCTAGTGAGTATATGATATTGGATTTGAATTTACATCTTTCTGACTCTAGGCTCAAGGCTCAATCAACAATGCCACCCAGCTGCCTATAAGATTAGGGTAAGCAAGCTACCCCATTTTTTAGCTAGGGAAACCGAGGCTTTGCCTTAATTAAGAGATTTACCTTCAGTTTAGCAGTTAGCCCACCCAGTTTGGTTTGGGCCTCAAACTGAGGTGTAGCTCTCCAGTTGAGTAATCTTTCCACTGCCCCCAGGAGTCTCGCAGTTCCAAAGTGCTTTCATAAATATTATCTCATTTGAAACTCACAGCCACCTGGTGGGGTAGTGCCTCGATGCTGCGTCATCTGCTTTTGTTGCTCAGAGGCCCCCTTTTTTTTCTTTTTGCTTACTTCAGGGTTCTTGCCTGTATTCTGAACGGTTAAATTTGCCCAGTAAGTGACCTCTGGATACATGAGGTGTCACTGTAATAAAGATCTATTGTGATATTAAATTTTCTTTTGTTCCTACCTATTGAAGTTGGATAGATTAGGGAGAGAAGAATGTGCTTTCATCTTCCATATCAAAATACACAAACTATATTGACTCATCCTCTCACTGAGGTTTTACATCCTTATGCCAGGGCAGAAGCTAGGGGAAAAATAAAGAATTCTCTAACAAGACTCACTTGGCCTCTTTATTTCAGTGATCCCCAGTTGCTGTCATATCTTTGCCATTTATTGGTGCCACCCCAAACCACTGCCCCACTCAAATCTGATAGCTACAGAGCTTGTTTATACATTTTTTCTTAAAAGAAAAAAATTTAAAATTCTAACAGCAACAACAATCTTTTCATTCTGATAGACGCTGTAGTATTGGAGATTTTTGAACGAGGCTGGAGTGGGTAAGAATGGGTTTTCTTAGCTCTCTATTCACTCTTTTGTGCCCCCCAGGCTATGTGTCCCAGAGCCATAAGGTCTTGACATGACTCCTTTCAGCCAGTTCCACAGATTCCTGCCCAGAGGGAAACATACAAATTTCCACAAAAGGTGAATTGAGCTGATGCACTTCAGGGTTCCCAATCCTACACAAATGTCATAGCTTTAGAACCAGTCTCCATTCTTTAAAACATGCTTTCTAAAACTCTGGGAAAAGTTAAGGGTTCTGGGAAAAGATGAAGGGAGAGGGAGAGGGAGGAGACTGATGAGATCGCCCATGTCATATCCTTCCCTGGCACCGGTTGAAAGAGACTTGGCTTAACTATTTCCAGGTGGTGATGGTGGCAAATAGGTGGGAGGGTTCCAGATATGCTGCAGGCAAGACTGCTTCCCAGCTGCCCCATACTGGTACACTTGGTGCTTCTCAGCCCTTGTATAGTAATGGCAGTACACCATTGAAAACAGCAGTGATGATGATGATAATGACTGTTCCATATTGACTTTAAAGTTTGCAGAATGCTTTTATAGATATTATTTCTACTGATCTTCCCATTAATCCAACGGGGTAGGTACAAGTATTGTTTCTACTTTGCAGATAAGGAAACTGAGGTATCTAGACCCTTGGTCTAGATGATAAGTGACTTGTCTAGGGTCACACAACTAGCAAGTATTTGAAGTGCATTTTGAAACTAGGTCTTCTTAACTTCAAGTTTAGTGTTCTTCCTACAAAACCAAGTTGCTCATGGTCCCACAGTGTCAGAGGAAGGATATAAATTTGGGTCTTCCTGACTCTAAATCCAATGCACTTTCTTTTTGAGAAAGGGACATGGTTTTATTTTGTTTTACATTTCTTATTTCTTTTTCATATAATTTTATTTTTTAATTTAAAAATTCAATCTTGTTATTTTTGGTTCTGAATTCTCCCTTCTCCCATCCATTGAAAAGGCAACAACAAGAAAAATACAAATACGTATAGTTATGCAAAACAAATTCCCAAATCTCCATTTCTCTCATTTCCTAATGACTCAGTCCCCTCTGTTCAATTATGCAATCATTTTTTAGTCATCTGGAGTGTGCCAGGTACTGGGGGATACAAAGGCAAAAATGAAATAGTCCTCGCTCACTAGGTGTTTATAATCTACTGGCCATTCCCATTCAACTTGTATCTATATAAGTAAATGCAATAGAAATACATCTTAACTCTAGAATGGGGAGCACTAATAGATAAGATTTATGAAAATTCTTTTGAAGGAGGTAACGATAGAAGGTAGCAAAGGGTTTCAAAGGTAGAGGTTTGGTGGGAGAGCATGCAAGGTATTATGCAAAGGCATGGAGATGGGAGATGGAAAGTTTGTTGGGAACAGTTTAGTGAGAATGTAGGGTAATCTCAAGTATGTAGACTGTGTATAATAAGAATGGAAAGATAGGTTGGACCCAGATTGTGATGGACTTTAAATGCCAAAGGAGAATGTGTTTTGGTTTATAGGAAACAGGAAGTTACCTTCTTGAACAGGGGAATGACATGGCCAGACCCATACTGCTGCCTGAATATAATTAAGTAAAACAAAGGGACATTTTCCTACAGTCTACCTCCCCTCAGTAGAGAGGCTGAAGGCATGTTTTATTGTCATTCTTGGCATTGGTCAGAGTTCTGAAGTCCTTTGCCGTTGTTTACCTTCACATCTCTGTGCTCATTTGCAACTGTTCTCCTGGCTCTGCTTATTATACTTTCTATCAATTCATTTATGTCTTCCCAAATTTCTTTGAAATCTTCATATCCCTCCTTGCTTATATGGCAACAATATCATATCACATTCATGTACCATATTGTGTTTGACTCGTCCTCATTTTATGGGCACCTCAGTTTCCAATTCATGATACTACAAACAGAGCTGCTATACAGATTTTTGTATATATGGGTCCTTTTCCCCTTTGTTTGCTCTCTTTTGGGGTATAGTCCAAGTAGAGATACAGTTAGGACAAAAGATACACACAGTTTATTAGCTTTTGTAGCATAGCTCTAAATTGCTTTCCAAAATGGTTGGACCAGATCACAACTCCACTAACAATGCATTAATATCTCTATTTATCTTTGAGCCCTAAGGTATCTCTACTAGAAAAGGACCTCCATTTTCTGGGTCAACCTTGAATTGCTGACATCATGTTACAAAAGATTTACCATCAAATTCCATTTCCATAAAATCTGCTTTATAAAAATTCAATTTACATGTCATTTTCCAGAAACACTTGCAGAAAAGCAGAACACAAGAAAAAAAATTCCAATAAGTTTCACATTGTTACTTTAAGGATCTGTGTTATCTTTCATTTGTACAGATCACAGCTCTTTTTTTTTTTTTTTTGCTTTTTGGAGGGCAATTGAGGGTGACTTGCCCAAGGTCACATGGCTAGTTTTTGTGTTAAGTGTCTGAGGCCAGATTTGAACTCAGGTCCTCCTGACTCCAGGGCCAGTGCTCTATTCACTGCGCCACCTAGCCCTTCTGATCACAACTCTTCTAACATTTAGAAGTTGGTCTTTGAGAGTTGTCATGGCTCAAAAATTCATTACCCCCGCAGTCTTGTAGTGATCATCTTCTTTGAACTTATCCATGCTTGTCCTTAGATAACAGATAAAAAAATTCATTACCAGGACTCCAGACCTCAAAGGCTTTCTGGCTTTGTTGGTAGTACATACCTTAGTTAGCTCTTCACTGGCAAAGACATACAACGATGAGGTATGTCCAGAGCAGGGGTTGAATGGAGGAATGAAAACTTTTCACGGTAGCCTTTCCAAATTATTTTGCTTTGATAGAGTTGTCATCTAAGAACTGTAACAGATAAAATTCATTACTTGGGAAGAACAAGGAATACCTGCAAATTTACTGATTTGAGCAGTGATGTGGTGGAGTATAAAGGGAAGAACACTAGATCTGAGAGTCAGAGGACCAGGACCTGAGTCTCAGCTTCGCTGCTAATTGTGTGACCTTAGATTTTTTAAAACTCTCAGCCTGTTTTCTAATTTGTGAAATGAGGATAATGATACTTGTAATGCCTACATTGCTGTATTATTGTGCGAAAAGTACTTTTCACACTGCACAATGCTATGTATCAGAACTGATTCTTCTTCTTTTTTTTCTTTTTGGAGGGCAATTGGGGTTAAGTGACTTGCCCAAAATCACACAGCTAGTAAGTGTGTCAAGTGTGTGAGGGCCGGATTTGAACTTAGGTCCTCCTGACTCCAGGGCTGGTGCTCTATTCACTGCACTACCTAGCTGCCCCAAGAAGTGATTCATCATCATCATCATCATCATCATTGTCATCATCATCATCACCACCACCACCACCACCACCACCACCTCCATCACTATCATCATTTGTTGTTATATTACTTCCTAGTCTGGTCCACCATTTCAATAGTATTATTTTTGACTTTCTAAAATTACTCACTCCCTTGATCATGTCATAAACTTCACAGACCCTCCTTACCCCCACCTCCAAATTGAGAAAGATCTCCCAAATCCCATTTCCAGGCCTTCCCTACCTTCTCTTTTTTCAAGTTGAACTTTGGAACTTTAGAGCATTGCTGTAGAGAATTATAAGAATGAGATGCGTTGGTTCATAAGTTTACTCTGTTTTTTCTTGACTGAGTTGACTTCAGCAATGACTTGTTGCTATTGTTATTGTTGTTCATTTGTGTCTGACCCTTCATGACCTCTTTATGGAGTTTTCTTGGCAAAGATACTGGAGTGGTTTGCCATTTCCTTCTCCAGTGGTTTAAAGCAAACAGAGGTTAAATGACTTGTCCAGGGTCACATAGCTATTAAGTGTCTGAGGTCTAATCTTAACTCAAGTCTTCCTGTGTCCGGGTCCAGTTCTCTATCCACTGCGACATCTTGTTGTCTTCACTTTTATTAATCTCTTGTTGATTCCCTATGATTGAACTTTCCAAGATTGTTTCAAATGTTTTCTACATCCCTCAGGACTCCAATCCTTGACCCTATCCTTCTCACTCTTAACAGATGCCCTCTATTTCTCCTGACCAGGGCAGACTGATTTCTGATCTCTACTCTTCCTCACCTTTCAGAATTTCTTCGTGTTTTCCACTATCCTTTCTTTCCTCCCTCCAAGATAACTTTTCTATTCTTCCTGTGTTCTTGATTCCCATACTCTCCTCTCTCTTCCATCCAACAACCATTTATTAAGTACCTATTATATACTACTTATACTACATACAACACACTGTGCTGGACTGGGGGGAGTACAAAATTTTGTAAGGCAGCTTTTGCCCTCATGGAATGTATAATCTAGTGTGGAACATAAGACATGCATGCAAATAAGTGTAACCTAAATCAGAGTATGACAGGTGCTGGTAGAAAGCTAGTACACTGTAATGGTTAGGAACCAACCATGTAGTAAATGAAAAACTAGGTTCAAATCCCTCCTGTACAATCTGGGCAAGTCATTTAACCTCTGAGTTGCACTGGTAGAAAGGAATTTATCAACTTAGAGTTCCTTATTCCAAAGAAATCACAGATCTGGTAAATTCATACCCCCCAGAACTACTGAACCTCTAAATGTAAGAAACTCACCTAATGACCAACAAATTGACTTGAATGAGGATATGAATCATGTTAGTATCAACATTCTCACTATAAATGAAACCAGAAAATATAAGGAAGTTTCAGTTAAATGGAAAAGATGGCTCAAAAATTCTCCTTGGAGGGGCAAATAAAGAAGTTAGCTTTGTCAGATGTCCAAAGGCAATAAGAATTATTTCTTAGGACATTTAGACATTACTCATTGCAATACTGAAGAGAAACATTAACAAAAAGACCACCATGAAGATAACTGTAATTCACATGTCAACATCTGTTCCAGAGGATGAGAAGGTAGAGGAATTCAATGGAGAACTCAATAAGACCCTTCAAATTAAAGCAATATGTACTTTAAGAGGGAACTTCCTCACTCGGAGCTCCCTATACTAATGAAATCACAGATCTGAAAAAAAAATACTCTAATACTCAATGACTCCACTGGAAAACAGGGCATAGGAAAAGAATTTTTGGTGGTCCAAAGCAAATAGTGTTTCCAGACTAGGCAGTAAGTCAATAGTAATGATAATGACAATGATAATATTAGTTCCCAAACATAGCATTTGGTAGCATAAAAAGCACTTTTCTCAAATAATCCAGAAATGTAGACATTGCAAATATCATTATCTCCACTTCACAGAGTAGAAAACTGAAGCTGAATTTAAATAATTTGGCCAAGATCTTGTAGCTAATAGCAAAGCTAAGACTCAAATTCAGGTCTTTTTCTATATGCCTCAATACTTGAACACCCCCTCCCCCCACCCAAATTATGGCTCAGGATCAAGAATTAAAAGAAACCAAAGCCTTGTAGACTATATGGAAACCTTATGCTTAATACCTGATGAATATTTTCTTCAAGGTGAGAGTTGGCAAGCACTGGAAACAGTAAGCATGAATAACATTAAAACTGAAATTGTCTTAAAATATACGAAGCTTTTGGTTGCTATCATGGGAGTCATTTTTAATTTAAGGATCTGCAAATGGTCAGATTATTGACTCATTAGAGCAAAGGTAATGTCACCAAGCTTAGAAGAAAAAAATAAGAATGAGAAGATACTGTAATCATAGGTCAGCTTTAATCTCACCTTTTAGATGAGCTATTCATGATAAGAATGGGAGTTGATAAAAAAAGCAGATATGCATATATATACATATATATTTATATGGAGAAAAAAACAGAACAGAGACAGAGAAAGGGAGAAGGGGTTTGGAGGGGCAAGGAGGAGTTCCTGTTCTGAAAGTGTCACAGGTGCTTGCGTTTTTTTTTTTTTTATATTTTTAAGCAATCGGGGTTAAGTAACTTGATCAAGGTTACACTTCAGGTTATTCCTGGGTGTGGTGCTGAGTGTCTGAGCCCGGGATTTGATCTCCAGGTCGTCCCAACACTGGAGCCGGTACTCTTACTCGCTGAGCCACCTGGCCGCCCCTAAGCAATTGGGGTTAAGTAACTTGCTCAAGGTTACACGGCCAGGTATTTCTGGGTGGGTGCTAAGTGTCTGAGCCCGGGATTCGATCTCCAGGTCTTCTCAACACTGGAGCCGGTGCTCTTACTTGCTGTGCTACCTGGCCGCCCCAGGTGCTTGCGTTTTGAACAATTGATCCTCAGGATATATATGAAAAAAATGAATATAGATAACTATGGAAAATCACTATTTATATTACATTACATATAGTACATATTTAAATTGTATACAAATGTATATAATATAAACATAACATATAAATAAATATATAATATAAATATTTACATATTTATATTACTACTGAAAGAGATAATCAAGATATTAATACCTACCAATTCATATACTTACTGTTACATATTTAAAATTTTTTTATGAGAATAAAGCATACATTCATGTATGAAGGACTTCATTTATCAAGATACTCAAAGGCAATGGGTAAGCATTTGCAAATGATATTCTAAAGCAGACCACATTTTACAGTCATATAATTGACTAAAAGGTACAGAGAATATTAGATATCACTGTGCTTATTGCTGAATATAGGAAAAGTATTTGATTTGGTAGAGCAAAATCCAGTCTTAAATAGTCTCTTTCAATAATTCATTTCTTATACACATATTAAGATCATACAATATCCCTTGAGAGATGTGACAATGCAGATAATTTTTCTTGGGTATTCTCTCATTATTAATCCCAAGTGAGGCGAAAGGCAGTAAGATTTTTATGCTCACTAATGGCGTTTGCAACTGTCTTGAAGAATGCCCAATGGAGAGTCCAAAAAGAAGAGAGATTTCTTATAGATAATGAAATCCTTCAGATGTATGATTTGCAGATGACATGTTGATTACTTCAAGCATAATAAGTATTACATAGCCTAAGTGATATTCATAATCATTCAAAAGCATTTGATCTAATCATATATATGGGACAAACCAAGAGGATAAAGAATACCTATCATCCAGGTTGTGATAGCAGCCCAGAGAACGTCACTATATATATATACACAGTTTATATAGTATCACTATACATATACACAGTCATTATATATATATATATGTGTGTATATATATATATATATATATATATATATATACAGTCACTATATATAGACAGTAAATTGAGCCCAGAACTGAAGAGGAAGAGAAAAGTGGATTAGATTGCATTTGGGAACTTGCCCAGTGCTTTTAATGACACCGAGCAATTCCCTGAAACAAAATCCCATCTTTCTGATACAAATATTTTTTTCTGTGATTCTATGTGTCTACAAATCATGGAATGTTACAGTCTCCAAAGAATCAAAATTACAAGTCCCCCAAAGGACAACCAAGAGATACGTGCTGGGTACTCATTGCTTCGACACATCACTAATGGAAGAACTGTCTGCTAAAAATGGTGGAAAACAAAAGACTCATGATGGAAAAGGCTATCCACATCCAGAGAAAGAGTTATGGATTCTGAATGCAGATTGAAGCAAACTACTTGTTTTCTTTTTTTTTCTTTTTTGTTTGTTTTGTTTCTTCTCTCTCATGGTTCATTCCATTGGTTATAATTCTTTACAACTTGACTGTTGTGAAAATGTTTAATGTGAAGGTATATATATATGTAGAACCTATATCACTATTTATATTACATTACATATAGTACATATTTAAATTGTATACAAATGTATATAATATAAACATAACATATAAATATATAATATACATATTTACATTACTACTGAGGCAATCAAGATATTAATACCTACCAACTCATATACTTACTGTTGCATATTTAAAATTTTTTTATGAGAATAAAGCATACATTCATGCATGAAGGACTTCATTTATCAAGATACTCAAAGGCAATGGGTAAGCATTTGCAAATGATATTCTAAAGCAGACCACATTTTACAGTCATATAATTGACTGAAAGGTACAGAGAATATTAGATATCACTGTGCTTATTGCTGAATATAGAAAAAGTATTTGATTTGGTAGATTTTGGTCTTCGGAGGGGAGGGGGAAGGGAGGAAGAGAAAATTTGGAAATCAAAAACTTGTGGAACTGAATGCTGTAAACTAAAAATAAATAAATTTAAAAGGAAAAAATGGTGGAAAAGCTATCAAACAGATATATGACCAAGAAATGAGATGGCCAGTCATAAAATAAGAGGAAGAAATAATAATCAAACAGTCTACATATGCTGCAATGGTACTCACATAATGTCAAGATACCTAGAGAGAGGCTCATTGCATGTTGGGTGGACCCTCTATAAAGAATCTATGAGAGGAAATAGACAAAAGTTGATCAGGATGAAAAGAAATGTGGTTTTCACAGTTAGAAGAAGTATCTAACCTAGATACAAATCCACTGAAGTAGTCAAGTATTTATCAATCAATCACCAAATATTTATTAAGTACCTACTATATGCTAGGAATATACAGATGTTGTGGTTACAAGTATAAAACATGAAACAATACTTACTCAAAATGAATTTGCCATCCAATGGGAGAAGAAAATAAGTACATAAGTACATGAAATATACTCAGTATAAATGTAAAATTAGTACATACAAATACACACAGAATAGTTAAATAGAAGATAATATGGGAGTGAGGCATAGTATGGGCAGCTAGGTACTACAGTGGATAGAGCAAGGTCTGGAGCCAGGAAGACTCATCTTCCTGAGTTCAAATCTGACCTCAGACACATATTAGCTGTGTGATCCTGGGCAAGTCACTTAACTCTGTTTGCCACAGTTTCTTCATCTGTAAAAGGAATTGGAGAAGGAAATACCATGTTTCCCCGATAATAAGACACTGTCTTATTAATTTTTTTGGACAGAAAAACACCAGAGGGCTTATTTTCAGGGGAGGGCTTATTTTAATGAACATTGACAGCAATTTTAATAAACAGGTAAATGTGAACAAAAAAATGTACCTTTATTCAATAAGCAAATCACTGGGGAAGAACAGGATGACGTGCTCACTGCTGCAGCTCTGATTGGATGCAGCTTGGAGCGCAGCGTGCATTTCACGGGGGGAAGGGGGTGGGCGGACGGGGACGGTGCTTACAGAGGGTACCGTAATGTAGCGTGTAGCGCAGGGGATCACCTTCACTACAGTAGCAATCTCAATAGGGCTTATTTTCGGGGGAGGGCTTATTTTAGAGGAATCTTACACAGCAAGGGGAGGGCTTATTTTCGGGATAGGTCTTATTATCGGGGAAACACGGTAGCAAACCACTCCAGTATCTTTGCCAAGAAAATGGGGTCATGAAGAGTCAGACATGACTCAACAACAACAATAACAACACTGAGAGAAGACATTGGAAGTGGGGGGGGGCACTATCATAAGTGCATAGAAAGAAATATTTCTTCAAATTTTCCCTTTCTTCCCCTCTATTAAGTCCTGTTCTTCTGTTTGTCCATATGCTCAGGTGTCTCCATTTCAAAACTATCCTCAACTTTGCTATTCCTTTGAATCATTCTCCAGGATTTCCTTTTTTATAAATTTTTATATTCACTTCATCATCTTCTGCTCAAACACTTGGTTTTATCAAAGATAAATGATTACAGGGGCGGCTAGGTGGTGCAGTGAACAGAGTATCAGCCCTTGAGTTAGGAGGACCTGAGTTCCAGTCTGACCTCAGACACTTAACATTTACTTACTAGCTGTATGACCTTGGGCAAGTCACTCAACCCCAATTGCCCTACCTTCCCAGTTCCAAAAAAGCAAAAAAAAAAAAAAAAAAGAAAAAGATAAATTATTATCAAATTCAATGACCTTTTTAAAGTCTTCATTTCCTTAGTTTTTCTGAAGCATCTAAGAATTTTACATTGTTGACCTTTCCCTCCTTTTTAATACTTTTGTCTTTTCTCTCTTCAGTGTTTTTCTTTCCACCCCTCCAGAGATTGGGGACTAAACAAGGAAGGAATCTGCATCCCTTCCTTGGTGGGGTTTGTTTCAGGATATGTGTGAGAAGGGTTAAGAACCTATCATCAACATAAGAACAGAAATAAAAAATGTCAATAGATATAGCCAGAGATGTGTAATATCTTGATGGGAAAGAGTGATTTGTACATTAGATGTAGCCAAGAGTCCTGATCCCTCCACCTGGATGTCTTATTATTACCTCATGTTCCACATATCTAAAACTGGAGTCATTTGTTAAAAGAAAAAGTATTCACATATTTCTTTTCATATCACCTTTATTTCCAAATATATCCCTTCCTCTTCCTTACCCTGGGAGTCATCTCTTGGGGGAAAAAAAGAAAAAGAAATTATTAAAGGAAGAGAGAAAAAGAGAATGAAAAAAGCAAATCAGCAAAGGCAACCAACATACCCACCATATTTGACAGTATATGCAATCTTCCATACCCATACAGCCTCCTCCCCAATCTTTTTTTAATATAATATATTTATTTTTAGTTTTCAACCTTCCCTTCCATAAGATTCTGAGTTTTAAATTTTCTCCCCCTTCCTGTCCTCCCCCTTCCCAGATGAAATCTGATATAGGATCTACTCATATATTCTATTAAACATATTTTCACATTAGTTATGATATAAAGAAAAATTAGGACTAATGGGTCTCCTCCCCAATCTTTACAAAACAGAGAAGGGGTAAATTTTCTCCTCTAACTCTTCTTTGGCGGCCAAGTTTGGTCATTTTACAGTGTTCAGATGGAATTTTTTGCTCCCCCCCCCCCCTGCCATGGTCTGCTTATTTAATGCTACATCATTTCATATCCATCTTCTCATACTTGTCTGAAAACTGTTATGATCTTATTTTCCCTAGCTAGCTCCTTTTCCTGACTTCCCTATTTTAGTTAGTGCCACCACCATCCTCCCAATCATCTTCAGTAGGCTCAGATCTTGATGTTTTAGTGGGGTAGATAGAACATTATCCCACATTCATTACTTTATGCTGTAATACTTGACTTTTTTCAGGCTTGTACATTATAAGGAATTCAATGGTGAGTAAACCAAGATTCCCTTATGATGCACTGAAACAAAATTTGTCAGCAAAAACTTTTTTGAAAAGGACACTTAAACATATGAAATCAAAAGACTTGTTTTGAATTCTGGCTTAGCTACTTTACAACCTTCCTCCATTCATTTACCTTCTCTGCGAACCTTTATAAGGCCCTTTCTAGCTCTAAATCCTATCATCTTTGACTCTTTCTCCTTTAACTCCTCCATTCAATCAGTAGCTAAATTCTCTTGGTGCTTCTTTCAAAATATCTCTTACATCTAACCTATCCTTTCCATTTCTATTCTCTTGAGGCCTCACACTTATACAAAAATTCAAGGCCTCCACTTTCCAACCCATCCTGTACACAAAAGTTCACTTTTTTTTTTTTTTTGGCAAAAGGTATATCCTTTGTCAAATAACACGTCCCTAATTTGGTTAGAAAATTAGGATCACCTTACCTACATCTTGGTTATTGGTGTTTCCTTATGAAAATGGTGACTTAGTTTTGCTTCCTGGTGTGACACACTAGGCTTGTGAGATTTAAACAGGCTTATAAAATGCAAATGTGTTTGATTTAATTAACAGATAGGATGGATCTATAATTAATGTATAAAACTTCATTTCTTCCTCTTATGTACTACCTTTCTCCTCAGCTTTGCCTCCTGGAATGCCTTGTGCCCTATAAGGTACCTGAAGTGCCACCTTTTTTAGTATGCTTCTCATGGTTCCCATAGATGTTAGTGCTTCACCCCTGGTGCAAATCGTGTATTTATTTTGTATATATCCTGCACTTATTTACTTACCTGGGAATATGTTGTGTCCTCCCCTTATCCCCCAGCAGAATGTAAGCCCTTTGAGGGTAGGATACGCATATCTATATTGTAGCACCTAGCAGAATCCCCAACACACTTAATAAATGTTTGTTGACTTATCATATTCTAATTTGTATCATACTTATTTATTGATATACATACTTTCTCTTATTAGATTGTAAATTCCAAGAAGACAAAAATCTTATATATCTTTATAACGCTGCTATCTAGCACATTGTTCTATACATTGTTTGTTGAACTGAATGACTGCATTAGCTTGTTTGGTTAACTTGTAAACAAAGATATTTCACAAATTTCCTAATTATTCTTTTTGGAAACATTTCAGTAATAATAATAACAACTAGCATTTATAGAAGCTTTAAATTTTACCAATGGCGTTCTTTGCAGGGGTTTGTAACCTGGAGTCTGTAAGCCTTTTTTCCCCTCAATATTTTGATAACTGTAATTCAGTATAATTGGTTTTCGTTGTAATCCTACATATTTTGTTTTATGCATTTAAAGACATTATTCTGATGGGTCCATAGCCTCCAAGAGACTGCCCAAAAGGGGACCGTGATAATATTTTTAAGAATCCTAGCCTTGGAGGAAACTGAAATGTCACCCTCTAAAACTGAAGCTAATAACATTCAACATAAAATGGATGACATTAGCCAGTTTCATAATTAACTCTTAATTAATTAGGAACAGGTAGGTGGCAAAGTGGATAGAGTGCTTAGGTCTGAAGTTAGGAACACCTGAGTTGAAATCTGGCCTCAGATACTTACTAGCTGTGTGACCCTGGGCAAGTCAACCTCTGTTTCCCTTAGTTTCCTCAAGTGTAAAATAGGGACAATTGGAGAAGGAAAGTGACAAACTACTCCGGTATCTTTCCCAAGAAAACCCCACAGGGGTCACAAAAAGTCAGATACTACTGAACAATAAAATAAAAAAGATGTTCTATAAAAATGCTGATGAGATCAGGGTGTCTCCTGACAGCAATTCTGTAGATCCTCCTTCTCCCAAACTTAATCTAGAAGATGAGGGTGTTCCCCCAGAATCTCTTCTGGAAGGCATGACTGGAATGCAGCTGATGTAAAGAAATCTGCAACCTACTTAATTGTATTGTAACATGGCCAAGGTAATGTTTGTCCTAACCCAAGGGTGGTAATCTGAATGGAATCTTGGGAAGAAAGAGCCAAAGAATAAGAATTTTTCAATATGTCTTTAGTCCTTTTCAGGGAAGATGATGCTTTGGTTCTAAATGACCTCTGTATAATCACTTTTTTTTTAGACAAATTCTTAAAGCAGACAAGCACAATTTCTAGAATTTCCTTTGCTTGATTGAAATTTCCCTTAAGAACATACAACTCCCTCTGTTCTAGTTTGATAATCACCAAGCAACTTTTTAAAGTTTATTTTATTTTTTTGTAATTATATAGACCTGGAAGATAAATCTTATGCATGTGGCCCATTTGTGTCAGATGCATTTCAAATTAGAAATAGCAATTAGTCTTGTGAGTTTGATTAGCATAAATCAATCTACAAGGGCCTTATTATCACTAATAAAATCAAGAAAGAGACCCTGGACTTAGAGTATAATTACTCCATGGTCTGAGAAGCCAGCTAGCTAGACATCTGACCTCTCTCTAATACTGTCATGGGTTGTAGGATTAAGAATTAAAAGAGACCTCAGAAATCATCTAGGACAGAAGTTCTTTTTTTTTTTCCAGTTTTAAATTTTTTAATTAATTATTTTTAATATAATTAAGCACTTACTTTGTGCCAGATACTATGCTAAAGTGCTGCTTCCCTCACACAACTAAAAAGAAGAGAAAAACAAAATTCTACATAACAAACATACATAGTCAAAGAAAACAAATTCCCATATTGTCTGTGTCTAAAGATGTATGCCTCTCTGTTCAGAGGTAGGAAGCCTTCTTCAGTCTTCTGTAATCAGGGTTGATGACTATATTGATCAGAGTTCTTGATTCTTTAAAAGTTGTGCATTTTTATGTCATTATAGGCAACAGAATAGATTGTTTTCCTGGTTCTATTCACTTTACTCTGCATTAATTCATCCAAGTCTTCCCAGGTTTCTCAGAAATTGTCTCATCCTCCCTCCCTCCCTCCCTCTCTCCCTCCCTCCCTCCCTTGCTGATAGATCGGAAGACCGCCCCCCCCCCCCCCCCCCTCCCCCCCCCCCTCTCTCTCTTTCTTTCTTTCTGGAAGGCAATGTAATTGGGATTAAGTGACCTGCCCAAGTTCACATGGCTAGTAAGTGTTAAGTGTCTGAGGCTACATTTGAACTCAGGTCCTCCTGACTCCAGGGTCTCTGCTCTATTCACCATGCCACCTAGCTGCCCCACCCGCTCCTTTCTTATAGCACAGTAGTATTTCATTACATTCATATAGCACAACTTGTTCAGCCATTCCACAATTGATGGCATCCCCTCAATTTCTAATTCTTTGCCACCAAAACAGAGCTGCCATAAATATTTTTGTATTTATGGGTCCTTTCCCCTTTTTTTTTATGATCTCTTTGGGATACAGCCCTAGAAGTGGTATTGCTGTATCAAAGGGTATGCACAGTTTGATAGCCCTTTGGGCATAGTTCCAAATTGCTCAATGGAGCAATTTTTAACCTTTGACTTCCCAGACTAGTTTTTCATCTTGCCCCTGGACCTTCTCATGCTGAAGCAGCTTTCACTCTCTGGATTACTTTTTCATCTTTTTTCTTTTGCCTTCCCTTTTTAGTTCTCTTATGTGTTGCCTTTCTTCCATTAGAATGTAAGCTCCATGAGACCAGGGACTGTCTCTCTTTTTCCTTATATTTGTGTTCTCAGCACTTTAGCATAGTATCTGGCACAAAGTAAGTGCTTAATAAATGCTTTATCCATCCATCTAACCATCCATTATCTTTTGGGGAGTGTAGCTCCAACTTGCTTTCCAGAATGGCTGCACCAATTCGCAAATTTACTAACAGAGAATAAATATGTTTGCTTTCCTGAAGTCTTTCCAACATTTATAATTTTTCTTATTTGCTGGCTTTGGCCAATCTGACAGACACAAGGTGGAAGCTGAGGGTTGCTTTAATTTGCATTTCTTTACTTGTGATTTGGAGCATTAACATTCCTCCCCCCCCCCCCTTTGAGAACTATATTCTTTGACTATCAACTGGGGAATAGTTCATATTCTCATAAGATTGATCTGTTCCTTATATCTTGGAAATGAGCCCTTTATTAGAGAAACTTGCAACAAAGATTTCCCCTCTCCCCCCGCCCCTCCAGTTATCTGTTTCCCTTCTAATCTTAACTGCATTGGACTTGTTTGTGAAAAACCTTTTAAAAATATTATGTCAGCAAAACTATCCAATTTATCTTCTGTGATCCTCTGTATTCCCATTTGGTTATGAACTCTTTAGAACAGGGGTTTTAACCATTTTTTTGTGTGTAATGTCCTAGTGAAGCCTATGGATCTCTTTGAAATATGCTTTTAAGGATTACAAAGGAAGACAATTATATTGAAATGCAATTATTAAAATATATTTTAAAAAAAGTTCATGGACCCCAGGTTAAGAGCCTCTAGTCTGAGCCATTTTTGAATTGACAAGAAACACTAGCTACCATATCTGCCACATATATTATTAGAGATCATATGTCCCCTGTCTATAGCTCCTGTCAATGAAAGAACAGGAGCCAACTCTTTGTAGTAAATCAGCAAAAGATTTGATTCCACTGGGCGAACCTCAGTAGACACCCTAGAAGTAGCTGGGTTGACCTTAAGGGCTCCCAATTCAATTGTTCATATTATCCAACACTATAAAATGAAATTCAAAGACCCCAATTAACAACATCCCACTTTCTCCCTCCCCATCAGGAAGAATTTGCTCAAACTCCCTAATCACTCAGAAGCGCAAAGCAAAAGAATAAATAGAAAAGGCTTGGCGGAAGAAAAGGTGATTGGAGACCGTAAACTAAATGCAAGCCTCTCACTTTCATCTCTGGAGCTCGGAAGCACTTTGTGTGTGTGTGGGGGGGGGGGGGGGGGGGGGGGGAGGAGCGCTCGGGGAAGGAGGAATGAAAAGACAATTAATGAAAACAATTCCAGCCCTCTGCTCTCTCCAAAGGGTCTAAGGAGACAAAATCTTACCCTCAGGGAACTTGAGGGCAACTCCTGAGATATTACATTTACATAGATAAGAAGGTGTGAACAGTTTGGAAGCCAGAGAATGAGCGGGAGAAGGATATGGCAGATTATTCTGGTCTCTTTGCCAAGAAAACTACTACCTCCTAGGGGGATTCTCAAAAGGTAAAGAGGGAGTACCCGCTTATTGCTGTTCAGTCATGTCCAACTCTCGGTGACCTTAACTGTGCCCTCACTTCTACAAGTCAATCTTTTATTGAATTGACTGTTGCAAATTTTTTTTCTTCTCTTCTCAAGTCACTTATGACACTTCAAGCCAGCCTATGGTCCTCAGCATCATGCTCCACTAAAAACATTAAGGCCATCTGTCCTGAGTTCTTTCCCCCTAAATTCCACATTTCAAATAATTTCACTACCACCCCCTCTATCCTTGTCCTCCTTTGCTCCAGTTTGAGAGGATGAAGTAGCTCCTTCTCTTTTCCAAAGAACAGCAATCTCTCTACTTACAGGCATTTGATAGTGTACTGGCCTCGGAGTAAAGGAAGACTTGAGTTTCAAATCCAACCTCAGACATTTACTAGCTGTGTGACCCTGATCAAGTCATGTAACCTCTGTCTGCCTCACTTTATGCCAATGGAAAATGGGATCATAAATGGAGATCACCTTCCACCCAGGGTTGTTATGAGTATCAAGTGAGAAAATATTTGGAAAGCACTTAGCACACAGTAGTCACTTAATAAATTCTCGTTTCCTTCCTCATGCTATTACTCCTATCTTCTCTATAGCAACTCCTTCAATTATCTCCTTCTCTCCCAAATTTCCAAACTTCCTATGTTGACTGGCTCCTTCTCTGATACCTTCAAACATAGACGGATGTCCCCTATCCTTAAAACAAGACACACTATAACCTCACTTGACCCTACAGTCCCCTCAATCTATCTTCTTGTATCTTTCATCACGTTCACAGCAAAACTCTTACAAAAAAGATTTCTACATGAGTTGCTTTCTACTTTCACTCTATTTCTTAACCCTTTGCAGTCTGACTTTGGTCCTCCGTACTCCACTGAGACTAGTCTCTCTACAAGAAAACCAGTAGTTTCTGCTCTTTATTGCTAGATCCAATGGCCATTTTCTCAATTCTCATCCTTCTTGACCTGAAGCATTTGATATTGTTGACCATGCCCTCAATCTGGATTCTTTTTCCTCCTTATGCAAAGCACCCTAAGCTGGAGAGAGAATGTTGAATGAGAACATTTCCTCTTTTAGTTCGGTTTCTTTTTGCTGGGTGACCATAAGCAAGTCAATGAACATTTCTGAGTTTCAGTTTCTTCATCTATATATCAATATAACTATAACTATAAATCCATCAATAAAAATCAGTCGGTCAATATAAATATAAATAAATCTAATATAACAAAGGGCTGTAAGACCCAAATGTGAAAATGTAATTTTCAAGGGTAGCTAGGTGGCATAATAGATAAAACACTGGTCTGGGAACTGGTTTCAAATCCAGCCTCCAACACTTACTAGCTGTGTGACCCTGGGCGAGTCACTTCACTCTGCCTCAGTTCCATCATCTGTAAAATGAGCGGGAGAAGGATATGGCAGATTATTCTGGTCTCTTTGCCAAGAAAACTTCAAATCGGGTGAGGAAGAACAGTAACTACAGAACAACAAAGACTTATAGCACTATATAAGGTGAAGTATTATGATGATAGTGAGATGCAAATGAAGCAGCTAGCATAGCCCAGAGCAGAAATATTTAAGTTGAAGACCCACATCTATGGTAGCGGCAGTGTGACCCTGGCTTAATCATTTCACTTTTCAGTGCTCCAGGCTCCTTAAAAGGCTTCAGCTTGCAAAGAAGGTGTGCTCAGACCTACATAGCTAGCAGTTTCTTCATCTTGGAGTTTCCCACATCAAAGAAATCACTATCCCTATTCATAATCGATGCAAAAGTTTTTGAAAAAATCAAAGCGGCATTATACAAGGTATTTACAAAATACTTCAACTTGTAAGGTAACAGGTTCCAGGGAAGGCTCTTACCAACTCTGTTGTGATATTTACATTTCAAACTCAAGCTAGTTTTATTTAAAAACCATGCATTTTTGCCCACTTTACAAAAGCTAATCACGATATGTGCTAATTTGTATTTCTCTTCAGAAAGTATAATTAACGTTTCCTTGTTAATTGGAAAAGAGAAATTGTTAATCACTTCCCTAAGGTTTTGCACCCCAGTACAATAAATTAAATTGTTTTCTAATAATTGTGATTTGTTAAATTACAATTTATGCCCATAGAACTCTGGAGCTCATGATAGTCTTTATATATATATATATATAATATATAATATATTATACAATAAATATATTATTATATATGTTATATTATATAATAATTATATTATAATATATGATATTGATATATTATATATTATTATATATAATAAATATATAAAAATATATTTAAACGTAACTGAAGTCTCTTTTGCCTGTAAATAAAGACCCAAGAAAGCACCTTAATTCCCTTTCTTTTTTGGGGGTGGGGGTACGGATAAGGTGGTAATTATTATAATAAACTGTTACAAAGTTAGGTCTTTTAACAAGAACCTAGCAGCACAGGATTCCAAGGAGCCTGGCTTTTATTTCAATTTGTGAAATTTGTGGCCTTTCTCCACAATGTTGTTTTTCTCCCATTCGTGATTCAACTTCCTTTTCTGCTTTTCTATTCCTTCAGCCGATTGTTTCAGTCTGTCTCATTTCTGCACCAGTGTGTGCACATCAAGATGCTGCATTTGCTTTGTGGACCCACGGTCCTGTTAAGCACTTTTTCCTCCTCCTTCTCCCTCCTCTTTTCCTTCTCCCTCTCCTCCTCCTCCTCCTCCTCCCTCTTTTCTTTCTCCTCTTCCCCTCCCCCGCCAGCGCCCCCCAAGCCAGGAGCGTGAACACATTGCCACGCAGGAGATGTGTACTCCCTCCAGGGGGTGTGGCTTCGGAGTCAGGATGTGTCGGGCTCTGGGGAGCAGCTGCGTCACGTCACGCCCAGTGCCCGCCTGTCTGCCTGCCAGCCTGCTCTCATTCTTACATAGGTACTCACCCTGAGTAGAAGTCAGGGCTCCTCCCCTCCCCCACCTCCCACCTCCCACCTCCCTCCCTCTCATTATGCACATGTATAAACAGTCTCGGGGTTACCCCAGCCTGCCCTCTTCCAAAGTCCGAGGCTCGCTTGGACCTTGCTGGTGGTCCAGATGAGCTCCCGGGGTTCTGTTCTGCTAAGTTGAATGCCTCCTACCCCTGTCTCCCTCTCTCTTTCCCTCTTTCGCCCCCTCCTCCTGGCCCCTCTATTTCCCCCTGGCCTCTGCCAAGAGGCTCTTACCTCCGACACTTCCTCTTTCTCGTTGTGATTACGTCCGCCTTCTGCTCTTGCTGCTGTTGGAGAATGTGAATGTGAAAAGAAGCATTTTTTTTTTAAATTCCGAAGGACCATGGTAGCCTATGGGGGATGGGGGTGAGGATATAACACAAGGAAAAGTTGGGGGAAGGGCGAGCCGGAGGATCTTCCTTGCAGAAGCAGAGCTGCTTCAGCACTTTAGCAGCAGAGCAGTGGAGAGGGAGCTGGGTGTGGAGCCCTGTTTCCAAGTCTCAGCTCTCCCCGGGTTGTCCCCTTTGGAATCTTGGGCAGAATCCAGTCCAGCTGGCCCTGTGGCATGTAAGGAGGATAGCGCGGATTTATATAGCATTTCAAGTTTTACAAAGTACCCCCTTTTATATTTCATATCAGTTACGCCTTACAACAACCGTAGGAGGTAGGTGCTATTGTCATTTTTGCACAGGAAACCTAGACCCAGAGTCTAGAGCGCTGTCCACTGCATCACCGAGTTTTTTGGGCTTGGCTAGAACCTGGAATTCTAATTCTACCCTATACTCTAGCTGTATGATCTGGAGTAAGTCACTCAGCCCTGCTTTCTCATCTGTCAAATGGGCATAATAATAGCAAAAACCTTATAGGGCTGTTATGGGGATTTCGTCAGAAAATGTTTGTAAAGTATTTTGGAAATCTTAAAGCTCTGTATAAATGCTAAATACTACCTATTATTAAGTGTCCATTGAATTGATTCACCTCCCTGCATCTCAGTTTCCTCATCTGTAAAATGAAGAGTCTGAATTGGTTGGTTACTAAAGTTTCTAGTAGCTCAGAAATCTACTTTGTATTTCTTTTGCACACTCCCATATGTGGATATGTTATCTTCATCTTCCCTTCCCTCCCCTCCCCGAATTAGAATGTGAAGCCCTTGAGGGCAGGGACTGTTTTACTTGAGTGCTTGGCACATAGCAGGCATTTAATAAATGCTTGTTGACTGATTAAAATTCTCAGATTCCTTTCATTGAGGCCCTTTCACTTGTAGGGACTGGAGGCATCATCTATTTGATTGAGGCTTCTCAGTACCAGGGTTTGAAGTCCATTTTGGAAAATGTATCAGGAAGCTCCCCTGGAAGGGATTTTAAGTTGAAATGTGTGCTTCCTTCCTTATTTGTTGTCCTTTTTTGACCTCTGCGTTTACATTTTTTAGATTGGGAAGATTTTCAGAAGTCAAAGATTTGATTACCTTTTTACTTTTTATAGATACTTCCCTTTCTGTGTATACAGAGGACCATGGATTCTTATTATAAGAGAAGATTGGAGTAATTATATTGTTCTCCTCTGTCAGGCAACAGTGAATCGGCAAGAGTTTATTAAAGGCTTACTAAAACCTTAATAAAGACATACCTGTTATTAAAGTGCCTTACTTTACATAGTCAGACACTATAGTAAATAAAGCCTAGGGATACAAAGTAAAACAATACTACTAGTCCCTGCCCTCAAAAACTTCACATTCTTTAAAAAAATTATATATTAAAACAATTTTTAAACATATAAAAAATTTGAGTTCCATATTCTCTTCCTTCCTTTCTTCCCCCAACCTCTTGAGAAGGCAAGCAATTTGATGTAGATTATACATGTTCAGTCTTGCAAAACATATTTCCATGTTAGCCACGCTGGGAAAGAAAACACAGACCAAAAGAAAAAAAACAAAACAAAAAGCAAGAGGCATTCAGACTCTATCAGTTCTTTCTCTGGATGTGGATAGTATTTTTCATCATAAGTCATTTGAAATTGTCACTGATCATTGTATTGATGAGAATAGCTAAGTCATTCACAGTTGATCATCGTACAATGTTGCTGTTACTGCATACAATGTTATTGTACAGTGCTATCCTGGTTCTGCTAACTTCACTTTGCATTAGACCATATAAGTCTTTTCAGGTTTTTCTGAAACCATACTGCTCTCATTTCTTATAGCACAATAATATTCTATTACATTCATATACCACAGTTTATTCAGCCATTCCCCAATTGATGGGCATTCCTTTAATTTCCAATTTTTTGTCACCACTAAAAGCTGCTATAAATGCTTTTGTACATATAGGTTTTTTTAAAAAAATATCTTTAGGATACAGATCTAGTGGTGTTGATGAGTCAAAGGGTATGTCCTTTGGGCATAGTAAGGACCTTCCATTCTAATGATGGAGATGATTTGTATGTAAATAGCTTGCTATATACAAGACATATACCAAGTAGATGGAAAATAATCTCAAAGGGGAAGGTGTTAATACTTGTGGGGGGGACAAGGAAAGGCCAACTGCTGAAGGTAGTATCTAGGCTGAATCTAGAGAGAGGTCAAGTATATTAGGAGGTAGATGTGAGGAAGGACAGCATTTCACTCAAGGGAATTCCAAAGTGGGGAGACAGGAGATGGAGTATAGTGTTTGATGAACTGCAAGACAGAGATGAGACCTACCATTTATGTCTGGGAATTATCTCCAAAGATATGGTAATTGAATCCCTGGGAACTGATGAGATCATCAAAGGAGATAGTATGAAGTGAAAAGAGAAGGCCCAGGAGACAGTGATACAAAGTGAACATGACATGGGTGAAAATCTAGCAAAAGAGACTAAGAAGTGGTTGACCATATAGGAGGAGAACCAAGAGAGTAATTTGAAAACCTAGAGAGAAGGACATTAGATTTGGTAATTCAGGGATTGTTGATGACTTTGGAGAGAGTAGTTTCAGTTGAATAATGAACTCAGAAGCCAGAATGCATTAGGTTTAGAAGTGTGAGAAGAGGAGACATGTAGTATCCACTGGTGGGTTAGGCGGATACCTACCTGAGCATGCAATGACTTTTCTGGGTGGAATGGGAAGACAGAACAATTCATTCCAATGGCCATGAAGCAAGCACCATGGAGAGCCTGGAGCTTGCTACCGTGTTTCCCCGATAATAAAACACTGTCTTATTAATTTTTTTGGGCAGAAAAACACCAGAGGGCTTATTTTCAGGGGAGGGCTTATTTTAATGAACACGAACAGCAATTTTAATAAACAGGTAAATGTGAACAAAAAAATGTACCTTTATTCAATAATGAATTCAATAAAGAACAGGATGACACGCTCACTGCTGCAGCTCTGATTGGATGCAGCTCGGAGCGCGGCGTGCGTTTCACAGGGGGGGGGGACGGTGCATACAGAGGGTACCGTAATGTAGCGTGTAGCGCAGGGGATCACCTTCACTACAGTAGCAATCTCAATAGGGCTTATTTTCGGGAGAGGGCTTATTTTAGAGGAATCTTACACAGTAAGGGGAGGGCTTATTTTCGGGATAGGTCTTATTATCGGGGAACACGGTACTACACCAAAGATTCCAACATTATGCACTGCATCTCTGGAGTTCTCCAGCTGTCTTCACTTTTGTCTTGCCACTGGGTAATGAAAGAGAGAGTAAATCTGATGGATTTGTACAACTCTGCCTCATTCAGATCCAGTTGATACACAAGTCAAGACATCATTCATTTGTGATGTCTTTGGTCTTCTTCAGAAAGAAGGACGAACTACAACTGAGAATAGGAGGAGCCATATAGGATAATAGCTGTTGGAGCTGTTAAGACCGAAGTAAGGGTTTTTTTTTTTAAAGAATGGGGCACATGTGAGCATGTTTATAGACAATGGGGAAGGAAGCAGTAAATAGGGTGCAATTGAAGACAAAGGAAAGTGGGAAGGATAGAGGAGGCAGTCTGGGAGAAGATGGGATCAAGGGGGTATGTTGAGGGCTTAGCTGACCTAAGCAGGGAAAAGGACCATGTTTTCATCCAAGAAAGAGTGAAAGAGAAGGCTATAGAGGAAGATGTCTTGAGCTACATGTGATAGAGAGAGGAGAAGAGAAGACTCTTTGGGAATGGGCTCCATTTTTATGTGAAGTACATGGCAAGATGCTTATTTGAAAGTAGGAGGAGAGGGAGTGCTACAGAAGTCTTGAAAAGAAATGAGATTTGGAATGGCTTTGGGGTAGAGCGAGATTAGAATGTTTGCCTGGCTTTTTGTGAATGAGGGCCCAGTTGAGAGGAGATAACATACATTTTTAGAGTGTCTTATTAGTACTGTTCGGTGACCTCCAGCTCTGTTTATCAGTATATAAATAGGAGGCCAGGTGCCCTAGTGGAGTGAGTAATCTGGGGCTGTGGTTTGGCAAGGTGTGAATATGAAATTCAGTTCAATAAGCATTTATTAAGCACCTACTAGGTGCTAGCACCAGGCTAATCACTGGGAATATAAACAAAAGGAAATAGTTCCTTTCCTTAGGGAGTTTATATTCCTTTGCATTGGGAGGGAAAGGGAGCAGGAAGAAGAGGAGGAGGAGGAAGAAGAAGAGGATGATTCCTCTGATTTCAGGGGGTTACCTCCACAAGCTTTGATGCTAGAACATTTAAAAGAATAATAATACGTTTTATTTGCATAGAAATGTAGTTTTCAAAGCAGTGCTTAGGAGAAAGGGACATTTAGATGGCTCTGGGCTTGGAGTAAAGAAGACCTGAAATCAAATCCAGCCTCAGACACATATTAGCTGTGTGACCTTGGGCAAGTCACTTAACCTGTTTGCCTCAGTTTCCTCATCTATAAAATGAATACATTTTATAGAATAGTGCCTGGCACGAGGTAAGCACCATATAAATGTTAGTTATCATTTTTTTTATTAACTGGTAATTAATAACAGTTAGCATTTGGATAGTGTTTTTGCAAAGCACTTTACAGAGATCCTCACCTTGGGAGGTCGGTGCCATTATACATATGAAAAAACGGAGGCAGAAAGGTTGTGACTTGCCAATGGTCACATAACAAGTGTCAGCCTGAATTTGAACTCAGGTTTTCCTGCACTACCTAATGCCTCCACTTAAGGGGCCTGGGTTCCTGTCTTGGTCTTGACTGGTTTGTGTGACCTTGGCCTAGTCTTTTCATCTCTTTGGCTTGTGACTTCTCCTGTAAAATGGGATAGTTGAACTAGATGATCTCTTAAGCCCTTTCCAGCTCTGGAATTATCTCAGTCCATTTTAACAACAGCCTTGTGACAGAATAAGGAGAATAGCTAGGTAACCCAGTGGACCTGGAGAGTGGAAGACCTGACTTCATATGCTGCCTTGGACCCTTCCTAGCTGTGGGAGCCTGGACAAGTCACTTAACTGCCGTTTCCTCATCTATAAATTAGGGGTGATAATAGCACCTACCTCCCAGGGTTGTTGTGAAGACAAATGATATAACATGTAAAGCACTCTGTAAACCTTAAAGCACGATCTAAATATTAGCTATTATTATTATTATTCCCCCTTTACGGATAGGGAAACTGAGGTCTGGAGAAGTTATGTCACTTACTCAAGCTCACAAAGAGCTAGGTAAGGGATAGAGACTGGACTCCAATCTAGGTCTTTTGACACCTATTCTAGCCATCTTTCCACTGTATAACCTGAGGAATCTATACAGCCCTTAGCCCAGAGCCTGACACATACATTTATATACATTATACTTAATACATTTTTATTCCTTATTCCTTTATCAGCACTGACCTTTAGCTTGAGAAAATTTAGGTCTTAAAAAAATAAAAGGGAATGCAAAGCATCCCCCCACTCCAATGGCCGGCCTCTGTCTGCCAAAGCAGGAAAATATTTGCACTCTTTTATGTAGAGTCTTGAAATTGCGTGGTGCAGCATTAACCTGTGGCTTTGGGAGGAGCTAGGTACGCTGTCCATCGTGACTGGTTTTGTTTCAATCATTAAATGATCAATAAACATTTATTAAGCCAACCATGTGCCAAACACAGTGCTAAGTTCCTGTCTGTAGTTAAAGTGGGGAAAGAGCAGTGAAGCTGGGTAAAGGGGACAAGCCAAATTCACAGGGTTACGGTGCAGTCCCCAGGGTGTCCCCGTTTGCAGAGAGGCTGAGAGCACGGGAGGAGGCCTCTGCTCAATCACTTATTTGCTTGTTAAGGGGCCAGAACCTTCCTTTCTGATTCTAATTAACCATTTGCAGGGCTGTTTGGAAATGCTAATAGATCTTGGCTTATCTCATCTGATAAGTCCTCTTTGGAATTCATTTTCCAGTCCCAAGGAGAGGGATTTCCAGGTGTCTACCCAGAGTAACAAGCTCAGGGCTGCTTAGCAGGGCTAGGATTTGTGCAGCCCAATTCTCTTTCTGGTGCTCACTTGTTTTTGATTTTTAAACTTATTTTAATTTTAACTAATTACTTGTATAGAGTCTGTACTCTGCAGAATTTTTCCAGTCCAACAAAGATGTTTCTCAAGTGGGAAAAATGCACATCAAGCGAGCTCCTTAAATACATAATGACCAGCTGGAAAAGTATCTTTCTTGAAGTAACAGAGAGCCCCAGCCAGCCATGTTTCCAGCAGAGGCTTGGCAGGCTGACTATCTCCGGGAGTTATTCTTCATTAAGTGACTGACAAGCTGCATGAACCTGAGAAGTCATTTGTCCCTTTTCTGTCTTTGCCAAACCTTCAGATGGAGAGAGGAATGCTGACAGCTGAGTCCTATAATCCTTTTAACTAATTTTATCTTGTTATCTTAAAGGTTGGAGGGAAATGTAGAGTAATGACCCCAGCTCTGTTAGTAGGCAGCCACCAGCACTGGAGAGGGGGCTGTGAGGTTCACCAGGCCCCTTCCTCCCAGTAACCCTGTGGAGGAGGGAGCAGCACAAACCGCTTTCCTGCGGAAAATGCATTTCCACATTGATTCCCTGGGAAAGCAAAGGGAAGGGGAGGCATAGGATGCAACAAATTTATTCAAGGCTGTCTATCTGCTTTTCCATTAGGTTTGCTTATATGGGGCTCATATTCATGACTTGCATTTGAACATTTACAACACAGGCCTTTTTTTTTTTTTTTACAACGGCCTTTCTTTATAGAGAATGGTCTACTCTTTAACAGCAACCTAATGAGTTCGCAAGTCATTGGAAAAAAATGCATGAAGTATAAATCGGATTGCATTATTTAAACATCTTCTGGCTCTGTACTATTGAATGGACTATTTCCAATGCCTGGAGTGCGTTCCCTCTTCATTTCTATGTTGTACAGTCACGAGTTTCCAAGATACAATTTAAGTGCCAAGGCCTTCATGAGGTCCTTCCTAACCGTTCCGTAGTTGTTCTGTTCCCAGGGGTGTGCTAGTAAATTTTTAACAACCAGCTCTCTGAAAAAAAAAAAAAAAAATATATATATATATATATATATATATATATATATAAATGATCTTTACTTGTAATTGGAAAAAATAAAATACCATTTAAAAGGGAAAAAAGTACAAATGACACATTTTAAAATATTAATCTGTTTTATCATTTTCTGCATCACTTTCTGAAGTCTAGATAATCAACAGAACCAAAAATAAGCCTTGATTTGTACTGTGTGCCAATTTTTTACTCTTTTTTGGAGGAGGGAAGACAGGGCAATTGGGGTTAAGTGATTTGCCCAAGGTCACATGGCTAGTTTTTTTGTGTTAAGTGTCTGAGGTCGGATTTGAACTCAGGTCCTCCTGCCTCCAGGACTGGTGCTCTATTCACTGCACCACCTAGCTGCCCCAACCATGTGCCAATTTCTGAGCTGTAAATTGAACAGTTGGTTCTCCTGAGCAGGTTAGAGTTGGCTACAGCAGACTCTTTACTCCTCCCTGGAAATCACTTTGTATTGTGTAGTGGGGGGCTGGTTAGTGAGTTCAGTCCCTATAAACATGCCCAGAGTGCTGCTGGTACAATTTCCTCATGTAGAAGAAATCCTTTTTCTAGGAGAGTCTTGAGAATGTATAATGAAAGTGCCATGGACGGACTTTGCAGCATGTGTAGATGTTCTGTGACTGGTCCTGTTTGACTATGTGGTCAATGGGAGGTTCTTTGATTGGCTGAAGTGGCCTTCGAAAGGACATGAGTCAGCCTTTGCCCCTCTCTATTGGTGGTATCTCTCTCCCTCTCTTCCTCTCTCCTTCTCTCTCTCTCTCTCTCTCTCTCCCCTTTCTTTCCTCTCCTCTCTCTGTTTCTCCTATCTCTGTCTCTGTCTCTCTCTTTCTCTGTGTCTCTCTCTCTTCCTCCTTCCCTCTGTCTGTCTGTCTGTATCTGTGTCTCAGTCTGTTTCTCTCTGTCTCTCTCTTGGTTTGACTTCTTTTCATCAGACATCTTATTGCCTGATGGTGCTCAGTGAGAGAAGGTGGAAAGAGGCTTTGGATCTTCTTCCTTCAGAGTTCTACATATGACCCCAGGGACTATTGGCCTTGGATCTTCTCCTGCCTCTGTGGTTGTTCTTTTGTTTTAGGTGAATGTGATTAATCTTGAGGTCATTACCTTGTAAGTTTCAAAAGATCAAAAGAGGGAGTTGTTCAGGAATCCAGGAGCTTGGACATCCTAGAGTGCAATCCATGCTAGGTTTCTGTAGCTGGGCTAGCATTAGAGTAAGGAACAACCTCCAGCAACATTGGACATGACCTTGATGTGACCAACGTTATGTAGAAATCTTGTTAAAAGTGTGTGTGGACCCTCCCTAGACACCAAGGTGGTATAGGAGGAAGTAAACCCCTGAGGTATGGAAGGGAAAAGTTTATACTTCTGTTTCTGTCATATCTTCCAAGTAAATATCTCTCTGTAAAATCTAATTGATACTAATTGGTTAAATAGCATTGGGAGATAACCAGTTGTGTCCATCATTGAGGGAACATTCTTTGAATGGGGCCTCTAGGCAAAAACAGTAGTAGAATAAGAGACATCACCCCTCTGGGTATCCCTTAAGCTGGAGGAGAAGATGAATCATCTTGACTCTGGGATCCCGATCCCAGAGAATACTCACTACATATATTTTATGAAGCATGTTGAAGTCAATTAAGCATTGGACTTGAGGTCAGGAAGAGCTGGTTTCAAATCCTGATTTGGACTCGTATTAACTGTGTGGCCCTGGACAAGTCACTTAACTTTTCTGTGCCTTAGTCTCTTCATGTGTAAGATGAAAGGATTGGACTCATAGTCTGTAGGGTTTCTTCTAGACCTCAGTCTGTGTGTCTACATATTATATTTACTTATTCATGTGTAACCAGGCTTTTAGCTCATTTTCCATGCTCCAATTCCATTGACTGATGGCATCCTCACAGCAAGGCTATTTATCCATCTTCCCTCAGAGTTCTAGGAGTTCTCCTGACAGGCTTCAGGGTGTTTTTCTAATGTACTGGCTTGAGTCTCCATCCACTAAGCATTCTCCATCGTATTCCTCCTCTTCCCCTCAATCACCCACTGCCAGGTTAATATCATGTCAGTATCACTGGTGTCAGTGATTGGAACTCTTCTATCAATTTAAACTATTTATTTTCAATATCTTTAATAAGAAAGTAGCATTAATTAGCTTTTACAAAAGGGCACATATATATATATATATATATATATATATATATATATATATATA
>NW_027185777.1:13235764-13236534 GCF_028583685.1 Petaurus breviceps papuanus | reverse complement strand
ACGTATAGGCATTATTTTTGCCCAAATGCAATGTAAATTGGCAGGGAATATGTCTTTTTTGTCTTGTATTCCAATGCATAGTTATTCTTGTTTAGTCATTCTGTCATGTCTGACTCTTTGTGACCCCATTTGAGATTTTCTTGGCAAGGATCCTGGAGCGATTTGCCATTTCCTTCTCCAACTCATTTTATAGATGAGGAACTGAGGTAAGCAGGATTAAGTGACTTGCCCGGGATTATATGAACTGGTAAGTGTCTAAAGCCGGATTTGAATTTAGGTCTTCCAGATTCCAGACCCTGCACTTTATCCACCTCACCACCTAGCTACCCCCACTGCCTAGTAGTAGGCGCTTAATAATATACTTACTGAATGAATGAATAAACATTGAGGTTAGTGGGATTGGAGGGAAAGGGCAAAATGGACTGTTGGACTGGATGGCAGACATCTCTCTGAAGGAAAGATTGCCCACAGAGTACTCACTTGAGTTAAGTGGGGCTATTTGTTGGATCCAGTGACCAAATCTATGAGCATCATGGAAATGGGGACTTTGTCTTATTTATTTTTTTTTTTTTACCAGTGCTTAACTAACCCTGACACTCTGCAGATACCGGCCACTTTATTGATGTTTGTAGAGTTGAGAGCAGGGACTCTTTTCCCTTTTGTTTTTGTACCATCCCTGGCATCCAATATAGTAGGTGGGTGTTACAGTGCATAGGGTGTTGGGCTTAGAGTCAGGAAGGCCTGAGTTTCAATACTGCCTTGGTTATCTA
>NW_027185777.1:13217461-13230764 GCF_028583685.1 Petaurus breviceps papuanus | reverse complement strand
CTCCTTCTCTTTCTCCCTCTCTCCCTCTCTCTTTTTCTATCTCTCCCTCTTTCCCTCTCCCTCCCTCCCTCCATCCTTCCCTCTCTCTCTCTCTTTCTCTTTCCCTCCCCCTCTCCCCAAATGCACAATTTTAGAAGATGTTGCCATTATTTATAAGCTGTGGGAGTATGAACGAGAACCATATATCTATGGCACTATGTCAATGTCTGTCCGTGGGAGGTTGGCTGGGCCAGCAACAAGGCCAGTGCCAAGAATCACCAACAAGTGTGGAATATTGGTAAGGCCACTCCCAGGTTCTGCTAGCTAGTGCAAAGGTCCATTGCGTCAAAAAATAGGATTCTAGAAGAAGTAGAATTTGTCAAGACTTTTGTCATCCATCCAGATCTGATAAGGAGGCCAGAAGATTTAATTTAGATGGGTGCCATTAACGTTCTAAGACTTGAATATAAACATGTTCTTCTTACCTTCTGGCCCATCCTCCCACTCAGGGCTGACTTCTTGCTTGGGGAAATCATCACCTCTTACCCATCAATTTCTGTCTGATTCTGATAGTGCAATAATATTTCATACAACCACTCCATGACGCAAGCACATTTTCTCCACTTTGGACATATGTGTAGTTTCCTTTCATTTTGGACGATTTGTGCCGTGTCTCTAGTGAGGAGAATAACCCCTATGTTTGGCGTTTTATGAAGAATGTGCTTTTATGATATGTTTTTAATTGATTAAGAGGTGGGAGTAATGAATGAACATCTGATCCAAGTTTTAGCAAAGGACTCTTTATAAGAGTACAGGTTCTAAAAAGTTATTCTAGGCATACTCCCAAAGGCATTTTCATTTTTTTTAATCATGAGACTAGATGAGGAGACTTGTGATTCTAACAGATCCCGGTACTCCTTAGTACTCAATTAAGAGTTTCCTTTTGAATGGAATGGCTAGTGGATAGAGAGGGTCATATTTTAAAAGCGTTGAACCCAAACATGTCGAATTTGCATTTTTAAAGCCTGGATGTTTGCTTTTCACATTTTCTCCCTTCCGCGTTGGCTCTGGCATTGTAAGAGCCGAGCAGCTATCAGACTGGGCACCTCCAGGCTGATTTTATGAGGTGTGGAATGTTGAACCAGCCGAGTTCTCTGACTGGCTCAACTTTCCATCCTTCCTTAACAACTCATGAAAAACCAACTTGATTTATGTCAACAGTAACTCCTGCCTTTTTACTTAACTAAGACTGTTCCCATGTTTTTTTGCAAAATGCACATGTTTAACTATTGTCTGACCTCAGAAAGACTCATCCAAGTGATTCATTAACAGACTGAAGAAACTTGCTGTTTTGAAGATGTTTTCCCATTAGCCAGGGTCAGAGAAGGGTAGTGGTGGGAGGGCAGACACCCTTCCTTCTGAATACATCCGGTACAATGTCGAAGATAGGGAGGGTCTAAGCAACAAATGTACGGCATGAGATTGCATGCTTATTTCCATAAATTATTCTCATATGGCAGGCACAAGATCTCAAGATTACGTGTCAGGTGTTGGTGTCTATAACATTTATCAAGTGCACAGAACTTTTTCAGGGTAAAACATACATGGTAGAAAAGAATGTGGAAGGCAGTATGAGAATGCTGCATCTGGAGTCAGAGGCCACAGCAGTTCTGTTTACTATCCTCATGAGCTTGGACAAGTTACTTTTTTCTCCTCTCTCAGTTTCCTCATTTGTAAAATAAAGAGCTTGGAGGTTCCCCAGACTTCCAACCCTCCCTCCACCCTATTTCTGTGATCTCACTGTAGGGGAAAGAGCACAGGCCTGGGAGTTAGGAGTCCAAAAGTTCTGGTCCTAACAATGCTATTTGTTTAGTCTACCGCAGACTTGGGCAAATCACAACCCCTTGGGCTTTCAGTGTCCTTGTCTGCCAAATCAGGAAACTTTGCTCTTCACATATTTTTTCTTTCACAGCAGTTCTCTGAGGAAGTGTATTGGGTCCTTAAAACTCCATTGTCCAAATTTTGGCCCTCCCCAGAGCATATGTATAATAATATTTCCACTATGTGGGACTGGGGTGGGGTTGTGATGGAAGTGCTTTTGTTGCAAACCTTGACTTTCTTTAAGAATTGGCTTAGCTGGAACAGCTAGGTAGCACAGTGGATAGGGCATGGCCTTGGAGTCAGGAGGACCTAAGTTCAAATCTGGCCTTAGACACTTACTAGCTGTATGACCCTGGGCAAGTCACATGTGTATGTATGTGTGTATACATATGTGTATGTATGTGTGTTCTTTATCTCTAGCCCTTAGCACTATGCCTTGTACATGGTAAACACTTAACAAATTCTTGTTGATTGAAATGTGAGCTATTTGTATCCAACTGAAATAAAATTGAAAACAAGCACTTGTTTGCTTCGATACGTCACTGAACCTGGACACAGTGGAATGGATGCATCCCAATAAAAGCAGATTTCATTCAACCTTTCCGCTTCCCCAATTTCTTGTCCTGTTCTATTTTTTTTTTTTGCTTTTTTATCCAGTTCTATTCTTATCCATGTATTTTTGTAAATTTTTCACTGAAGGATCCATCTGACAAATATTCTCAAAAATATCTTAAGGGTACTACTGCAACAGTTGAGCCCTTTATCCATTATCTCTCATTCTTATTCCTTGACTGGCACATCTTGTTTTCTAGACAGACAGGTCCTTGATGATATCTTTTATGACAACTGGGGTATAGGTTATCTTTATTAATATACTGCACTCCCTATACACCAAGAATTCATGTTGCCCTTTGGGTTTTTTGTTCCCTGTTTTCTTCCTACCACCGATAATAACAATTCCATGAGATCAAAACTACTGATGTATATTTCTAAATTTCATGTATATATTTCTTAATATCATTTAGAGAGATGAAGTATAATAATAATAATATTTTGAATACACTGCACAGAGAGCCCTCATCTCTTATGGCCTGTTGGACTTTTCCAAATGGAAGTACTAAAGACAGCTCAAATTCAGTCTGATTGGAACTCATCGTTCTCCCCCCCAACGTCCATCCCGCTTCCAAACTTCTCTATTTCTATCAAGGATACCAGTATCCTTCTGGTCACCTAGGCCCACAGCCTTGATGTCATATGGGATGCCTCCATCTTCTTTATTCTTCATATCCAGTCAGTTCCCAAATCTTGTTATTTGTATTGCCCCAATATCTCTTGGATTTGTTTCATTCTAGTCCTATAACCACAGCCTTAGTTCAGGACCTAATCATCTCTTACCTGCAAGATAATAACAGCCTACTAATTGATCTCCTTGCCTCCCTCCTCTCCATCTTCCACACAGCTGCCAAAGTGATTTTCCTTAAATGTAGACTGTGTCACTCCTTTGCTCAATAAACTCCAGTGGCTGCCTGCTGCTTGTAGGATCAAATATAAATTCCTATATTTGACAGCTAAGGCCCTTCATCATTTGGATCCAACACACCTTTCCATCTTTTTGCACATTATTCCCATTCATGTTCTCTATGGACTGGGCCAAAATAGTCTTCTTGATATTACTCCCAAATGATGCTCCCTCCCCTGTCTGTGCATCTGTACTGGCTCTCCCCCACATTTGGAATAAACTCCGTCCTCTCCTCTGTATCTTAGAACCTCTTGTCTTCTTTAAAACTGCTCAAGCACCATCTTTCCTCTGAGGCTTTTCCTTATTCCTCCGGCTGCCTCAAAGTTATCTTGTATATATTTGCTATACGTTCCATATATGACAACCCTAACAGAATGTAAGTTTCTTGAGGGAAGGGATGTGTTTCGTGTTTGTCTTTATATGTCCAGTACTTGGCACAGAGCAGGTAATTAATAAACAATTGTTGATTGATTAGTAGCACCCCCAAAAGGTCTACCCTATGTCATTTGTCTTCCAAAAATATCCATGAAGTAGGAGGATGAGGTTTGTTTTTTTTTTTTAAAGTAGCCTGGTACTAAGGAAAGAATGCTAGACTTGGATTTCTGAAACCTGGCTTTGAATTATGCCTCTGACAAGTACCAGCTGTTCAACGTTGGATAAATATATGACTTCAGCTTTCACATCTGTAAAATGGGGATGATACAACTTGTATACAGTACCAAAGTATGTAAAACAGTTGATAAACGTAATTGTGTAATGTAAAATCCACCTATTATATTTAGGAAGGAAAGGACACATGCATTTATTCACCATTTACTATGTGCCAGACATTGTCCAAATAATTATCTAATTTGATCCTCATAACAACCCAGTGAGGTAGTTGCTATTATTATCCCCATTTTTACAATTGAGGAAACTGAGTCAGGCAGAGATTAAGTGACTTATCCAGGATCACACAGCTAGTAAATGTCTGAAGGTGAATTTGAACTCATGTCTTCCTGATGCCTAGTCCAGGGCTCTATCCCCCACATCACCTAGCTGTCTTTAAGAATTATGACCCTTTGAAAGAGCAAAGAACTACCAATTTGACTGCTATAGAAAAATTTACTTTTCATTAATTCTGTAATAAGATAGCAACTTCATCTTTTCAAAATATCTAAATGGTCTGGAGGCTTTGAGGAAAAAAGTTCTTGTTTTAATAACAGAATTTTCATAGCCCTCAGCTAAGATTGCTGGCAATCATCTGGGGAATTGGGACTGCATAACCAGCCAGGTTTCAGAAGAAAACCAGAAAAAAGAAAGGTGCTTTTTTGTATTAATCTCTTTCTCCTTCGAAATCTCTTTGCATTTTGTTCATGCCTTTCTTAGGATGTCGATGCTTTGTATTAGAACCGTGTTTCCCCGATAATAAGACACTGTCTTATTAATTTTTTTGGACAGAAAAACACCAGAGGGCTTATTTTCAGGGGAGGGCTTATTTTAATGAACATTGACAGGAATTTTAATAAACAGGTAAATGTGAACAAAAAAATGTACCTTTATTCAATAATGAATTCAATAAAGAACAGGATGACGCGCTCACTGCTGCAGCTCTGATTGGATGCAGCTCGGAGCGCGGTGTGCGTTTCACGGAGGGGGGACGGTGCATACAGAGGGTACCGTAATGTAGCGTGTAGCGCTCAATAGGGCTTATTTTCGGGGGAGGGCTTATTTTAGAGGAATCTTACACAGTAAGGGGAGGGCTTATTTTCGGGATAGGTCTTATTATTGGGGAAACACGGAACTATTTTGGTATACAGGTGGCATACTGGGAAGAGAGGAGAATTCAGAGTTGTAAGACTCCAAGCTCAGCCATATGTAGCCTGTGTGACCTAGGACAGGTCACTCAATTTCCACAAACTATCTATAAAATGAAGGGATTGACCTAGTCCTAGGTGATGCCCGAGGAGGAAGGGCAGAGGATAAGGATTTATATAGCACCTACTGTATACCAGGCGCTGTGCTAAGTGCTTTACAAAATATCTCATTTGATTTTTACAACAACCCTAAAAGGTAGGTGCTATTATCAGCTTCAATTTCCAGTTGAAGAAACTGAGGCACACAGAAGTTAAATGATTTGTCTGGGGTCTCACAGCTAGTAAGTGTCCGAGGGTGGATTTGAACTCAGGTCTTTCTGACTCCAGACCCAGCATTCTATTCAGTGCACCACCAGTTGCTTTTAAGGTCTTTACCAGCTTTGAATTTGTGGTTAAAAAAAAATCCCACTAGTCTAAATTTTAAACTTCTTGAGAAGAGGAACTGTATCTAAGCCATCTTTATTAACTGCTCCCTCCCCCCAGATTCCCCATCCCCTTAGCTGCCAAGTACAGTGCCATGGACACTCTGGGCGAGCAGTAAATACTTGCTAGATGAATGATTCTTTCTCGCCTAGTTTTGTCCTGAATTGTCTGCCTTAGCTTTCTAAATGTGCTATATAATTGCTCATTCTCCACTTGACTCTGTGTTGGGAAGACCTGGCCAGACTCATTATGGTTAATAACCCCCGAGAACTAGGCAGGTATTCCTAGCTTTACTTGACACAGGGGGGAAACTAAGGCATAAATCTGCCCCTAGGTCATACAAGAAGTCATTAGCAGAGCCAGAAATAGAACTCAGGAGTCCAGACCAATTGTTCTAACCACTTATCTTCACTGCTTATGAACTCCAGTGGTTGAAGACATTGGGAAAGACAGGGGAAAAACTCAGATTGCAAACTATTATAGGCTCAGCCTTAGCAGGAATCTGTGCCCTGCACATCACAGGAATCACTGACGTTAAGCCACAAACAGGGCAGCCGTCCTTTATCCCTTTTGATAGTCACACAGTTTTCTGGGTTTTGTTGTTTTTATTTCTCAAAGTAAAAATGGGGTGGGGAGGGGGAAGCGCTTATCTAATGCAATTTGCACTACATTATAAGGCCGTAAAGCTGATTCACAAGAGAGAAAATTGATTTGTGGAGCCAAAAAGGCTCAATGGAGCAGTGATGACAAGGGCTATCATAGACCACAATACCACAAACAGCCTTTTTTTTAAAAGTGTATATCTTGTGTTAATTATTTTTTCTCACAAACTAGTCGTCTTCTTCTTTTTTTTTTTTTAAAGCAATTGGGGTTAAGTAATTTGCCTAAGGTTACATGGCCAGTTTTTTGTGTGTGGGTGTTAAGTATCTGAGGCCAGAACCGATCCCAGGTCCTCCTGACTCCGGGGCCACGCTCTTATTCACTGCGCCACTTGGCCGCCCCACAAAGTAGTCTTCTATTAGAAACAGGAGACACTTGGAGTCAAATAAACCTTTAGTTTAAGGTTCTTTTTTTCTTCTGAGGTAATTGTCAAAGAGGAATTCAGTGGAATTTTTTTTTGTGACATTTCCAAGAGGAGAGGGTATTCACGGAGGCAAAATGAAAAGAAGATTTGGGACAGCAATTTTAGCAAAAGATTCTGCTGAGGAGGGATGAGTCTTCCAGGGGGTTTTAGCTTTTGGATCCCAAATGCACTAGCAAGTTAGACCAATTGTTACATTAGCTCCTAACTTTAATTAATCCGTCAACAAATATTTATGGAGCTTCTCCTGTATACAGATTTGTGGAGCTTGGTGTGTTTAATGGCCTTTTCCCCCTTCGGTGAAATGTAGGCAGTGGGAACTAAGGACCACTCTGTCTCAAAACTTTCTACTTCAAGGCAGTGGTTTGGACCTTGGAACACACTTTCCCATTAAAACAGTGTTATAAATGATGTTTAGGTTCCCAGGCTAGCCTACAAAGGCAAGTTTAATTCATAATGTACTGAAGACTAATACTAAATCAATAGCCCTAGAGAATCTAACTTTAAACCTTTTTTTTTTTTAAAAGAAATTTCCTAGTAGCATAACCTGATAAGGGATTCTTCTTTGTCTTGTTTGATATGAACTCTCTGAAATTGGCTCATTATGGAGTGGGCCTAACATTGTAGTTGATCCTTACCTCAACCCTGTGATATAGGTGCTTTTTTTATCCTTATTTTATAGAAGAGGAAATCGAGACTTCGAGAGGTTTGATGACTTGCTGAGATCACAGAGTTAGTAAGTATCTTAGGTAGGATTTGAACTCTGGTCTTGTTGTTCAGTAATGTCCCCGGTCTTGTGACCCCATTTGGAGTTTTCTTGGCAAAGATACTGGAGAGGTTTGCCATTTTCTTCTCCAGCTTATTTTATAGGTGAGGAAACTGGGGCAAACAGGGTTAAGTGACTTATCCAGGGTCATACAACAACTAATAAGTATCCAAGGCCAGATTTGAACTCAGGAATGAGCCTTCCTCTTTGCAGGCCCAGCACTGTGCACTATGGTGCCACTTAGCTGCCCTGAACTCTGGTCTACCTAACTTTTTGCTTATTGTGCCCCTGGTAACCTGTGAAAAAAGGATTATATATGAAACTATGACTCTTAAATTACAGTTTGCTTTTCAGTATGTAACTTTCAAACTGTTCTTATCTGTTTCTTTTCTGGATTTCCTTCTGTTCTCTTCTGTTCACTTAAAAAATTGTTTCTGGAGCATGGCCCAGAAGCAGCTCTCCCAAGCCCCATTGAGACTAGCAGGTTGGGTGTTTTGAACAAAGGTGCTAATTGCCCCTTCAGAGTCCGCTGGTAGCCCTGAAGAGTTTGGGGGTTGCTTATCTAGTGCTATAACTCACGAATGCTGAAAGTGTGCTTTCTATCATGATTATCAGTTGATTATCAGATTAATTCACTTTTAGAAAGGGATATTTGCTACAGTGGTATAGTTGATATAAGACATTTCCCCCCAGAAGTATGCCATACTCTCCACAAGTACAGAGGCCAGGGGAAAGTATTTAAGCTTAGAAAGTGCACAGGGCAAAGGAGTAATAACAGCTCCTGAAAGGCCTTTTGCTGGAGTCATGCAGCTGTTTCCCTTTGGAATGGAGTGTTCATTCTGTTGACCTCTCTGTAAAGCCTTCATCCTGTATCCAGTCTAGTCTTGACTCCGTGTATAAAAACTGCCATGTTTTCTGGGGCTCATGCTAGGAAACTGATGGAAAGATGGGCAGTCCAAAGCCGTTTAGATGCTTCAAAGCTCACACTGGAATGCCTTTACCTCTTTGCTGCCAGGCATTTGACTCCTCAATTCCTTCTAGTTTAGTAGTTTTATATAAGCCCCTGGGGCATTGACCAAGTCCTTCAGTCAATCTGGACAGACTTCCACTTTCACCTAGGGAGGTGTGTAGGTCTTATTCACACGTAGTAAACAAACTAGATATGTCCTCGAATGATAACTGTATGGGCCATAGTTATCACTTACTTTAAATGGGGTGTATTAATTGTTTAGGCTTACCTGTCATTATTATATTTCAACAGCATTCTTCTTTTTTTTGGCGGGGGGGTATTAATCCTCTTTCTGTTCCCTCCACCAATGTCTTCTTTGAAAAAAAAAAATCAAAGCCTTGTAACAAATATGCATAGTCAAGTAAAACAAATTCATACCCTGGTTATATTCAAAAGTTCATCACCCCTCTGCCAGGAACTGGCTAGCTTGCTTCTTCCTTGGGCCTCTGGATTCATGGTTGATCATGAATTTATTAGAGTTAAGAATAATTTTTTCTATTTTTAATTATCAAGCATTAATTTTTCTTCTTCCATTCCCTCCCCATTGGGGGAAAAAACAAAAAGAAAATCATTGTGATAGATATGCATAATCAAGTAAAACAAATTCCCATATGGGCCATGTATAAAAATGTGTGTCTCATTCCAGGTATTGGTCTTTTTTAAATTGTGGGATCAGCGGTTGCAGCTGATGGTTTGAGGTCATGTTCTGAGTTGGACCTGACTCAGGCCATCTCTTGTTAGTCTGTGTTTGAGACTGAAATGAAATAAGACACTCGTTGGTCATTCAACAATTAACAAATGAGGATTTATTTAGCCATACAAGCTAAGGGTATTCAACAAAGGTTGCATTGAGGAAATCCCAAATTGATTCAGCTGAGTGAAGAGAGAAAACCTCTCTGTCAGGAGAGGGACAGAGTAGCACCAAGAATACTCTTTCAAGGAAGCTTATGAAGTTCAGGTTATGAACAGATATGGTGGATACATTGCAATGAGGGGAAGTCTCAAAACAACATTTGTAGAAACTCTAGAGTTTAGACATTTAATAAGGGGTCACATTTATGTAAGGCTTTAAGGTTTTCAGTGTTTTTGCATGTATGATACCCTTTGGTTCTCATGGAAATCCTCTGAGGGTACTTCAGGTATTATTATTTACATTTCATAGATTTAACAAGCATGTCCAGGCCAGTAGACAGGATGAACTCACCTGGGAGGTAGGACTCAAAAAGGGAGTTCTTCCTTTTATTGTTAACTAGATCTTTGTCTTATCAATTCTCTACCCGGGTTCTAAGGTAACTAAGAGGTGTAATTTAATATTTCTTCATAAACTAATAAGATACACAATCTCTCTTATAGTTAGTTATTAGCTTCAACCCTAATTTATTAAATAAACCAGATGAGTCCTTTTTTTTCTATAAGGTTTCTCTCATCTCTTAATATCAAATCCTCTAGTCTCATAGACTTAGAATAGATAAACATCAATGTTATTGGCTATACAATTTATTAATAGTATAACAAACAATACAAATGCAGATGACTCTGGCTATGATCTTTTTCATAACTAATATATAGTTGAACTATTTAACAATCATCAGTGATGCTTTGCCAGTAGACCACAATGGACAGGTCAAGCAGGGGAGCTTCACTCAGCTGAATCAATTTAGGGTTTTACTCAATGCAACCTTTGTTGAATATCCTTACCTTGTATGGCTAAGTAAATCTTCCTTTGTTAATTGTTGAATGACCCATGAGTGTCTTATTTCACTTCATATTGAACACAAACTAACAAGAGACTGACCTGAGCCAGGCTCCACTCAGATCACTTTAAACCATCAACTACAACTGCTGACCCCACAATTTAATCCTTTCAAGATGGCATTCCAGATCTCTCAAGAATTCTCTTTAGGCTGCCTTCTCCATAGCATAAAATCAAATCCAATTCTCTTAGCAAACTTCTCCCTAGCGTTTCTTAAAGATGGCAATAAAAATGTTTCTTAAAGATGGCAATAATATTCTCCAATGTCACAGGAAAGATGTTTTCTAGATGTCATTTATCTCTGCCCCTCTTCAACTGTGCATGACATTTAACAATTTCCAACTGATGCTTAAACTGCCATTTCGACCAAAAGTCTCTTCCTTCTTAAAGATATAGTACCAGAGTTCACGGTTGGTGAGGAAGGCCTACTACTATGCATAAGTTCTCAGAATCTCTTTGCTTTACATTGGCTACTTACATGGGTAGGTGTCTAACAGAGCAACTTTCCTTTTCTCTAGATTAGTAGGAGAACAAGAAGTAGGGGTCATTAAAAAAAAGACAGCAGATAATCCAGAAATAATTTCTATTTTACTTTGGAATGTGTTTTTGGATTTGCATTTAGATAGGGATATATCTGGTATTCTAGGAATCACTTCAAGCAAAATAATGACCCGACTCTGGGGAAAATGGGAAGTTGTCCACTTTTCATATCCTGCTAAGCCCCTCCCTGAAAATCATTCCATGCTGGAAAAGGAGCCTTCTCTCAGATTGTTGCAAGGTTTACCCTCCCTCACACCTTCCATGGGGCACTCTTCCCCCCTTTTCTCAGAAGCATGAGTGACTATGGATATAGAATGTTGTATATGCTGTCAGAAATGTTTAATAAGTCCCCCTTTTTCCTCCCTTTTTAACTTATCCTAGAGGCAATGGAGAGCTACAAAAGTTTTCTGAGTAATAGACATGGTTATATCTGTGCCTTAGAAAGATAAGTTCAGTTCCTGTGTCAAGGGTTAATTAGAAAGAGAGGAGAATAGAACCAAGAAGTCTAGAGGATGTTTGAGTAATATGGGAGAGAGATAACCTGGGGCTTGATCAAGAGTGGTGAGATTGGGGCGGCAGCCTGTGCCACCTACTGAATAGAGCACAGGCCCTGGAGTCAGGAGGACCTGACTTCAAATCAGGCCTCAGACACTTAACACAAAAACTAGCCGTGTGACCTTGGGCAAGTCACTTAACCCCAATTGCCCTACCTTCCCCCCTCCAAAAAGAAAAAAAAAGTGGTTGAGTGGAAAGAGATGAATGGTCAAGATGTCATTGGGGTAGAATCCATATGGCTAGGCAACAGAATGATCAGATGGAGGAAGAAAGCAAAACCAGAGTCTAAGATGACACTGGTACCTAATTTTGGTGAATAGGAGGTTGGAGGTATCCTTGTAGAAATGTGAAATTGGAAAGAGGCAGATTTAGCAGACAATAAATTCAGTTTGGGCTATGTTAAACTTGAAATGGCAGAAGAACATCAAGGAGCTATGGGACCAGAGTTTAGAAGAGAGATTAAAACTACATATAAACCTTACACCAACTTATGTATAGTGCTCATATTGACCTTGATAACTATTAAATTCCATCTTTAGATACAGTGTAATTATATCTAAATGTATCTGAGATGCACTTTCAATACAGAAACCCTCTAGCATAGCTGAAAAATCTCTAGCCTTGTAATCAGGGTAACCTTGGGCAAATCAGTTGACCTCTGTGGACCTCAGTTTCCTCATCTGCAAAATGAGGAGGTGGGTTTAGATGACCTTTAAATTCCTTTCTAGTTGTAAATTTGTTATCTTATCACCTTATGATGCCTTCCTTATGCCCAGAAAACTAAGCAAGCCATCATACGGTGATAAGACAATAATAATCACAGGTTATGAAAACTTAGCATTTACTTCAGCATTGTACACCCTACCTGTAAAACATGGATTTGGGCTAGTTCTCAGCAGTCCCTTCCAGCTGTAAAAATCTGTGGATGTATTTAAACCTTTATGCTTTCAGAATGACATATATAGAAAATTAGCCTTAGAATCAGGAAAACCTGCACACGATACCAACTCAAACACATACTGACTCTGTGACACTGGAAGTCACTTAGCCTTTCAATGTTCCTGACAACTTCCTAAGACTCTATATTGCAGTGATGGTGCCAGTCTATATGGGAAGGGGGGAGATCTTTATCTGGGGCTCTCTATATTGATGGAATCCCAGGTCTAGTAAAACAAACAAAACCCCAGCATATTTTCAGCCATATTTTTTTCCAGTTAGAAAAGTTGTTTCAAAACATGATCTTGGGAATAATTTGCTTATAAAGATGAAGTTTACTGTAAATCCCCCAAAATGATTTTGTTTTGTTTTGTTTTGTTTTAAAGCAATTGGGGTTAAGTAACTTGCTCAAGGTTACTCGGCCAGTTATTTCTGAGTGTGGTGCTAAGTATCTGAGCTTGGATTTGATCCCTAGGTCATCCCGACACTGGAGCTGGTGCTCTTACTCACTGAGCCACCTGGCTGCCCCAATGATTTTGTTTTCTTACTTTGTCTAGTTTCAAACCAATAAGTGTAAGAAATTTTTGTCATTTTGGGTTTTTTTAACCTAAACTTATCTTACATAGTTTTATTATTTTAAATAAATGTCAAATTGAGATGATCATGCAAGAATATGTCCCCTGCATTTGAAGAATGAGTATGCTACAGGATCTCTTTCCTTCAGGCCTCTACTTTTCTCTTTATATCACTAAAAATATTAACAAGGCTAATTTATTTATAGACTAATGAAGCTAACACAAAGGTGCTTACTTTTGTGTTCTATAGTAATCATTTAGTTTTTTATTAGAATTTTAAAAATATATTACATTTTTTAAGTTTATGAAAATCTCACAACCATATCTGTCTGTCTACCTATCTATCCATCTATCTATCCATCTATCTATCTATCTATCTATCTATCTATCTATCTATCTATCTATCTATCTATCTATCTATCTATCTATC
>NW_027185777.1:13200644-13217451 GCF_028583685.1 Petaurus breviceps papuanus | reverse complement strand
ATCTATCTATCTATCTATCTATCTATCTATCTATCTATCTATCTATCCTGTCTATCAATCTATCTATCCATCCATATATCTATTCATCATTCATTTGTTCATTCATTTATATGTTTTTCTGTCCATTCATTCATTCATCCATTTTTAAATTTTGTTGTTGCTGTTATTTTTACTAAGACAGTAAGGCACAGTTCATAGGTCTACTGCTGGAAGAAAGTTCAGGGGTCCTCCGTTTCAAACCTCTTGTTTTATAGATGTTGGAACTGAGGCTGAAGAAATCTTGACTTGTCAAAGGTCACACAGATAGTAAAGGTCAGAAGAAAAAATTTAATGCCAGTACTCAGTCTCCAGAGTTTGTGCTTCCTGTACTATGCAGTTATCCATCTGTATGGATAGAAAGAGTTTCTTCGCCTGGAATTATCTACATCAATGACATCACAAGTCAGAATTTAAAAAATAATCTAGAACACAGGGGATCTTGTATGTTCTCTTTTTCTTAATCAATCGTATGACTATTACCATATATTATATATATCACATATATTTTCACATATGATATAGTATGCTATAGAAAATTGTGAATGAAAATCCAGCTACATCATTCTCATGTTTTCATCATGGATAAAAAAACATTTACTAAACATGTACCCTGTGCCAAGTTTGGTGCTATGGTCTGTGGATACAAATACGAAAGCAAAGATGACAGCCCCTGCTGTCAAGGAACTGATGTTCTGATGGGGAATTGAGGCTGCTAGGCAGTGCCACAGTACACAGAGCCCTGGGCCTGGAGTCAGGGAGACATGAATTCAGATTCATCCTCAGATACTAGCCGTATGACCCTGGGCAAGTCACGTCACCTCTGTTTGCTTCAGTTTTCTCATCTGTAAAATGGGGACAGTAAGAGCACCTACCTCACAGAGTTGTTGTGAAGATCAGATGAGATAATATTTGTAAAGTACTAGTGTAGTGGCTGGCACATAGGTAGGCACTATGTCAATGTTAGTGGCGATGATGATGATGGACACAAGACACATCTTTGAGTCAAAGGAAGAAACAACCAGGAAGGAGGGCGTGGTTACAAGTGTCAGGAATTATAGAGAGGTCAAGTTGGGGAGATGAGGACTGAAAAAGGCCATTGAATTTGGTGACAAGTTTATTGATGATATTTGAGAGAACAGTTTGAGAAGAGTGATACGGATAGAAGTAACATTATAAGGGACTGAGGAGAAAGTATTAGGAAATGAGGGCATCGTTTTGAGACATTTTCAAGAAGTCTAGAAATAAAGTAGGAGAGATGAGATAGTAGCTGATGGAAGAAAAAGGGTCGATGGAAGCCTTTTTTTTTTTTTTAAATTGGGGGACCTAAGCAGCATTTTCAGGCTCTACTTACATTCTCAGAAAATCTTTCCTTTCCATATAGCAATTACTTTGTTTATGTATTGTTTCCAGGCAACTGATAAGGCCCTAGTTGAAGGGAGAGATTGAAGATACAAGAGAGAAAAGGGTCCCTCAAAGTCCTAGTAGAGGGAAGACGGAACCGGAGTAATAGGATTGGCTTTAGAGTAGAAAGGACACTTCTTTTTTGTCTGTACTGAAAGAGGAGTGAGGTCGATGATACTGAATAAGTTTGGACAATGGTGGAGGGGAGCTGTGTGTTCCTATCCCTTTAAATACTGGAGAAACGATTTTCTATAGATTGTCAGAAAGGGTCATTTAGACTTCCAACTTAGCTGAAGAAACGAGCTCTGTCCAAGCAATCAAGCAAAAGCATATATGTTTTTCCTTTTTAATATAGTTTTGTGATTCTTTACAAAGCTTTGGGTAATAAAAAGCAAATGTTTCGGCTCTATCTTCATTTTCTCTAGTAATATCTCGAACTTGAGGATATTTTATTTCTTTTACTACCCTGGAGGCTGGCTTTTTCTCAGTTGGTATGCCAACATTCTCCTGGCTCTATTTCCGTTCTCAGAAAATCTTTCCTTTTCACATAGCAATTACTTTGTTTATGTATTGTATTTGCATTTTTAAGTAATATTATTTAACACATTTTTCTCATCTCTTCGATAAAGTTGGCTTTCAGAGTCATTCATTAATTCCTTCACCATCATTTATTGCCCACTAGGCACTGGGTTAGGCACTATAGATACAAAGAAAAAAACAAAACATTCTCTGTTCTCAAGGACCTTACATCTCTACTGGAGGGAAACATGTACACATAAGGCAAGTCAATACAAAATACATACAAAGTAATTTTGGGGGAATTAAGAACTGTAGGGGTTTGGGAAGGACCTTCTCTAAGACGTGGCATTTGAACGGAAACCCCAAGGCAACTAGAAATTCTAAGTGGCAGAGAAGAGAAGGGAGTCCATTCCAGGTATAGGGGATGGCCTGTGCCAAGGTGAGAGATGGACCATTGTGTCCAGGGAACAGTAGGGCATTTCATTGGAATATGGAATAGGAGAAATGTGAAATCAGTCTAGAAAGATAGGTTTTAGCAATATTTAGGATTTTAAATGATTGAGAATTTTGCATTTTTATCTTTGAACCAAAAGGCAGTCAAGTTTTCTTACAGTCTCTTTCTATATTTAGGAATATATACCCTTCTAACTTTATCTCCTACTGACCCCCTTCCTTTGTTTCAGCCTCACGTTTCCTTGAATCATGTAACCCTGCTTATATTTATTTTTTATGGCACTTTGAATGACTGATAGAGCTCAGAGAAGCAAATAGGGTTTTGTGAGAAGGGTATGCCTAGGCTTTCAAAGTAACTATGGCCCATTTCCTTGGAAGAGTTTCAAAGTGGACTTTACTTTTCCCGCCTAACTTAGTACTCATATATATGAATCAATGCAGTCTCATAGGCAACCACTCATCATTAATGAATAACAATCTGTCAATGGATTAGAATCTGGTTTGAATTTTAATGCAGTTAGCAAAAGGATCGGGCAAAACTTTCATTGTAAAAATCAAATAACGATAACTTCAGAACAAGTTATGAGATTCTAAGCAGAACAAAATTAGACTGAATAAACACTTTTAAGATGCCAGTGTTGACTTCATACCAGAAACCATCAGACCAAAATGTCGTTTCAATGAATTGACACATCAAAAACATTTCCTAGAGCTTTAGAGCCAAAAAATGAGGAATAGGAATGTAAAGGTACATCTTTTTATATCAAAAATGCCATTTCTTTAAAATAAAAGTTTTATTGATGCTTTAGAGTCAACAAACATTTTAAAAACTCCATTATCATTTCCCAAAATCCCCCTCCCACAAAATCTGCCCTTAGAACAAACAGGTACAGTTAAGCAAAACAAACTGTGTCTGATGTTCACTGCCTCGTTCCACACCTGGGGTCTACCACTTCTTTCCTGGGAGAAGATAAATATGTTTTATTATCAGTTCTCTTTAGTAAAAATTAGTAATTGCATTGATCTGAGTTATGATATCTTCCTTTAAATTACTGTGCCATATATATGTACACACATATGTATATATACATATATGTATATATTTCTCTTGTTTCTGCTTACTTAACTGCATCTCTTCCTATAAATATTTCCCGATTTCTCTGAACTCTTCATATTCTTTGTTTCCTACTCTGTAATAAGTTTTATAAAACCCCATTCCATTCCCATAGCATGATTTGTTTGCCTGTTTTCCAGTTAATGGGTACCTACTCTGTTTTCATTTTCTGCTATTACAAAAAGGGATATGATAAATATTTTGGGATATATCAGACCTTTTCCTCTGTCTCTGAGCCCCTTGGAGACCTAGGGCCAGCAGAGGCATCACTGGGTCTAAGAGTAAGTTTAGTCACTTTAGGGGCACAAATGATATACCTGTTCTACAATTGTTTTTGAGATGAGATTAAGAAAAAATCCTGACTTCATGTAGACAGCAGCTCCTGCTATCTCTTATAATGATGTAAGCTAGTTAGACCTGTCCTTGCCTCCCAGTAAAACATATATTGGTAGGAATAGGTGAGATGACTGGTGAATTCATAAAGTACTGCTGCAAGGTGGGAAAGAAATTGTATCAGCCTGAGTCTGCATTTGGGCCTGACTTATTTATGATTGGTAGATTCATAAGTGCATAGGGGCTTCTCACCTTAGATTGATGTGTTTGTAAAGTGAATTTGAGTACCTTATGTATTCCCTTGTACAAACAAATGTAAGCCCTGGGTACAATGTGTCACAAGGATCTGTCTGCAGTCCTGAGCAGCACTGACCAGTTCACATCTGGTTATATGTTACTGTCGCAGCCTATCCCAGGATCCGGACCAGCCTGGGACCCAGGCTATGCCATACTTGTGTCCTTTCACTACAGGATTGTTTTGGTCTCTGTGAATTATGAGGGTAAATTTCCTTTCTCTCAGACGCCTAACCAGGTGAGATTGTATAGAAAATGAAACAGCACATGGGTACAGGGCATGAGCACCCATTGGCAAGGCTGGATAGAGAATTTTATCCCTGGTCTGATTCCCTACAAATTAAAAAAAAAATGATTACATGTAAAGGTCAGTTGGCCGTCATTGGCTTTACTTAAGAAGGATCCAGGATAGTTTCTCTCATCGTTATACAACCCCTCTCATATGCTGTGGGTAGGCTATTGAAATCATGGTTTAGAATAGCAAATTGTTTCCCAAAATCATTTTGTTTGTCAGAATTTTCCTGGCCTATTGATAGTCTTTGCCCACTGCTCCTACCTCAAGACTCACCTGATATGAAGCAATTAGCATTTTTTAAGCACCCGTGATGTGTCAGGCCCTCTGCTGGAGGTGGGGGTGGGGTGGATGGGTGGGGGGCAGGGTACCAAAGCAAAGAAGAAGACAAAGCTTACTTTCAAAGAACTCATATTAATGGGGAATGCAACAGAGACACACACACAAATATGTACTCTCTCTCTTCCTACACACACACACACACACACGTGTTCACAAAATAAATACAAAGTAGTTAAATCCAAGGCTGTTTGGGAGGGAGGACACTAGTGTTTTGGGGGAGATCAGGAAAGGCATCATGTAGAAAATATTGATTGAGCAGTCACTTGAAAGAAGAGAGATTCTCTGAAGGGAAGGTGAGGGGGGAGTACATTCAACTCATATGAAGACATGGGTGACAGCCTCACCCTACATCCAAGTAACCCTTGGTGCACATACACCTCCCCTCAGAGACAGACCCAGTTATTCCTCAGTGCCAGCACATCTGACCCATCCATTGCTGTTGTTAGCCTGATTGAGAAGAGAGAGACTTTGCAGAAAGAATTGGGGTTTTTTAAGAAGCCCAGGGTTTGGGTTCCTCCATTCTAATCCTAGATGTTCTAGTAACTAATGATATGATTTTGGTCAAGTCACTTATTGTCTCTGGAACTCAGTTTCCTGATCTATAAAATGAGAGGACTAAATTGGAAAATCTCTAACATTCCTTCTTACTCAAACAGTTATTGAGTCTGTTTTCTTTTCCTTTGTTCCTTCATTTCTTTGTTCCTTCATTCCTTCCTCTCTCCCTTCCTCTTTCCCTCCCTCCCTTCCTCCCTCCTTTCCCTCCTTTCCTTCCTTCCTTCCTTTCTTCCTTCCTTCCTTCCTTCCTTCCTTCCTTCCTTCCTTCCTTCCTTCCTTCCTTCCTTCCTTCCATCCATCCTTCCTAATTTAGTTTGTGTTTGGGAATGTTAGCTTAGTGAAATATTTGTATACCTTTAGGATTGATTTAAAGAGATATATAGTTTTATTTGTAGCAAAACAGAATAATCAGCTGTGTATTTGCTGTTGTGGCCAGTAGACTGGTCAAACTCTACCTTGAATGTTACAGAGAACTATACTTAGTTATCATAAATGGTTTACATCATCCTAACTAAACTTTCTTTTATTTTAGTTTTTGGAGGGCAATTGGGGTTAAGTGACTTGCCCAAGGTCACATGGCTAGTTTTTTTGTGTTTGTATGTTAAGCGTCTGAGGATTTGAACTCAGGTCCTCCTAACTCCAGGGCCAGCGCTCTTATTCACTGCACCACCTAGCCACCCCATTAAACTTTCTTACAGTGTTTATTTTTTTCCCTTTAGAAGAGGGGATAAGAGATTTTTAGAATTTCTAACTGAATTTCTGACTCTCTGTCTTCATATGCTTCCTCCTTACTCCCATCTCTTTGAATACTTAGTTTTAGCTTAAACATCACTTCCCACATAAAGCCTTTCCCGATTCTCCCTAGTTACTAGTGCCTCCTTTCTCCTGGCCCTCATTACCTTGTAATTATTTTATACACAATTATATGTGCACATATTGATTCCTTTTATACAATATAGGCTCTAGGAAGGCAGGAACTCTTTCATTTTTTCTCTATGTTTTTGTTCTAAGCCTAGCACGATACCTGGGACACTGTTGTTTTATTGTGCCATCATTTCAGTCATACCCAACTCTTTGTGACCCCACTTGGGGTTTTCTTGGCAAATATACTAGAGTGGTTTGTCATTTCCTTCTCCAGCTCATTTTACAGATGAGGAAACTGAGGCAAACAGGGTTAAATGACTTGCCCAGGTTCACACAGCTATTAAGTGTTTGACACCAGATTTGAACTCAGGAAAGTGAGGCTTCCTGACTTCAGGCCTGGCACTCTGCACTCTAGGCACATAGGACATACTTATTGATTGACTGATAAATTGAAATAATGGTAGTAGGTCCACTTGGTTAAAGCAGAAAGGAACTGCGCACTTCTCTGTCTGCTTTTATGAGTGGTATCAGCAGAGTGACTTCCTGTCCATCCATTTATTCTGTTTAGTGGGTTCATTTGCCAGACTGAATCTTGCATAGTTCAGCCTCCTCAGTCAACAGTGCCTGGATGGTTTAAGTAGCTGTAGTCCAATAGTCAGATGACCTACCCAGCTGTCAGGATGAGCCATTGCTATCCTTGCTAACGGCCACTGAAGCTTGGAAACACGAAGAAGCCTAGAGCTACTTGGGGCAGTGGGGGTGGTAGAGCCTAAGATTTGTGCAGCAGGGTAATTGATGAGGTGTATGTGGGGTGTGTGCAGGATTTTGTGCCTGCGTTGAAGACAGTCATTCCATGTGGAGGAAATGGAATAAATCATTGAGACTGAGGCATACTGCAATGTCTGCCTGGGCACAAAACTCTGAGTGACTAGGATAGCAGCAGTATCTAGTGACTTAGAAGAAATGCCAGTGAAAAAAAATCACAGTGACACAAGGAAATAAAATAAGATCACTAAGACTCTGTCCTTTCCTTGCACATATTGTTAGATTTTTTTTTTTTTACCTATTAAATATTGTGGAAGTGGGCTATTCTACTAACATATTTAAAAATAACAATTTGGCCCTAATACGCTCTGTTTTTCTTTTTATTAGACTGAAAACAAAAAGGCTCTGTTGTATTAAATGGATATCTTGACAACAATATTAATTAATTTTTCCACTAGTAAGTACTGCTTGAATATCTATTATGTACAACATTCAAGGGAAGGTGACAATGAAGAAAACAAAATAACAAGTTGATAACGTATTTATGTAGTACTTTAAGTTTTGCGAAGTACTTCAGCATACATTTTCTTATATCATTGGTGGGAAACCAAAATAGAAAAGGGGGGCATATTTTTATTTATTTTGTTAAATATTGCTCAATTACATTTCACTCTGGTTCAGCTAGACTTGGGGTGTTACAAACAAGTTTGATATCTCCGTCTTATATGATCCTCATAAACCTGTGTGGTAGGTATGATAAACATTATTATTTCAGCTTTACAGATTAGAAAACAGAGGCTCAATAGATCAAATGATTTGCCCATGGTTAGCTAAACTCAAAACTCAAACTCCAGAACTTTTTCCATTGGAACCTTGCAGTCAATCTGCAGAGACAGGACATGTACACATAGGATTTAGAGTTGGAAGAGACCTTAGAGGCAATCTAATCTGCTTTTACAGATGGGAAAACTGAGGCCCAAAGAGATTAAGTGGTTTCTCCAATGACTCATAGGTAGTCAAGTAGCTGAGATGGATTTCCTCCGATTCCAGATCTATTTTTTTATCTTTCCACTGTACCAGCTCTCTGATAGAATCACCATGTGATTAAGTTCCAAGTGATTAATCTGTCCTTGGATGATCTCAAGAAGGGAAAGTGCAAGATCCTGTTATATACTTTTCCTAGTAGAGTCCTTTCAGTACAAAGTTGTTGTTCTGTTGTTTTCAGTTATGTCTGGCTCTTTGGATCCCATTTGGGATTTTCTTTGCAAAGACACTGGAATAGTTTGCCATTTCCTTGTCCAGCTTATTTTACAGATGAGCAAACTGAGGCAAACATGGTGAAGTGACTTGTCCAGGGTCACACAGCTAGTAAATGTCTGAGGCCAGGAAAAAGAGTCTTCCTGACTCCAGGTCCAGCGCTCTATGAACTGTGGCTCCACCTAGCTGTCCCCTCAGTACAAAGATGGCAGAGCAGTACTTGGGATGGCCATTGGCACAAAGGAACCTTAGTGGTCTAGAGAAAACTTTACATTTGGATGCCCAGTGACTCTGTAGAAGATAGTGTCTAGCACTGACTTAGTATGATAAACTAATAGGGACCTTCCTAAGTCCTACCTTGTTCCTCGCCAGGGGATCATGGTGAGCCAGGAACTCATCTACCTTCAGAAAATGAAAGGGGGAGTGAAAGGGCCTTAGAAAGCAGAAAATTTAATAGGAAAGAAGCAACTGTTGACAACAGGGTTAAGGAAGGTACCTACCCTTTTCCTATTCTGCAGCCTTGTGTAAGAGGCATGTAAAAATAGAGAGGGCCTTAAGTGGGCTTGTTATACTATGGCAGGTTTAGAAAGTTGGTAGCAATTTAGATACAGTGGAGAGAGTGGATCTTTTTTTTTTTTTTTGGTCAGAAGACTTGGATTCAAATCTCAGCTCTGTCATTTACCAACTGTGTGATTTTGAGTAATCAATTAACAAATATTTCTTTTCTTTTTTTTTAAACATGATTTATGAAGGAAAAAAAAGAAAGGGATCCAGGTAACACCTTTAGTAAACTGGAGGAAGATTACAATAGAATACAAGTGAGAGTCTGGTTGGTTTTTATATGTTTAGGATACACAACAGGTCAAACCATCCCCCTGAAACATAAACACACACATCAACAAGCATTTCTTAAGCCCTTGCTATGTGCTAGGCACAGTGCTAAGTGAGGGGAGATATAAAGAAAGGTAAAAACAGGGTTCCTGCCTTCAAGGAGATGATGTTTTTAAGGAGAAGACAGTAATCAAATAACTACATATACATGACATATACAGTGTAAATGGAAGGTGATCTTAGAGGGAAAGGGAAAGGGTGATTAGGAAAGGATTTCTACATCAGGGAGGGAGGAGAGAGCATGGGGAACAGCCAGTTAAAGAGTGGAGAGGGGGGTGGCTAGGTGGCACAGTGAATAGAGCACCAGCTTTGAAGTCAGGAGGACCTGAGTTCAAATCCGGCCTCAGACACTTAATACTTACTAGCCACGTGACCTTGGGCAAGTCATTTAACCCCAATTGCCCTGCCCCCTTCAAAACGCAAAAAAAAAAGAGTGGAGAGATGAAATTATGTGAATAACAGAAAGTAGAGCAGTATAGAATCATAGAATAAGGACCCTTAGATTAATAAAGATAAATCTTAGAATTAGATTACTCTTAGAATAGATAAATAATCACAGACTAAAGATAAAATAATAATAAATGATTATAAAAATAAAATTAATAAAATAATAAGATAATAAAAGTATAAAAGAAAGGTCAATTTGTATTTGACTTTAAATACCAAAACAATTTTACATTTGATCTTGGAGGAAATGGGGAGCCTTTCTACAACAATTAACAATTAACTGCAACAATTAATAATAACTTCAACAATAAACTGGAGTTTGTAGAAAGAGCAGGGTTAGCACGATCAGACATGCACTTTAAGAAGATAATTTTGGCAGCTGTGAGGAGGAGGGATTGGAGTGGGGAGAGACTTGAGGCAAGGGAGGCTAATTTGAAGGTTACTAGTCCAGGTAAGAGGTGATGAAGATCTGAATTAGGGTGGTGGGGTGATGTGGACAAGGGGATGTTTCTGAAAGACAGTTATCAATTTCTTCATGTGTAACATTAGGAAATTGAATGAGATAACCTCTCAGGTCCCTCCCAGGTCCAAATCTGTAAATCTACAGGTTTTTTGTGATAGAACAAGACATCTTTGAGGAATGTGGTTGTGTGGGTGTTTCTGCCTTTGTTCTAGTGTTCTGATCCCGGACCAACAGAATTCTTGTTTATTGAATGATACTTGAATACTGAGGCACAGAAGTACTCAAGGGCTAGACAATGTTGACACTCTTATCATAAGGTCAGTGAAAGTTCCATTCTTGAAAAAGCCCCCTGAGCTCTTCATTCTTTTTTTTTTTTTTTGAGAGGGGAAAGTAGGGCAATTGGGGTTAAATGACTTGCCCAAGGTCACATGGGTTTTTGTTTTTTATGTGTATGTTAAGTGTCTGAGGACGGATCTGAACTCAGGTCCTCCTGACTTCAGGGCTGGTGCTCTATTCACTACACCACCTAGCTACCCCTGAGCTCCTCATTCTTGACCCGGATGTGTCAGAGATCTAGATAGCTGCTACTCAGTGATCAGGGAGAAGTGTAAAAAATGAGCCTCCTCCTTTGGAGTGCATCCTGAAACAGATTAAAATGTAATTAGGAAATATTTAGCAAAATAACTAAAATTACAGTAAAACACAGATAACATTACATTTAAAAACTAAGTTAATATGTGGTCTGCAGGGATCCTTATGTATGGATTAGAGGTTCCTGTTTCTATTTGGCTTTGACATCACTGGTTTGGGAAACCCTGACAAAAATACCATTTCATACTTAGATGGCAAATTTCATTAAAGATACTTGCAATATTTCCTCAGAATTCAATAGCTTAGCCTCAGGACATCTCTGTGAAGTAAGAGCCACTTAAAAAATTAGTAATATATTTTGTTTTTACCTCATCTACATTTCCCAATGGATCCCACCCTCTCGCTCTCTCAGACAGCCAGCTTTTACAACAAAGAATAAAAGGGAAAAAGAAAACAGTTCAGCAAAACTAACCAACGTATTTGAAAAGTCTGACGTTAGGTATAACGCTCCATATCTTTAGTCTCTCACCTTTGCAAATCAGGGCGTTTAGAGTGAGGAGACGTATTCTCTTATTTCTTCTTGAGATCAGTCTTGGCCGCAATACTTCTGTACCATTCAGTGGCATCCTTTTTTTTTTTTTTTCCTGTTTTACAGGGACACTACCACTTGTTTAATCTGTCAGTTCTCGTAATGGATGAGGAGTAGAACCCGTCTCCTTTGGTTGGGGGGATGGAGGGCTGAGTGTGAAATGTTGGTTATGCTGTCAGACACATTCTCTGTGGCAGTTGGTTTTGCTTAACTTATTTGTCACAAGGGAAGGCTGGCGGGGTGGAGAGGAAGGGTATATCTGGAAATGACTGTGATGTAAAAACAAAAGGCATCAGTCATATTTAAGGGGAAAAAACCCCTAAATCTGTTAACAGTGGAGTGTAAGTTGAAATCTAGGCAAATTTAACTTCCTGCTGTGAGGGTCCTGTAACCTCTGATATGGCCATTCCAGAGAGAGTTGAGGGAAGGGGTTAGAAGGTATTGGTAAAGATACAGCATACCATCCAGCCTTTTGGTATACTCTGGGCAGGTGCTGGCATCTGACTTTCTTGTTTTCCCTTCTATCAAAACTATGGGCTTTGAAGTCACAGCATAAGAGCCAATTTTGGAACTACAGCCCAGAAGTTCTTGGTCTTGTTCCACTTACAAAACAACAACACTGCAGCTTAAGGGCAGCCTCCAAATGGGGGAGAGGCTCCTAGGCTGGCTCTCCTGCCTTTCTGCCCCCATTGTTCAATGCCTTGCTTCCTGATTGTGGTCATAATAACTTCTCTTCCCAGTGAGTTGAAAATATCAATTATAATAATCAGACTTTATAAAAGATTTGCTGTCATCCACAAACTTCAGTGATTCTGGAAGCCAGAACTGGTAATGACTGCTATCCAGTAGTCAAAGATCCAGTTATCTCTTGAGCTCAATTGCTGCTGTTTATGACAGGTGTGGCAGGTATTACTGGGGGAAATTGTTTTTAACTGTCATTATAGATTTTATCCTCTGGAGTGTGGTTTGGCAGCAGTATGGCTGGTGCGTTCTCCTGAAGGTCATCTTGAACCTTATTTGTGCCCTGAACTTTCCCACCAACTAAGCAACAGTCACAAGATTTCTTGTCTATTTTTCATTTGTTATTAGCAAAGCGAGCCATTCTAACAAGGAAGCAATTGGGATGTCTTTTGTTTCTCTGGCAACTGTAACATCACTAGTAGCTTTTTTTTATTGGATAAGAAGGCAGTGGGGAGAAGGGGGAAAGAGGAAGCATGGTAATGATAATCTCACATACCATGCAAGTATTTCTTTTAAAAAGCATCCTTATACATGAAAAAAATTTCCCCCAAATACATTAGAAGGAATTTAAAGAGAAAAAATGTAAGGGTAAATAAAAGGAGATAATATGGTAAGAAGGTTCAGAATATTCTAATTACCCAAGGGGGAAAATATGTGGTATAGTTAAAGGGGACACTATGAAGGGATTTTTCATAATTAAAAATATATTTTTTAACTCAGTTGCTTAAAATAGGTGAAACTTAAAGAAATGCAATGCATTCCTTTTCCATATTTCTCTCTTTCTTTCTCATATCAACATGCGATCTTATTATCATCCATTTGCTTCCCACACTTGCACACACAAGCCTAAAGTGGGAAAAAATAAGTATAGGAAATTTGGGGGCTTGCCATTAATTGCTATCCTTTGCGGTTTTAATGTTTGCTTACCAAATCAGAAGACATTAAAATAAATAGCCTGTCTTCAGAGTAGTGTAATTTTCTTATACATGTAGTAGGTTTTCAGTCAATTTTTAATTGTAAAATTTATAACCATTAACAAAGACAATTAAACATACAAAATAAACAATAAAATACATTTTTGAGACCTATCACTTCATATAGATTAATTGGTCAGTGTTAAGAACTTATTATCCCTATGTGGAAGGCACTGTGCTAGGCACCAGGGGAAACAAGGGTAAAAGACAGTCCCTACCCTCAAGGAGCTCACAGTCTAATGGGGGTGGCAACATATAAATAACTATGGACGAATGAGTGGTACATATGACTTAGAAATAATCAACAGAGAGAAGGCACTAGAATTAAGAGGGAATTGGGAAAGGTTTTCTGTAGAAGATAGGATTTTAGTTGGAACTTGAAGGAAACCAAGAAAGCCAGTAGGTGGAGATGAGGAGGGAGAGCATTCTGAGCACAGGAGATAGCGATCCCTACTATGTGCTAGGCACTGTGCTAGGTGCTGAGGATACAAAGACAAAATTGAAATAGTCCCCACCTTAAAAGAGCTTATGTTCAGTATAAGTTCCCTTGTGTCCTTCATAATTTCTCTTGTATTCTTTAAGTTTTTAATGGTATTTTAATCTTCCATTATATGACTATGCCATATTTTATTTAGCCATTTTCTAACCACTGGACAATAACTACAAATTTTTTGATATAGATATGTTCATTTCCACATAGGCATGTATACATATGTATATACACACATGTATGTGTGTATATATAACATATATTTTTACTTTTTAAAATTTGTTTTATTTTTTGCTTTTTGGAGGGCAGTTGGGGTTAAGTGACTTGCCCAAGGTCACATTGTTAGTTTTTTTTGTATGTGTTAAGTGTCTGAGACTGCATTTGAACTCAGGTCCTCCTGACTCCAGGGCCAGTCCTCTGTTCACTGCACCACCTAGCCACACACACACACACACACACACACATATACACACATATATACATATATATGTATATATATGTAAAACCTTAACTATGAAGTTCCTGGGTCAGCAAGCATGATCAATCATGTGACTTTTAATGTACCAGTCTTCAGTCCTACCAATAATGTACTCATTTCTCCCCATAGTCCTACCCACATTACTTTTTCATTTTTGCTGCTTTGCTATTCTTTTTGGTGCAAGGTGGTAAATGAAGACTATCTTGATGGGCATTGTTCTTCTTGTTGGGGTGTTGGAGCATTTTCTTATGTAGTAACTAATAGTTTATGTTTCCTTCTTTGCCTACCACTCCAATTTGGAGTGTGTCCTCAGTTATTCAGCAGGCATTTATTACACACTTACTCTATGCCAGGCATCATGCCATGTTTGGGGAATACAAAGAAAGGCAAAGCCTTGTCCCTGTCCTCAGGGAGCTTACATTCTACCTGGGGAGGCAACGTACAAATAATTAAGACCTTATAAAGTACATGCAGAATAGATGAAGGTAATCTGGTGGGGAAGATACTTAAAACTGGGAAGTGGCATCAATTGGAAATGTTTACGGTAAAAAGTGAACTTTGATGCTTAATGAGCTCAATCTTGAAGGAGGTTGGGGAAGGTAAGAGGCAAAGGTGAGAGAACAGAACGCTTCTGGCAGAAGATGATGTGTCATGGAACAGCAAGTAGGTAAGTGTAGCCAGATGGTGGAGATCATGGAAGGATGTAAAGAATAAGTCAGGCTGGAAAGGTAGAAGTGTTTGACTTGAAATGCCAAAGGGAGGAACTGATGTTTGATCCTGTTGTTGTTCATTCTTTGTTCTTGAAGAAGACCAATGACATCACTAGGGTCTTTGTATATGTAAATTCCTTGAAGGAAAGGACTGTATTTTTGGCCTTTATTTCTATCCTTAAGTCTCCCGAATGCAGTGCCCAGCATCGAGTAAGTGCTTAATAAATGCTATTGACTGATGCCCTTGGCAGAAATAGGAAAGTTTGGAAGAGGGGAGGATTTATGAAAGAAAGATAATGAGTTCTGTTTTAGACATTGCTAAGCTTGAGATGCCTATAGGAATCCAGTTCCAGGTGTCTAAAAGGCAGTTGGAGATGCAGGAATGAAGCTTAGAGGCTGGATATATGGGTCTGGGAATCATCTGCACAGAGAAGATAATGAAACCTGTGGAAACTGATGAGATCACCATATCAGATGGTATAGAGGCAAAAGAGGAGAAGGTCCAGAGGAGAGATTGGTGTGGTTGTCAAAAGGCATTCTATGGATGAAGAAACAGCAAAAAACGCTGCACTATTTTTATATACAACCAGGTCCTAATCAGTGGGAATAATGAATCCCCCAAAGTAGCTACATTATTTGAATTCCCACTGTTTATTTCCATTGAACTAGAGTCAATGTATATCTTACATGATTATAAGTTCGAATAGTGAGAATTCAAATACATTGGAACAGTTTCATTATTCACACTTATCAAGGCATAATTGTACATCAATTCTTTATAGGCCATAGGCATTTGTTGATGGATGGTGATTGTGAATCAACATTTCTTTTTTTTTTCTTTTTTGGAGGGCATTTGGGGTTAAGTGACTTGCCCAAGGTCACATGGCTAGTAAGTGTTAAATGTCTGAGGCCAGATTTGAACTCAGGTCCTCCTGACTTCAGGGCTGGTGCTCTACTCACTGCGCCACCTAGCTGGCCCTGAATTAACATTTCTTGAGTGACCATGTTACTCTAGGCATTTTCCATGGCAAAACATAGGCCTAGCACTGATTACTAACCTAGCTACCCCCTTCCTTCTCAGACTTCTTCTGCCATCCCTTTGCCATTGTGGGTTTGAAAAACTATATGAAAATGTCTTTTCCCACCTCTAGGGTTATGAGGAAAGATGCCAGTGGCAAATTGAATCATTTTGTTCTTTCTTCTGTGCCTTGCCCCCTTACTGTATACCTTTCACTGATGTCACACTATTTTTGTGGTGGTGATGGTAAGAATTGCACCACGGACTCCCTTGTATCAAATTTGTACTTCCCTGAGATACCACTGGGGCTGTGGCTAGGCTCTGCTGCCCCAAGTGGGCTACTTGGTTTTACACACTCAAATTCTGCCTTCACTAAACATTGTATAATGCTGTAGCCAGTTTGTGCCTACTGTTTTCTTTACCACTGACCTCTGGGTGAGCCACAATTTCAGTTCTCTAAGGACTCCAATGTTTCACAAGGCAGCTGGTGTTCCAGTGGATGCATCAGTGGGCTTGGAGTCAGATAGACCTGAGTTCAAAATCTAGCCTTAGACACTTACCAACTGTGTGACTCTGGGCAAGTCACTTAACCTCTGTTTGCCTCAGTTTTACCAAATGTAAAATGAAGATCATAACAGCACCTACTTTATAGCGTTGCTGTGAGTATTAAAACAGATTATATTTGTAAAGCAGTTAACACCATGCTTGGCAAATTTGTTGTTTAGTAGTGTCTGACTCTGTGACCCTGTGGACTCTATTGTCCATAGGGTTTTCTTGGCAGAGATATTGGTTTATCATTTCCTTTTCCAGTGGATTAAGGCAAACAGAGGTTAAGTGACTTGCCAGGGTCATACAGCTAGTAAGTATCTGCAGCTGACTATGAACCCAGATCTTTCTGACTCTAAGCCTAGTGCTCTATGCACTGAGCCCCCTAGCTGCCTACTGCTCAGAATATAGTAGGTGGTTAATAAATGCTTATTTCCTTTGCCTTATAACTCAGCTGTACAACACCAAATTGGCATTTAAAAAGATGAGTCCTCTGTCTCAGGGAGAAGTCAGAGGTCATTAGAAGAACTTTTGCAGCCTTTAAAAGGCAATTCAGCTCTTCCTTCTCTTCCAGGGCAATTTGGGGCCCATGTCATTGTCCATTTAACACATATGTCTAAGGTATACATACTGACACAGGA
>NW_027185777.1:13199944-13200244 GCF_028583685.1 Petaurus breviceps papuanus | reverse complement strand
CCAACTAATAGGCAGCTGAATGGACAAGTGAGAGAATTCCTGTGTCAATAGTCAAACATTAAAAAAAATACACAGATAAAATGTAATATTCATACAGTGTAAATATAAAGTAATTCCCAGGGAGAACTGTGGGAGGGGTGGTCAGGAAAAGTCTTATTTAGGAGGTGGAATTTTGAAGAGAATTAAAAATCCTTCCTTCCTCCCTCCCTTTTTCTTCTTTCCCTCCTCCCTCTCTCCCTCCCTCCCTCCCTCTCTCCCTCCCTCCCTCCCTCTTTCCCTCCCTCCCTCTCTCCCTCCCTC
>NW_027185777.1:13180686-13199844 GCF_028583685.1 Petaurus breviceps papuanus | reverse complement strand
CCTTCCTTCCTTCCTTCCTTCCTTCCTTCCTTCCTTCCTTCCTTCCTTCCTTCCTTTTTTCTTTCTTTCTTTCTGGAGTTAGAGATTCTATTAGTTGAAGGTGAGGAGGGAGAACATTCCAGTCACAAGAGACAGCCTCTGTCTTTAAAGACATAGATATTAAAATGTTGTATTTGGGGGACAGGAAGTAGACCAGTTTGCCAGGGTTAGATGTATGCTTTTAGGAAAATCCTTCTGGCCACTTTGGGGAGGATGATCTGGAAGGAGGGGAGGCTGGAGACAGGGAGCCCAATTTTAAAGGTGTTGCAATAGTCCAGGTGAGAGATGAAAGCTTGTGGTGGTAGTAGAGAGAAGGGGAAGGGGAGATGGTGAACAATAAGAAAACTATGAAACAGTCCTGTTTGTTTGATTACAGTGGCATGTGCTTCTTGTTTCCAGACACAGAATAGAAAACAAAAACTGAAAGAAACAAGACAAAGCAGGGGAGTAAGGTCAGCATAGCGATTTGCACAACTTGCAAACCTCCTGCACAAAGACAGGACTGGTCATTCCTAAGAGCTGAGCGTCTGCTCTGTCTGCTTGAGCAGGCAAAAACGTCTGTTTCCATTGTATAGACAAGCTCATCCCCCATTTGGGGGAACAGTATGGTACTGTGGCAAGACCAGCATCTTTGGAGGGGAGAGGGTCCAGGTTCAAATCCTGCCTTTGCCATTTACCACCTGGACAAGCGACCTTCTTTATTTTTCTCAGCTATTAAAAGAGGGAGTCAGGCTAGATGATAGCCAAGGTCCATTACAGTTCTAGGTTTATGATTCTAGTTTCTGGAAAATTGACCACTTAAATCCTATTGCTTGAATTTTTTTTTGGGGGGGGATGTTACATTCTTATTCATTTATTTTAAACTAAAGTACAAAAGAAGAAAAGAAAAAAAATATTGCCGTGTACACAGCAGAACATAAGAAGGGATTCAATATAAAGCGATAAATTTCCATTTTGAGACAGCCTTTCCGGTAAATATTAGACGTTGTTTTCAAAGCTGTTCTGCTTTTCTCTGCTTCCTTGTAGCTTATCTTTTGTCCTCTGTTCTATACTTTTTACTTTATTTTTCCCCTCCCAATGCCACCCCACCCCAAGAAGGCTACAATTAAGTGCAGAGACACGCATAGACATAATACATGTATGTAGAAACACATATACACAGCAATACACATACACACACGTATATACATAGACACACAAATGGATATCTATAAACATACATATATACACTCATACACATATATGTAAGATTGTACTGTGTTTATTTTCTCCTGTCATTTGCTTCTCTGAAAGTGGATATCATCTTCTTTCATAAGTCTAAGTCTTTCCATGTTTTTCTAAATCATTCAGGTCATCATTTCCTACACCACAGCAATATTGCAGCCCAGTCACATTATATCTGAGAGACTGTCTATTAAAATTTCCCCCCCCCCAACTCTCTGCTTTCCTTCTATTCTTGGTTGCATAGGTTTATTTATACAAGAAAAATTTAATTTAAAATAATCAAAACTACCCATTTTACACTTCAACAATACTGTCACCTTATAATGTGGTTGAAGGTCTGATACTACTGAATCTACTTCCTTTAAAGGTCTTTTTCCCCCCTGGTTTCTTTGAAGTTCCTGACCTTTATTCTTCTAAATGAACTTTGTTATTATTTTCCTAACTCAGTAAAATTTTTTTTTGTAATTTAAGTGGAATGGAATGACAAATAAATTATGTAAAATTATCATTTCTAAAATTATATTGGCTTTACCAAAGCAGTTACATTTTGCTTGTACACCTAACACTCAGCACAGCTCCTGGCAAGATAGCAAGTGCTTAATAAATGCTTGGTGGCACATTGGCCTCCTTGATGCTTGGATTTGGCATGGCCACCTCTGTCCCTCACAAAAACTACCACGCCTTTTCATTGAACACACCTGTCTTGGGATGCACCTTCTTTTCTCTAGACTACAGTTCTTGAAAGTGGCCCTGAGAGGGGCCATCGGCTCCCAGCCATCTTGTTGGCTGTAGGCAGGGCAGCTGAGGCCTGGCATGAGAGTGGGTCAGCCCCAAGTACTAGCAATAGAAGGGTGAGAAGGGCTGCCAAGGGAGGGGGAGGGGTGAGAACAAGCTGAGCAAAAGCTCAACTGCTGCTTCTGGAAAGCATAGCTGTGCTTCTGCGCCAGCTGGGGTGTAATTAACAGGTGCATTTAAAGGGAGAAGGCACAATGGAACATTGCTGATGCTTCTCACATTAGCCCCATGATTTTCCTGATGTAAAATGAGTGATTAGGAAGGAAAGGGGTGTGAGGTGGGGAGTGGGAGAGGAAAAAGGACTTCTTTTGGTCTTTGTGTGTGTTTAATTCTGAATCTTGTGAATCCCTGATGGTATTGAAGCCATGCTCCATTCTCTTCTGATGTTTTCGGTGCCCAGGGATCTGAGTGCTTCTGGATGTAGCTGCCGTTGGCTTCCAAAGACCTTTTTTTTACAGTCAGGTGTAGAAAGGTATCAGGCTCCCTATTGTACCAGAAGATAGTCACGGGGTGTACCCAGCCTCGTACCTAGTACCTAGGACTTTAGGTAGAAATGGGTGAGCTGCTTTGGGCAACACTAGATAGAATCATTCGGGTGAAAAGTGATGGATTTGCAGTCAGTTGACCTAGATTTAAATCCTAAGTCTGCTATTAGCAGCCTTCGGTGACTTTGTACAAGCCCCTCAGCTTATCTGGCTCTCAAGTTTCTTCATTTGCAATATGAGGAGCTGCTGTTTCTTCCCACGCTGAATCTATGATCTGATAATACTGTAAGACCAGATGACATCTACCTTTAAGTCATTACTTCCTGACAGTGCTATTTCACTGACAGAGGGTTTGTGGGAAGGTCTTAGTGGCCAGAGAGGGTGGTAGAGGAGTGGTAAGCAGAATACTAGCCCTGCAGCTAGAAAACCAGGGTTGAAATCCTGATGTTGATTATCTGTGAGATTATGGTCAGACTGTTTCTTTTCTCTGAATGATGGATTGTTTCACCTGTCTAACAGGGCCATTGTGACAAAACTGCTCTGGAAAATGCTATAAACATGAGAATTATTATTGAATATTTACCCGCATGTTTTAAATCTCATAGCTGTCAGCATTCAGTCTCAAGAGATTATACAACTGAACATACAATAGTGACATGGTAACCAAATAATTATCCTTGGCAATGGAACTGCTACCAGAACCTAATTAATTATATTTCTTTGCATAGTTAATGAAATAATGGGGAGAGAGCCAGCCTCTGACCCTGGATTTGAGTTCTGCCCCTGAGACAAACTGTGTATGTGACTCTGGGCAAATCACTTAAATCTCTTATTGATCTAGGCGACTCTCTAAGGCAGGGCTTCTTGACCTGGAGTCTGTGAACCTGGCTTTTAAAATATTTTGATAACTGTCTTTCCATATTACTGGTTTCCCTTGGAATACTATTTTTTATTTCATACATTTAGAAACATTATTCTAATTGGCTTCGTGGTTCATCACCAGTCATCTTGACCTGTGTCTTGCCACTGGACTCTGATGACTCTGGAGGAGAGAACGGGGCTGATGACCTTGCACAGTTCTGCCTCACCGACATCCAATTCATTTGCAAGTCAAGACATCCCCCTCCTGATGTCATAGGTCCTCTTCAAGAACGAAGGATGAACGACAACAACAGCAATTGGCTTCCCCAGATTGTCAAAGGGGTCTGTGACACAGAAACGGTGAAGAGCCCCTGCTGTCAGGGAGGGAAGGGAATGGAATAAACATCTCTATAGGAGCCATCATGTGCTAGTCACTGTGTTAAGTATTTTACAAATATTATCTCATCTGATCCTCACAACAGACTGAGAGGTAAATGCTATTATTGGCCCCATTTTATATTTGAGGAAACTGTGACAGAGGTTAAGTGTCTTGCCACGGTAACATGGCTAGTATCTGAGGCTGGATTTGAACTTGGGTCTTCCTGATTCCAGGCCCAGCTCTAAGGCTACATAGTGCAGAGAAGATAACAAACTGTATTAGTTAAGGGAATGCCTCACTAGGAGCTCCTTATACCAATTAAATCACAGGTGCAGTCCCTGTTCTCTCTTCCTGTTTCACAGCATCAGTCTTTATTAGGATGTCCAGACATGAAAGATGTGGTGTGGTGCAGTGGTTTCCACCCTGGTTGAGGACCCCAGGGGGTACCTATTACAAGGGGTCTGAAGATCCCAAATTTCACAAGTGCCTACAAACATTGCCGTTTTGAGCTTAATTTAGTACCTACAAAATATGCAGCAAGATTCAGTGTAAACAAACACACCTTCTGGAGAGGGTGTCTTGCACATAGTACTATATAAATAGTAGGGATACAGATTATATTTCTAATTTTAATTATGTAGTGAACTTTCACATGAGGAAACCTCTTTTATTAATGCAGGTTGGTATCAATCTTAAAAGAGTTGCCTAGACTAGAGCATTGAGAAGTTAAAAGATTGGCCCAGGCTCTCTATACACCATGCCACATTTCTTCCTTCAATACTATTGCGATTGATAAAATATGAAGTCATTTAAAAGTGTTACTGAAGTCCTAGGTGAATGGGTATCTTTCCAATGTCTAGAGCCTACTGGGAAGGCTTGAAGGAAGTTGGGTAGACCACCCACCTGTGGTGGTCTTTGGGGAGGATAGGAATAAGAGTTACACGTGATAGTTGGGCATGGATGGGTTTTGATTTGCAACATTGGGGAGAGTGTTGGCATTGATGAGCTGATAGTCAATTTGAGAACTGAATTCATAGTTTCTTAACAAATGGACCCACACTGGAGAACCATTAGGTGGAGGTTCCTCAAATTTGGATTTTTGTATCCCTTCGAAAGGAACCATTCGTACTTTCAGACTAGAAACCACTAACATGGTGGAAAGAGCAGAGGATCCAGAGTCAGAAGAATTGGGCTTGATGCCTACCTTTGCTTCTTGCTGGTTGTGTGAGCTTGAGAAAGTCATGTTACTTCTGTGGACCTCAGTTTCTCTGTAAAATGGAGATGACATCACTGGTTGTTGTGAGGTTCAAATGAGAAAATATGAAAAACTCTTTAAGTTTTGCAAAGTGGCCTTTAGATGTGGTTGTTAATAAAAATAATTTGTTTTGTGCTACCCTTAGTTTCCAAAAAGATGAGAGTTTACATACACACCCAGAGGAGAAAGAGATGGTTTCCTATTTCTTGTTAGGAGTAGGTGGGTGTTGCATTGGGGAGAGCCCTTGGCCTGGAGTCAGGAAGGTCCTAATAAGCTGTGTGACTTGGCAAATCACTTAACCTCTCTTTACATCAACTGTAAAATGGGAATAACCATAGCACATACCTCCCAGGGTCTGTGAGGATAAAATGATATGACATTTGTAAAGTGCTTAGCACCATGCCTAGCACATAGTAGGGGCTATATAATTGTTTCCTCCTTCCCCTCCTTTGTCAGTTATTCAGATCTCTGGGGTGAGGCAGTGGAAGCATCTTCAATAATTATCAATGTTATTTTGGTGTATGTAATTAAACACTGGGTCTAGGGCACTCAAGGGGCTACATATATTTTACTGCTAAGGAATTATTTTTTTAGCTGCAGTCATAGGAAGAGACAATCCCATCCCCAGCAGTCTGCTCAATTAATCACAGGTATATGACTCCAAGCACAACCTATAGGGTCTTGTCTTTGACCACTCAGTTTTGAAAAACAGGGAAACTTAAAAAAAAAAATTTTTTTTTAAAGCAATCGGGGTTAAGGAACTTGCTCAAGGTTACACGGCCAGTTATTTCTGTGTGTGGTGCTGAGTGTCTGAGCCCGGGATTCGATCTCCAGGTCATCCAGACACTGGAGCCTGTGCTCTTACTCGCTGCGCTACCTGGCCACCCCAACAGGGAAACTTTTAATGAGCATACAGCTGAAAGTAAGTTGTGTCTGATTCTTGCAGTGCTTCTGAATGGGATTTGAGGGAAAATCTCTATTAATTGAATTTGGTTGTTGCATGGGGTAGCCTAATTTCAGGGGGGATAGGTAGTAATTTTTTGGCTAAATCGCATTCAATGTTGCAAGTTAACTGTTATCAGCACATGAGAACATGGGTGTCTTCTCAGAAATGAAGGATGTTGGCAAAAAATAATAGGGACAAATCATAAGTCCTTTACTTTTTAATATACTTAACATGAATTATATACCAATAGAATAAGTTTTCAAATGTAGATTCTAGCCTGAGTTTGTAGTTCTGTTGACACATCTGCTAGATTAAAGAGTCTACCAGCAGGACTTAGCAGACAGGACCTGATGCTCCTGGCTTTGTGGGTGTGTGGGGCTAGGGACACCATTTACAAATCAGGTAGCTGTTGGCAAGGACATTCCCTTACTGGATGGCTAGCATTAGAGTGTCTATAGATCAGTCATAGCAATCTTCAGTCAGCTTTCCTATTTTGCATTCCTTAGGGTCTAACCTTCATCTGGAGGCCAGCCATAGGGTACTCTGCCCAGATCAAATGCTTGTCTAACACTTCACAGAAATACACTAGCTGTCTGAGAAAAGGATGTAGACCTAAGGATGAAGCAAAGTATAATTTAAAAAAATTTAAAAATTTCTTTTGGAGATGGGGTCTCCGCACCTCATGCAGGCTGGAAGTACAGAGGCCCAAGCTGATTGTCACAGAATCTTTGACTTGCTCTGTTTTCTTTGTGCTCAGGTTTTCCATTCCCTACCAAGAGGTACTGCCCTTGAAGATGGTAAAACCCAAATAAAAGCAAACACAGTCCAAGCCCTCAATGAGGTTTACAGTCTAATTGTGGGGGCAGATGTGTGAATCAGTTTCATATTGGAAGGCTAGTGATAGGGACTGAGCCTGTGATTGAATTGGTGTAGGGAGCTTCAGGTAAGGAACTTTCCTTTACCAATCCAGACTGGCACCTATTCTTCAACTCATCATCTTGGAGAGTTGTCCAGAACATTGATGGGTTAACTGGGTTGCCTAGGAACACACAACAAGTATTGTGTCAGAGACAAGATTTGAACCAGGGAAGTGTTGGTATTTTTTCACAGCTAGCTCTCCAAAGAGTATTCATGATACATTTTTTGGTTTGATCTGTATGATTAACATTTTTTCCATCATTGTGTTAAGTCTTGACAGTTAGCACAGCACAACACAACTCAATTCAAGTTTTGAATTATGGTGTTGGCTGATTTCCAATCCACCCTGGCTCTAATCCGGCCCTGGCTTGAACTCTCTGAGATGAACTCCCTTTATACCATCTATATAATGTATTTGTACGTACATGGCTGTTGGCATGTTGTGTCTTCCCACTGGAATGTAGGCTCTTTGAGGGCAGGTACGGTGCTTCGCCTTTCTTTGTATCCATAGCACTTAGCACAGTGCCTGGTACATAGTAAAGATTAATAAATGGTGATGATTATGCTGAACACAGGTCTTCTCAGGGTCCAATGCCAGCTCTGTTCACACTACTTCTTATATCAGAAGATTAGCTCCAGTTTTGACTTTGTTCAACCTTTATTTTTGGAATGGCAATAATTCTTCACGAACCTTTTCTGAACCTTTTTGCTTTCTACCTTCATGTTCCCTATCTCCTCTGACCTGCAGAATATCTGCTTTGCTGAGTCTTTTCAGGTAATGCTTTCAAATCTTCATGTCAGTTTCTACCCTTTCAAATTTTTCTAGTCCTAACCAGTAATAACCCCAGTGGTCTTCAGAATCATATGACTTCAAGGCTTCCAGCTGACTCCTTTTTTTCAGTGTGTTACTTTTGAAATGAAGGGTAATCTTATTTACCCAGCTTCCTGACTAGTTGGATTTTATCTGTCCCACTTTGCTATGCAAAGCTTTCTAGAGACATAGTCTGCAAGCCCTGTCTGGTCAAGCAAGTATTGTCTTCAATTTCTTTATTTTATGGATGCCACAGGTTCCTTTGGTTAATTATCCTTTGCTGATTGAAAGAAAGAGCAGGCCCTCACAGATATTCTTCTCTTTTCCTTCTTGGTCTCTTGAGACCTCCTCAACCTCCCAGTGCTTTCAAGGGTCGACTGGTCCTTCAAATTCCAAGCAAAATTCTATAAAAGCACAGTGTTCTATGGAGCCTTACAAGTCTCTGATAACTCTCTGCAATTATTGGCTTATTGAATTAACGGAACCCAGCGAGGTGATCCCATGATGTGGCTATTGGAACTTCCTAGAAGAGGTCATTAGACTTGGAACCTTGACTGGACAGACTTCTCTAATTCCACAAAATCCTTCAAATTCCACTTGTATTTTAAACATGTAGAACAAATAATCATATCTTGGATTACATTTATACCTAGAGCTTGACACGTCTTTAAACTGAGTGATTTATGAGGCATGGATTTGAAAGGAAACTGACTGGGCAGTCATGGGAACTAGGGACTACTGCATTTCTGCTATTTCTGTGGAAGTTGGCTGCAGAAAGATCATTCTACCTATAACACCCAATTTAGCTAAACCAACAAGCTTGGAAGCATCCAAATGGCCCTCTGGCATATTATTAGCCTCCCCTTAAGTCTGATTTGTGTTCATCCTGACTGATCTAGACAAAGGGTTCTTAATTTGGGTTACTGGAACTGGATCAATGGATAGATCTAAGGGGATCTGTGAACTTGTATTAAAAAATTACATTTTTGTTTTCATTAATTTCTAACTGAAATCTAGCAATTCCTTTGACTATGAACTAAAAGAAAACATGATTCTGAGAAGGGCCATAGGTATCACCAGATTGCCAAAGGGGTCTGTGAGCTCCCAAAATGTTAAGAACTCCTGATCTAATGGAGATCCATCTCAGCCTACTGGAGAGTTGGAGGGATACATCATTTGACTTTAAATTAATATAAAATGAAATAATGGGATTGAAAATGACAAACATATCAGTGAAGCCTTTCCTTGGATTTCATGTAGCTCTTTGTTTTGCTACTTTTTGATGTATTTATCATATGATGTCATGAGTTTGTCTCCTCCCCCTACTGCAATGTAAACATCAAGATTAAAACTCCATATCTAATCTGATTTTTATATCTTCCCTAGCACCTAGCACATTAGTACTTAATACAGATGCCTTCCCTCTTGGTTAACTGCTCATTTTTTTCTGAATGTGTCAGAATCTTCGTGACCCTATTTGGGGTTTTCTCGGCAGAGATAATGGAATGGTTTGCCTTTTCCTTCTCCAGTTCATTTTGCAGATGAAGAAACTGAAGCAAACAGGATCACGTGACTTGTTGTAATAAGAATGTAAATTTTAAAGATCTTCCCTGCCCCAAGGCTAAAGTGCACCAGAAGCCTGGGGAGGGAGGCTTGTTTTTCAGTAGATACTTTTTGATTGGCCAGTGGGTCAATAAGGTTGTTACATTCTCTGAGCCAGGAGAAGGCTATATAAGCCCTGATGTGTAGCTTTGTTTTGGGACTCACTTTGAGAAGTGTTCTGTGATTTGATCTGAATTCTGGGAAGCCGTTGTTGAGAGTCCCCCGGCTTTGAAAAACCCAGAATGTGGAAACCCAGATGTTGACTGGGTATGGATGTAATGGTTGGACAGTTTGGAAATCTGTCTACTTGATGTTTCTGTCTTGATAATTATGCCTGTATACTTTGAGGTTCAGGATGCTGACCTTTTCTCCTGAACAAGGTAAACGATATATGTCTGACTGATTAAAGTAAGCTTGTTAACCCATTTTGAGTTGCTTTCCTTTAACAAAGCAGATCCAAGAACCTGTGGTAGCTGCAAACCCTGAGGACGCTTGGGGTGCTTGCTGCTACACTTGTCCAGGGTCATATAGCTAGTAAGTGTCTGAGGTCACATTTGAACTCAGTAAGAGTTTTCCTGACTTCCGGCCCAGCACTCTATCCATAGCTCTACCTAACTGCCCTTTTGTACGTCAATTTACAATTGTCAATTCATTTGATTTCAGTTTAGAATGTAATACTTTCAGTCCTTATGTCCTTGGGGTTGAGCTCCTCTTTCCCGGCCAAGGACCTCCCAGCTCCCTTGGAGCTGTTGGCCCCAAGTTCATTGTCTAACCCCAGCAAGGTAGTGTCTTTTTCCCTTCCCATCCCCCACTGAGTGCATCTGTAGTGCATCTTGCCCTAGGTACAAAGAGTTCCAATCATAGTTGCTGAGCCAGTTTTGTCTTTAACCAAAGGCTCCTCAAACTTTCTTCTGATGTGCTGTTTCTCTACCTGTGGAATTTGATCTTTGGAGGAAAGGCTTGCTTTTTTTTTCTCCCCTTGTAACTTTGTTCATTTTGAGATAAATTGCCATAGGCAAATTCATAGTTGTCTTTTGCTTACTCCTATGTGAAAGTATAAATATATTGGTTTTCAGTGACTCTGAATTGTCCCTTCCCAGAAAGAAGCTATTTCTCCTCTGAATGGCAAGGTGAAAAAGCTAGCATTAACACTAATACCTTATACCAGGGTTTGCAAAATTCTTTATATATGTTATCTCATTTGATCTCATTAAGAAAAACTAGTTAGAATAAAGAATATTTGCTCCTCTAAGTAAATAACCTCCCGCAAACCACAGAGGACAAGTTTTCAAAAGTGACAAGCTAGAAAGTGTTTAATAAGAATTCCCCACTTCCTAGAAGGATAATAAATAAATGAATGAAACATTTAAGGAAAAGAATTCAGGACATGGTTCAAATGCTCTGTGGTCCTGAATGACCACATACTTGAGATGTCACTAGAGAACCCACTATTCACAGTATAGATTGTCTCAGAATTTTCATCAACCATCTTGGTCCCTTTGTAAATAGGCCAGTCAAATTGACACCCTTGCTTATCCATTAATTGAGATTGGTACAACTCTCTTGAAAAAGAATAAGTAACCCCCTTTTCTCTCCTCTCTCAGAAAACAAAATATATTTCCTTAAAACCAAGGTCTCAGGATTTGAGGGGAAAACGTGTTTTTAAAAATTTTTATTTTTAGATCACAGTGATGAATGAGATTCCTAGAAATGAACATTCTCTCATCCAGACTAGAAAAGAAGCAACACATTCCATTAAGGTTTTTTTTTTCCTTTTTTCTTTCTTTCTTTTAAGTCAGCAGGGAACACTAATTTTATAGAGATAAGAACATAAAAAGGGCTTTGTTTTAGGAGAAACCATTGGTTAGAAGGTCAACTAATTGCATGTCAGTTATAATAAATAAGGAAATCATTGAGTCACTTGCACATAAAATCCTTTCAGTGTGTCCCTTTAATTTATGATTTATATCCTCCAATATGCTGCCTTAGGATTAGAGTACCAGCAGCACCTGCTGGAGAAGGAAGGACCTGTGTGTATCTTCCTGGTAAACAGAGTAATGTTTTACTGACGGCAAGACCTGGAACATGGTTGAGGCTTCCTAACCTCCTGATTTTATTTGGTGGTAGTATCCTATTCAGATGTAAAAGTAAAGACCATTAATCATGAGGAGCCTAAGGCCCCTCTCTGTGTTGCCATTAACAAAGGATGTGTATGTATGTATATAATTATATTAATAAACATATATGCATATGCACACATACATATCATATATCACACACATAACACATAACATAATTATAAATGCAAATGTTATGTACACACATGTATATATGTACACACAAATTATTTACACAGATATATGCACATATACACATGTAATATTACATATATACATACATATATTCCTTGTTAATGGCAACGTAGAGAGAGGGACCCTTCGGCTCCTCATGATTAATATATATATATGTATGTGCATATATATTGCATATAATTTATATACATATATAAATGTATGTACAAATTCATACATATATGTCTAGTAGTCACCCAAGTAACCACCCCTGGTCCTACATATAGGCGGGATCTATGATTTCATTGCTGAAGGGATGATCTGCAATTTATAGTCTGAGAGAGAGAAACAAAGGCCAAGGAAACTTTCTGAAACTTTTGATTTCTTAACTTTTGATACTGGTAATTATTTGTACAGATTTTACATTCCTTTAGGATAATTCTTTCCCTTAAAAAAAAGTTTCCTTTTCTTTCCATAATGATGATGATGACAACTAGAATTTATATAGAACTTTAAAGTTTACAAAGTGTTTACATATTTGATCCTCATAACTTTTCCTCCATTTTACAGATGAGGAAACTGAGGCAGAAAAGGTTAAGTGACTTACCCAGGGTCACACAGCTAATTTTTGAGGGAAGATTAGAACTCAGGTGTTCCTGATTCAAAGTCCTGTATTCTATCCTCTGTGCCACATAGCTCTCTCTCTCTCTCTCTCTCTCTCTCTCTCTCTCTCTCTCTCTGTCTCTCTATATACACATATATATGCATATATATTTAAAAATACATTGCTCTGAATATTAACATTCTTTTGGATACTAAGATTAAATATACTCCCAGAAGGATCTTGCTGTCTCACTGAGATAACATGTGTCAGTCTAATTCAGGAATTCTTACTCTTTTCTGTTTGTCCCCTTGGCCATCAGGTGAACCCTATGGATCCCTTCTTGGAATAATGTTTTTAAATGTATAAAATGAAGTATATAGGATTAGAAAAGAAGCCAGTTATATTGAAATACAATACAGTGTGTGTATGTGTGTGTGTCTGTATGTGTGTATATTTTAAAACAAGGTCACAGACTCCAGCTTAAGAATTTTTGGTCTAAAAGAGTTTTTAGTCTGGGTTCTGAGCTAAGAAAGGAATGGGTATTTGCCACTTAATTGATTAAAGCTGTCTTTTTTTTTTTTTTAAGGAATCAGGGTTAAGTAACTTGCTCAAGGTTACACGGCCAGTTATTTCTGGGTGTGGTGCTAAGTATCTGAGCCCGGATTTGAACCCAGGTCATCCCGACACTGGAGCCAATGCTCTTACTTACTGAGCCACCTGGCCACCCCTAAAGTTGTCTTTTGTCAAGGATACTCGACAGGAACAAGTACATTTGCTGAGTAACCACCCCTGGTGCCCAAATTCCATAATCCAATGGGGCACATCAAATGTCTTTCTTTTTTGGAGGGGGGAATGGAGGGCAATTGAAGTTAAGTGACTTACCCAAGGTCACACAGCTAGTGTTAAGTGTCTGAGGTCAAATTTGAACTCAGGTCCTCCTGACTCCAAGGCTGGTGCTCTATTCAACTGTGCCACCTAGCAGCCCCTATCAAATGTCTTTCTGATGGGAACTTGCCATATTCCACAAAGGGGCAGAATGTTGGGTTTCTGACAAATACCATGCTTCCTTTGTGCTAGAGTTTTAGTTAGAGTCTGCTTCTATAGGGTTTCCTCTGTGGCCTCAATACATTTCAGGGAAGTCTCTGTCCGAGCTTCATGTATAGTTTTTAAAAAAATATCATTTCCATTACAAAGTTAATAAAGGCACCATAGTCTTCCAATCACAGATATGTCTTGTAGAATTCTCCAAGTCTCTGCAGCCAGGGCATGTTATCATAGTTGAGCTGCAAGTAAGCCTAAACTATAATACAAATTAATTGGGTTGCAGAATACTTATGGTTCAAGGCTCTTACACGAAGCCTTTCCTGACCCCTGCTGCTAGTACCTCCCCTGCTACCAAGTTAACCTGTATGTGTAGTTATGTGTGTACATGTCTATGCTTGAAGAATGCAAGCTTCCAGGGGTCAGAGGTTGTTTTATTATAGTCTTATGTTATAGTCTTAGCCTATAGCACAGTGCTTGGTTCAGAGGAGATCCTTAATAAGTACTTGATTGATTGAGTGGTGTTTGATATAAAAGTGTCCGGAGGGAATTCAGGAAGAGACCAGTATAGTGTGGGGGGAACAGTGGGGTGGCAGTGCCAGTGGTGTTGGGGGGCCTACTCCCCTTCCCCTTCCATGGTCATTGTTCATGGATGACTGTCAGTCTGGGTTCTTGGTTCCTGCTGCTCCGGAACCTCCACACAGGGTACCAGAATTGGGAGGCGTAACCAAGGATGAGGACTTTGCTCCCAGCCAGCTTGTACAAACCCATGAAGCGTAATTGATTGGTCAGTACAAGTGACCTCACCCTCAGTTGAATCCTTGTGTTCTGGATAAGAACATGAAAGAAGAGTGTCGCAGGCAGGTAACCCAGTGTTGTCAGGCAGACCGGGAGGGTGGCTGTAGCTATGGTGGCAAGGGCAAACCAGGAATCCAGAGACAGGGATGGAGAAATCAGGGAGTCCCATGGAGGAGGAGTTCTGATGCTAGGGCAGAGTCTGTTGGTCTCTCCTCACTTCAGGCTATGTGTTTATAGGTCAGAGTTTGAAGGCTTGGCTGCTGATACTCCTCTGCTTAAAATCACTGGTGGCTTCCTACAGCCTCTAGGCTATCCTCAGTCTGACATTTTAAGCCCTTGGCAATCTGGCTTTCTGCCTTTCCAGAAATTTCACATGACTTCCTCATGTACTCTGTGCTCCAGAGAATCTGGTTTGTTTGTGGCTACCCAAAATTGGTAACCGAATCTCTCAAACTTGTTTCCTTCAAGCAGGCTATCCTCCGTGGATCTATAATGGGCCTTGGGTGAATGCCTAGACTATCCAAGATGGCATCATTCACATGGAAGATGCTAGAGATTGCTTTTGGGAGACTTGAGGCCAGGAGCAGGTGTGGACATTCTGGGTTATCCTACTACACTGCTGGGAGTAACTTTTTTCTATTGGAGTAGCCAGAACTATTAGCCTCTTAAAAATGGTCTGACTTATTACCTTTAGGAACTTTTGCAGCATTCCCATCTGAGGGTGAAGATGAAGGTGGGGAGGGTCTATGGACCTAAGAAACAGGGACTGTTTTTGAGGATTCAATCCCACTCCAGATTGTAAACCACAGAAATCTGTGAGTCCAGGAGTCCAGTCTGGGTGTCCAGTCAGCCCAGAAGAAGTTGGCAGAGATATTGGCTTTCTATATGAACTTGGTGGGACTAATGCTATGTAGGAATAGAACAAAACTGTGAGCCTAATCCTCTCCGCCCACATTGGGTGGCATGGGGGAGGGGGACTATGCGACCAAGGTGTTGGGGAAAATATTTGCGTGTCTGTTCTTGCTATAACTTTCAACTAAATATCCCTTTATAAAAGTTCATCTGATGTTGAGTGGTTAAATGGAATGGGTGCTTGTCACTGGACTGCCCAAAGGGGAGTAATAAATGTCAATGGCTCCCTATTACCTCCACTATAAAATATAAAACTCTCTGATAGGCTTTTAAAGTTTTTCATCCCCTGGACCCTTTGGATTATTCAAGTCTTACACTGTACTCCTCTCCAAATTCCCCATGATCCAGTGATGTCCTTTTTGTCTGGTCTTTGTGGTGCCTCTAACAGGAGACTCTGTCTCCGTACTTTGAATGTTTTCACTGACCACCCCCTGTGCCTGGAACTTGCTCCCTCCTTATCTCTGCCTCCTGACTTCTCTGGCTTCCCTCAAGTCTCAGCCAAAGTCCTATCTCCTTCCTCCCCTCAGATTACCTGGGGTGCAGGTGTTCAAAGAGGACTAGCACCTTTGGTATGAGGGCTGCTCATCCACCTTTGGTGTCCACCTGTCCTCCAAACTTGCTTGTGGCTCCAAGAAGCCATAGGATGTACAGTAAAATTGTCTCAGCAGAGGGGCCAAATTAGGTTGAGGGTAACTGACAGGCCTCAAAGTCATTGGGGATTAAGGGGAATGTCTACTCCAAGCATGTGAAGACTTCCCCTGGGGGAATGGGGGAATAACAGTTTGTTCCAATGGCCTCGAAGGTGGCTGAAGCAGGAGCTGCGGAGCCCTCAGTGTTTGATCAGACGTGAAAGATGCCAAGGTCATCCCCTGCATCCTGGGCCATGGCCAGTTCTGATTTTTGTCCTGCCACTGGACTTTGATGGCTCTGGAAGAGGGACTGAGACTGACGACTTTGTGCCTCTCTGCCTCACTTAAATCCAATTCACTTGAAAGTCAAGACATCACCCTGTGATTTCATTGATCCTCCTCAAAAATGAAGGCCGAAGAACAACTACATGCTGATCTACAGGAATTGGAAAGGGCTGGTTATGTGCCTAATGACCATGTGACCCTTCAGTAAAAGGTCAGTTTAAATGGTCTCCTGCTAGAGGAATAGCCCTTGGGTCCTGCTTAGACCATACCAGCTAATCCTTACTGGGCTCTCCTGGGATATAACTTTACAGACTCATAGGGAAATTTGCTGCTATTCTTGGAGGGGATGTTTTTGAAAACGTAGGGCTAGATGCTACCCACCTACTGATAGAATGATGATAAACTCAGGGTACTTACATTTTTTGGACATGGCCAATATGGTAATTTGTTTTCCTTGACTCTAGATATTTATTCAAAGGTTTTCTCTCTTTTTTCTTTTTTTTCCTCCATTGGTGGCGGGGTGAGGTAGGGAGGGAAGAAGAGAAAATAGGTTTTTGTTCAATAAAATAATAAAATTTAATTAAAAGAAAAAAGTAAGAGCAGAGAACTAGAAAACTTAGAAAGATTGACCTAGAGGCCTTAGGACTTAAATTTAGCCCCCTGCCTATAAGCCTATGATTGAATAATAGGAGACTATTTTAGCTTCCTCAGGCTGTCAAGGGAATGATTATGCTAAGGTTGAATTGGTATAACCAGATCGGGCTAATTCTCCCAGCTCTGAGTGGGGGAAGAGGGAGAAAACCTAGGTCAATTTCCCTTTTGTCAAAAGCCCACAGGGGTTTATGTGGAAATGGCTGCTAGTTTTCTTGTCCCAATGCATAATCAAATTTGTTTGGATTTTCCTTTTGCTGTAACCTTTGGACTTCAATGAACAGCCTTGTATGCTGTATCAAGGATGGAGTACTCCCATTTCCTAAATCCTCTGTAGTATTTTCTCTGTGCATGGGACCTGTAGCCAGAGTTGGGAGAGTAACTCCCAAGGGAGTAGGCAGTGGAATCTTTCCTGCATTAGTATATAGACAATCTAGCATTTCAAGATGTTTAGCTCCAATTAGTTCTCTGAGAATACTCTTTTTTTTTTTTTCCTTTTGACTCTAAAGGAATAAATACTTACTCACCTCTTGGTCTTTCTCCAAAGGAAGTGTGGAATGGAAAGAGCACTGGAGGGGGTTGGAGATGGTTGGGACAGGGAACACATGTAAGAGGGTTCAGCTGGAGGCAGAAAAGCCTGGTGGTCCTTAGGGAGCAGTAGCAAGGCAGCTGGTAATGCATCTTCTCCCGTGTCATTTCCATTGATACAACCACATCTCTTCCCAAGGATGAACATTTTGATGGCAAAAAGCTTTCTTTTCTGTGTCTTCAGTATTGCTATTCTCGGGGCTCTTGGGCTTTGGGTCCCAGGATCTGGGGGGAAGATGGAGGCCAACGTGGTGGTGGTGGTTTGGCCAGCCTGCCACATGACACCTCTCTGAACGTCAGTTTCCTTTTCTGAAAAATGGAAAGTCTGGATGTTTAGGTTCCCCTCTGTGTCTTAGTCCATGTGGGTTTCCTCAAAGAGGTGTAAACCTATTTTCCTAGTGCCTGAATTTCCTATCCTTAGAGTAGTTCTTTGGAAGACAGCATTGTTTCCAGGAGGCCCTAGTTTAAAATGTTAGGATATTACTTAGGAAAGGTAACACGTTAGCCTATTAGGGCTCATTAACAGTTTATTGTGGATTAATTGATCAGATTAGAATTTATCGCCCAGGGAAGGCCCTGAGGAAATGAGACACAATATATGTTGATATTTAAAGGGACTATAGGACCTTGGAAAATGTCTAGAGGCTTGAATCTGCTCGGGATCCCAGATTTAGAACTGAAAGGGGCCTCTGAGGTCATCTAGTCTATTTTGCAGATGAGGCTAGGGGCCTCTAGAGGTTAGCGACTCGCCCAAAGGCAAACAGATGGGGATTAACTGGCTGAAAAAGGATTCAACCTCAGGTCCTCTGACTCAAGATCATTGCACCTGGATGCCGCTCAGGGTTGCTCAGACTCAGCTGTTTTCAATATAGAAAACACTAGCAGTGATGGGAAGCTGTCAACAGCTGAAGTCAAAGAAGAGGTTGTGTGTTGGGGCTCACCCGCTAAGAGGTAAGGACTTAAACGTGCGCCATGTTCAGTGAACAAAGAGAACCAAATGGAAAAATAGACCTTTTGCATGAGCTCAGTTTTGGTCTTGATGCCTGGTTTTCTTGGAGGCTTGTTCCCCCCCCCCCCCCCCCAATCCAACCAGGCCTGTCACTTCCTCCTTTTTGAATCCTGATGCTTCCTAACTGTCTATCCACAATTCCAGACCTTGGTCTTAGTTTCTGTATCCGGGGTCTTGCTGATTGCTTCTGGCCTCTGTCATGGAACCTGTCATCATCATGGGAGTGGGCCAGAGGCTTGCAGAAGATAAAAGGACTGTATTTAAGTCAGGAAGATTTGAGTTCAAATTCCACCATAAGCAATTATGTGTGACTTTGGGCAAGTCATGCTATGTCACTGAGAACTTTCTTCATGTGAAAAAATAGGGAAAATAATACTTATAATGCAAGGCAACTTAACATAGGATACATGGGATAGATTTCAGAGGGTCCATGAAAATCACATGCTGAAATTGCACATTTCCTTCTACTATGAATGTAGGCAAACAAGTATTGTGAGAAGGGGGTCATGGAACATAGAAAGGTGAGACCCTGCTCTGGTGCCTGCTTCCCTTGATAGGAGGTTGTGAGGATCGTAGAAGACAATGCTGAGGCCCAGGCACATGTGGTTTGTACTCTTCGGAGCTCCCAAGCCCTCAGCTGAGATAGACTCCCTGTTATTTAGACAAGGGGCCCAAACCTCAGTCTTCCTCATTTTGATCTGAATGCATTGCCATTCACAGCCCCCTTTTCTTTGGTTTCTCCTTCATAACAATCAATCAGTAACCAATCAATAAACATTTATTAAGTGCCTACGGTTATTGATCAAATATTTACCTAAGCTGACTGTGGTGCTAATTAAAAGAGAAAACAGAAATGGGTTTTAAACTTTGGATTTAATATCTATCTTCTGAAAGCAAATAGAGGAGAGGAAATAAGCTCTTGATCCTTTGCCACTGGTGGGCCACACTTCTCCCTCGGGACCTGGGCTGTGTGTCTGGCCCCAGGGGGGCAAAAGCAAAATCAGCAATGATGTTCCCAGTCACCAGCCCCATCTA
>NW_027185777.1:13170893-13180586 GCF_028583685.1 Petaurus breviceps papuanus | reverse complement strand
TTCCTTCCTTCCTTCCTTCCTTCCTTCCTTCCTTCCTTCTTTTCCTTCTTTTCCTTCTTTCTTTCCTCTCTTCTTCTCTCTCTGTCACTATGTCTCTCTCTCTCCTCCTTGCCTAACCTGCAATGAAATTGCTTGCCCTGCATCCCAGCTCACCCCCATCCCTCCACGTGCCCACTTCTTCCCCCTTTTTCCTCCTTCAGAGTGAGGGAAGAGTAGACTTCCCCCCGCTTTCCTTGAGGCAGTGGCAGCCTCCTTGTTTCTGAAGGTCTGCACAGACAGGTGTTGAAGACCTTCCTTTCATCAGCAGATGTGACCACCCACTGCCCTGCTCCAGATGTACTGGCAAAGTACCGTGGAAGGAATAGAGGGAGATTCTAAGAGGCAAACAGGCCCACCTGCCTTCAAAGCATCAATCAACAAGAATTCATTAAGCAGCCTCTGTGCCCAGCTCAGGTGATACAAATGCAAAAACCCCTTAAGCAGTCCCAGTCTACTAGGAACTTTCTGTGGGGGTAGGGGGGGAGGGGTGGGAGAATAGCCTGTTATATAAAATTGAAGTCTTGGAGGAAAGACTGGAAGGAAGGTCTGGAGTTCACTGGTTCTTAACTGATGGAGTTGTTAATGTTCTTTCCTCACCTCAAGTTACTTTGAATCTTATTTCTGTTTTCCTATCTGGAGGCATTTTGTTGTTTGTCCTTCATTCTTGAAGAGTTCCATGATGTCATGTCATCATGCCATGACACGACAGTGGATTGGATTTAAGTGAGGAAGGGCTGTGCAAAGTCACCAGCCTCACTTAAAGGTATCCTCAAGGAGAGTCCAGTGATGATGTTGTGCATTTGTAAGGAGGCAGGACTCCTGATTGGCTGAGATACTTCCTAGAGAATCCGTGTGTGTGTGTGTTTGTTTTTTTTTAAAATTAAATTGAAAAATTCCCCCAGTTTATAAACATCTATTTTCATTCCCTTCTACTACCTTACCCCCATTGGAATAAAAGAAGGAAAATAAAACCCTTTTAACAAATATTCATAGCCAAGCAAAACAAATGGCCATATGGTTATACATAAAAAGTGTCTTATACGTACTGAGTTCATCACTTCTCAGTTGGTGGGTAGCATGCTTTATCATTAGTCCTTGGGAATTGTGGTTGGTCTTTTAGTTGGTCAGAGTTCTTAAGTCTTTCAAAGTTGTTTGGTTTTTTATTGTATAAATTGTTCTGGCTCTATTTACTTCACTCTTTATCCATTCATATGTCTTCCCTGATTTCTCAGAAACTCCCTTTTATCATTTTTTCTTTTTACATTTTTGTATGCTTGTTAAGGAAGGGAGAAAGAAACAAAAACTAAAAAATTTTGTTGGAGTTAAAAATAAGAAAATATGAAGTACTGGGTGGAGAGGGCATTGGGCTGACAGGGGGGTAGCTCTTTACTAAAGGTTTGATTCTGAGCAGGGGATGGTTATAGAAATAGGAAACAAGCATAGCTCTTTTCTTACACAGGAAACTGAAAAGGGCTAATATTGTATGTGGAAAAGGAGAGCTCAAAGTAAAGTACAAAGGGGCTCAAATTGATGCCAGAAAACCCATAAAGGAAAGGGGAAAAAAGAGTTGCCAATTAGTGTATTTATGGGAAAAGCTAATTTTCATATGAAAAAGTGAGGAATTCTCACTTTAGAAATTGCCAGTGTTACCAAGGTCCTAAGTTACTTATTTGCAGAGATTTTTTTTTAAATTCTCCTAAGGAAAAAGGTACCACTCTCCCCTCCCCTTTCCTATGCCCTGCCTGAATCCCCCTCCCCTTCCCCTCTCCTCACTTTCTCTTTTCCCACCTCTCTCCCTCTTTTTTTCTCTCCTCTTTTTCCTCCTCACTCTTCCCCTATCCTCTTTCTCTCTTTCCCCTTTCTCTTCCTTTTCTTTTTCTTTCCTCTTATCTCTCTATCTCCTTTTCTCTCCTGTCTCTGTCTTCTCTCCCCCCTTTTTTTCTCTTCTCCTGTCTCTATCTCCTTTTCTCTCCTCTTGTCTCTGTCTCCTTTTCTCTCCTCCCTGCTCCCTCCCCCCTCTCCCCTCCAACTGTGCTCTTCAAATGTTAGAGTCCAAAAAGTGCTCTGCAGCTGTGCATTCTGAGGGGGAAAATCCCTGGCTATTTGTAACATAAAATCATAGACTCAGAGGGTTTGAAGAGAAACTTGAGACTCATCTCATCTATTCCCCTGTCTGCTGACTGGATCACACCTAAATCTATCCAGAATAATGAGACTCTATTGGATTTTTAAAGAATTCCAGAGAGGAGAGCTCACAACCTCCCCTGATAACCTCGTCCAATGTCTGATATTCTTCATTGTCAGAAATTATTTTCTAGCCTAAATCACTCACGGGGAGGCTGAAGCTCATTTCCTTTTGTTTCTTCCTCATTGGAGACAGAGAACAGCTGGTCTCCATACTCTGTGGAATAATCCTTAAAATTTGAAGAGCATTATTAAGTTGCTTTTGAGCCTTATCTTCTTCAGGCTAAATAATCCTGGTTCCTTTAGCCTTCCCTCAAAGGTCCTATTTTCCAACCCCTCAAATGTCTTCGGGGCTCTCCTCTGATCCCTGCAAGGTTTCTGAGGTGGTGTTCCATTTTGCACTAAACATTATAAGGGGAAAAAGGCATTTAGAAGACCTGTACTCAGGGGCTGGCAGTGGGGCTTTGATATGTCAGTTCCTCTTTTCAGCCCTTGCAAGGAAAGTCACTGTTTTCACTCTCAGAGTGTGTTCCAAAGCTCCCTGATTCATCTCTAGGCCATGATGTCTGGGAATGAATGGACAGCCCATTAACAGACCTGGGGAATCCTTGGATAGAACACATGGGACAGTACAGAGAGCATCAAAAGCCTGGGTTCATATCCTGGCTTTGATACCTACTCCCAGTATGACCTTGGTCAAATCACTTACTTTTCCTGGGCCTCAGTTTTCTCATCTGTAAAATGAGATTTTATTAGATGACCTTAACACTCTGGCTAGGTCTAAATGTATGATTCCTCCAATGTACCAGCTGCCCACACCTGAGCACTGCCCCTGAGAATGTGTTCTGCCCACTCCTTAGCTTGCCTCATCAGCCTTCTAGGTCTCCCTGACCCGGTTTAGACAGAATATATATTCCAGACTTGGTGCATGGAATAAGAATCAGAGACTCTTATGGCTAGAAGGGATTTAAAGGGCATCTGGTCTAACCCCTTACCCTGTTCAGGATCCCTCCCTCCTCCTTTCCCCATCCCTGGTCCTGCTTTGGGTCAAATCTTCTTGTAAACCTTTACTTAAAGGCTTGCAGTGACAGGGAACTCCAGCTCAAGGAGATGGCTATTTCTTCATGGCAGTGGGGAGAACAGGCCGATTGGCTTAAAAAGTGCTTCCTCCTATCCAACTGAAATCTGTCTTCCTGTAACTTTGACCCATTGTTCTTTGTTCCCATCTATACCCAATAAAGCTAATTCCTCTTCCTCATGTAAGCCTTCAAATATTTGAAGACAGCTATCACATCCCCCCCTGAGTTTTATACCATGAAGGTAGACTAGTGGTGCAACAGTTGGCTGCATGACTGGAGGTAAGGTTGTCTGAGCCTCAGTTCCCTCATCTATAAAATAGAATAATATAGTACTTATTTAGGGATGCAAGCCTTAAAACATTATATAGATGTCAGCATTATTCAGTCAGTCAATAAATATTTATTAAAATACCTACTGTGAGCCATGATGAAAAGACCTTGGCTTCTGGGAGCTTATGTTCTAGTGGGGGAGACAGATGTGTACAGAGATAGGTATATACAAGAAACGTACAAAGTAAAAACAAGTTAACTTTAAAAGAGAAGGTGCCAGCTGCTAGGAATACCAGGAAAGGGCTCCTGTGGAAAGTGGCATTTTAAATAATCTTGGAGGAAGACAGACATTCAGAGGTGGAGAGGAGAAAGAACATTCCAGGAGTAGGAAGGTTCACACAAGGGAGATGGGGGATGGAGTGTCTCATGGGGAATGAGAAATTGGCCAGTATGGCTGGATAGTTGAATGTATGAAAGGGGGTAAGACTAGTATGAGGTGGGGGGGGGAGAGAAGGAACAATGAGGGCACAGTCCTGGGTGCATGGGTAATCTACTGATGTCAACCCCATGGGGAGGGGGCAGACCTGCTTCTAAAAGCATGTGATTGGTTGGGGCCCACCCCCTAGTTCAGAGCATAAATAGGTATTCTACCATTTCCCTATCCATTTACTGCAAACCTTTTAATTGTTAATTGTGTATGTACAAAAGGGACTAAGATTTTCTCTTTCTCTCACCACCCAGCCGCTTACACTGGTTCTTGCTTCTTACCACCACCAGAAAGAAGGGATCCATTTGGCTGGTCAGTGCCTTTTGTATGTACACAGAGTTCTGGTTCAGCAGGTAGTTAAATGGCATTTCTCCCCCATTCATCAAATGGACCAGAAACAGTCCCAGACTACTTGTGCATGCTATGAATTGGAGGCAGGGCTACTCCATTCCGAGTCATCACATACTTCCAGAAGCAGTTCCGTGTATCATGTGGGTTGGTTCCAGACAGAGAAGATTTGTATGTACAACCAGGACTGGGCCCTCTTTGATCAATCCCTGATGGATTTTAGAGCTTTAATGTCAATTAATAAAGATTCACTGTTCCTTTAACTGACTAGCACTGTGCCTGGTACATAGTAGATGCTTAATAAATGTTTATTCATTGATTCTCTCACACCCGGGCTAGGTAACTCCTTACCATTCTGACCAGCCTTCTCTGAACATTCTGAGACTTGTCAATGTCCCTCTTAAAATGAGGCAAAAATAAGAACAACAATAATGATATCCAGCATTTATATGGTACCGTAAGGTTTGCAAAGCACTTTGTACTTTTTTTTTTCAGCCCTCCAGATGTAGTTTAACCAGAAAGAAGTAGCATCACAGACCTTAGAGCTGGGAAGGGACTTTTGATTAGGACATCACTGTGTATTTTCATCCATTTAGTCATCTGTCGAATGCTGTTTATTCAGTACAACCTCTTGGTGTGAGTGAAAGAATGCTCAATTTGAAATCAGAGAGCTTGGGTTCCATCCCCACTCTCCTACTTGCTTCCTTTACCTTGGATATAATTTCATGCTACACCTTTATTTTACAGATGAGGAAATTGAGGTCCTGAAAAGTAAAGCAGTTTGTTCATGGTCATAGAGAGAGCAAGTAAGGGAGCTAGGATTGAATCCATGTTCTCTGACTTCAGATCAAGCATTCCTTCCACCTAATATCAAATTGTTGGAGCATTTGTCTCCCCTTTTCTGGAAATGGTGATTTTAATGCATCTTAAAGTACATTTTAGTCCCTTGGGCACAAGAGTTTTTTTTTCCCATATATTTTAATTTATCTTGTTAAATATTCCCCAATTACATACAAAAATTCATTTTTTAAAATTTTGAGTTCCAAATTTTTTGCATTCCTTCTGCCCCTCCCTCTCCCATTTTTGAGAAGGCAAGTAATTTCATGTAGATTATCCATGTGAAGTCATTGAAAACAGATTTCCATATTAACCATACGATAAGAGCTTAATAACTGATTGTCAGATTATCAGTTTAATAGGCAACTCTATGGCTTCTTGGACTTGAGAATCCTGCCACCCCCAAATTTGCTTGTATTTGAGAGTAGCCCCAATTGTGTGATGCAGGAGAAACTGAAACGTAAATGTGTGTGTGTGTGTGGGGGGGGGTAGGTTCAAAAACAGTGTCCATTCTTGTAAGGAAAGGACAATGACCAAAAAGTGTAGACATGGTCAATCTAGCAACCTGGAGTGGAAGGAAATATGGTGGACAAGGATGGCAAATCTCATGTAATTGGGAAGAAGAGGTTAATATAAAGGCATTCAGGAGCTATTAAAAATATGGATCTTGAGCAGAGGCTCTTAACCCTTTTTTTTGGGGGGGGGTCCATACTAGCAGTCTGGTGAAACCAATGGACCTCTTCTCAGAATAATATTTTTAAAGGCGTAAGATAAAATACATAAGAATACAAAGGAAACCATTTGTTGAACTATAGCTACCAAAATATTAAAAAAAAGTTCATGGGCCCCAGGTTAAGAACCCCTAGTTTAGAGAAAAAACAGCAGAGATAGGCAGAATAAAGAAGAATCTGTTTGGGTGAAAAGAGACCATTCTGCAGGGTGGGAAAGGGCTGATCAGAGCTTCGAGGAGCAGTCATTAGGGAAGGCTTGAAAAGTGCAGAGCAGGAAAGAAGCAGGGGGCTGACTGCTCATTGGAGCTGAATGGAAGTCTGTGTCCCCGAGAAAGAAGGAAACTAGTTCAGGGGAATTTCTGTGAGTGAGGGACCAAGTAAGTATTATTGCTCGGGATGTCAGGGGGCGCTTTGGAATGCAATCCAACCTGAACGTGAGTGTAAAACTGGGAGAGGCCAGACAGAAGGGATTTTCTTTTCCAGTGAGCAGAAGAACTAAGAAAGATGGCTTTATTTAGGCTGGGGGCTGGAGCAAAAGTGGAACTAGAAGGTGAAAATGGAGACCCTTTGTCGATGGCCCTACAAGTGCATGATTCAATTGCATGAAGTTCATTTAATTAATATAGCATATCTATAACTCACCCAAACCTATAGCTAAAGTGTGACTATCAAGTCTCGTGATTAAGTTTTTCAACAAACTTAATTTTCAACAAATGCATTTGCTTGAATTTATTTAACTCCAGTTGAATGTGGTCCCCTTCAATGGAGTCCTGGGGGGAATGATGATCTGATTGATTAGTACAATTATGTAAACATTTTGGACCCTCCTGCTTTTGGATTGGTCCATGGCACTATCGTCTGAATGGTTGTAAAATGATTGTGAATTTCTCTAAACTTTGTATTTTAATTTTTGAATTTTTTTTTAAGATTGTTTCCCCATCTTGCCCAGCATGGAAGTGCAAGGATTGTTCACAGGCCATATCCCGCTACAAATTGGCCCTGGAAGCTTTGACCAGCTCTGTTTCCAGTACATACAGAAGAACCCTTCCTTAGGCAACTTGGTACACCCCTCCTTCCTCTCCCTCATATTAATTCTGAGTGTAATATGGATACCTGATCAGCATAGCCCACGGCAGCTCAGAACTGCTGAGGTCAAGAGATCCTCAGCCTCAGCCTCTCCAGAAGCTGGGATTATAGTCCTATGGCCCCCATTCTTGGCTGGATTTTAAAAACATAACCACCAGAATTCACTTTTTTTTTAATATCCCTCAAATTCTTCACAATTTCTACAGAAGGGTCAATATTGCTGACTTTGAAGTCAGACCTGAATTCACAGGTCTCCTCTTTGCACATTTGATGTGATCTTGGATGACTCAACCTTCCAGTACTCCAGGCAATTCTTTATACATCCCTTAGCTGAGTGTTCAAGGGTTTCTATGATTTGGTACAAAGCTCCCTCTCCAGTCTTATTTCACACTTCTCTATATTCCAGCTTGACTGAGTAATGAGCTAGCCCCTAATTTCTTTCTCCCCTCTTCCACCTTCCATGTGCAGGTTCCCTGTCCCCATTTCTGGAACAGACTCCTTTCATAACTCTCTGCCTGTTCAAATCTTTCTCTTCCTTCAGGGGTCAACTCAGGTGTTACTTCCTCCCCATTAAGCCATCCTTGATCCCCTTAGCTAGATATGATCTCTCCCTGAATCACTCATCTGTCTCCACTGAACCTCTCCTGTGCACTTAGACACATTCTATCTTGAATTAATGTTCTTTGTGTAAAATGTCTTATCCGGTGATTAGATCACAGCATCATAGATTTAGAGCTGGAAAGATGTTAAAGGTCTTCTCCTTCAACCCTCCCTCATTTTACAGATAAATAGCTGAGGCACAGATAAGTTAGATGGCCGACTTAGTCACAAAGAGCCAGAATTTGAACCAAGGCCCTCTGATTCCAAATCTAACACCTCTCCCACTATTCATGGGGATAGGGATGTCATTTAAAAAATATTTGTCTCTTTATTGCCCAGTTAATATTCTATACATAAATTCCTATTAAATGGTTTTTTTTAGCTGAATTGGAAATAGCCTTCTTTGTATTTGTTGAAAATGCTTACTTTTGATACGACTTCATTCCCGTAAGCTGATGTTGACATGTCACATTTTCCTTGCACACATTTTGAAATTAATTCTTTGTTCCAAGTAGCTGTCACTTTTAAAAAAAAATGTCATTCTCAAACTTTTATTCACCGCAGCTGCTAGCCTTCTCTTTCCACCAAACATGGAAAAAAACCAGTCTCATTACTTTTAGTTACACCTATGACTTGTACCTAGAGATTTCCTCACTCTGTAGTAAAACTTTCCTCACTTTAAAAGGCTGAATATATTGTACTAAAGAATTACTGGGGAGAATAAAAAGAGGGAGAGACCAGAGTCCCAAAGGCTAAGTCTTTGGAGGAGGCTCTCCCTTTTACTTTGGTGGTCAAAGAAAATTAGCTGGGGGTGTGGGGCTATAGAGATGGAGGGACATGGAATGCCCAGAAGGTCCCTGCTTCACCAAACTTTTCTCACCCAGTCCCTCCACAGGGGATTGTCAGGGAGGAGAGAGAGAAGACTGTATAGCACTAGGCAGGGGAAAGTTGTTTCTAAGACATGGGATCATGATACTTGGACTTGTAGTCATGGGAACCATCCAGAAGTGTATCAGGTTCCTCTCAGAAGGCTCTTGTTCTATTACATAATTTTTCTTGCCTCCATGGACTTACTTTCCTGTGTAAGTCTAACACTTGTGTGGATTCAATTTTAGAATCTCCTTTTGCTTGTATTTATAACCTTCCCCTGCTCTCACACATATAGCTGGGGCTGGTGACCTTGCAATATTCTTAGTTCCTGCTGTTCTCCATAATCATTAACAAATGGTATGCTCATCTCCAAGTGGTCCACATCGATGTATGGTGAGAAACATATGTGTGTCCGGAGGTAATGTTTCGTTGCCATATTTCTGTCCCAAGTGTCTAGCATAGTGTCTTGTACTTAGTAATGGCTGACACTTCCTTGTTAAGTTCATTGAATTAATTAAAATTTTTTCTTTGAGCCAATAATTTTTTCTCCTATTTCATTGAGTTATTTTTTTTTTAAATTAGAACAGCTAACAAACTTCAAGTGTTTTCATTTGCTTCATCTCTTTTTCCTTCCCTTGCTGAATGACTGAATTGTAAGCCCCTGGAGGTCAGATACTGTTTTCTTTGTATCTCCCCCAGTGATTAGTAATAACAAAAATGAACATATTGCACTCTAAAATTTGCAGAGCACTTTACATAACTCAGCTGAGCTTAACAACAACATTGTGAGATAGCTGTTATAGGAATTATCACTTCCCCTCTACAGGTGAGGAAATGAAACTCAGAGATGTATATGATTTGATCATGATCACATAGCTAGTAAATGTCAGTGACATTTGAATGTGAGTCTTCCTGATTCCAAGATCAGTAGTTAGTCCAGTCATTCTAGGACAGTGCTTTGATGTTTCAGTGATATGTGATCTTGTCAATATATAGGTACTTTCTTTTAGTGGGATAGCCTACAACTTTTCTATGCCTTCTAATCCTGTGTTTTCATTGTTCTACTCCCCGAAATTCTTCATAGACTACAATGACTAACATCTATCCATCCATCCATCTATCTATCTATCTATCTATCTATCTATCTATCTATCTATCTATC
>NW_027185777.1:13111853-13170883 GCF_028583685.1 Petaurus breviceps papuanus | reverse complement strand
ATCTATCTATCTATCTATCTATCTATCTATCTATCTATCTATCTATCTATCTATCTATCTATCCATCCATCCATCCATCTACCTACCTACCTACCTATATATCTATGTAAGGTTTACAAAATGCTTTTATGTGAACTCATTTGCTCCTCATGAGATAACCAGAATTTCTTAAGCTAGAACATATAAATGGGTCCATGGAAAGATTTCAGGGACTCTGTAAATTTGGATGGGGAAAAAATTACATCTTCATTTCCAGTAACCTTTGGTTTCCTTTGTAATCCCATATATTTTATTTTATGCATTCAAACATTATTTTGAGAAAGGGTCCATAGGCTTCAGCAGACTGCCAAGGAGATCCATGATACAACAGTAGGTTAAGAATTCCTTTTATACAGTATTATTATCCTCATGTTACAGGTAAGGAAATTGAGACTCAGAAGTTGTGACTTGGCCATGGATATATAGCTAGTAAGCATGAGTGTTAGGACTCAAATCTAAGCCTTTCTTGATACCAAGGGCATGGTTCTTTCCATTATACTACACTGCTAAATCTGAGGGCCTTTTTCAATTTTCATCATTCTTGACTTTTCTTAAGCTTACAATACTATGGACATTTCCCCGCTCCCTTTCCTATATATTCTCTTCTGCCTTAGTTTCTTTGACACTGCTCTCTCCTAGTTTTTCTTATATATCCATTCTTCCTCCTCCTCCTTCTTCTTTTACCATTGATCTCCCACATTGTAAGTATAGGTGTCATCCTCAACTCTGCCTTGGGTTCCTTTTCTTCCCTCTATACATCCTCTTCCTTGGTGACTTAATCTATTCCCAGGGTTTTAACTCCTGTATACTTGACTACCAAGAAGCAGATAGATGATGCAGCAGATTAAATGCTGGACCAGGAATCAAAATGACCTGAATTAAAATTCTGCTTCAGACACTTAGCTGTAGTGTGATGCTAGGCAAGTAACTTAATTTCTCTAAGCTTCAGTACTGGAAAACACCAGTATTCTAATTTTCAGAAAACTGAAGAGTCCTCAAACTATTGGAAAATGAACTTGACTTAGATTTTTATCCAAATTTTAGAATTTTAAGGGATAGTTATTGAACCACTTGAGAAAGAAGTGGTGCTAAAGAGCCAGGTTCCATGTTCATCAAGTACGGGTCATACTGGAGTGAATTCCTTTTTTTTTTGGAAGGGTTACAAAATGTGTCAATCTGGGAATACTTTAGAACTTGTTTATAGAGAATTCAAGAAAGCAATTGACCAACTCTTTCAATCAACCAATAAATCAATAAATATTTATTAAGCACCTATTATGTGCCAGCTACTGTGCTGGGGATACAAAAAGAGGCAAAAGATAGTTCTTTCCTTCAAGGAGCTTATAATCTAATGGGGAGAAAACATAAAATGAATTATATATGAAGCAAGTTATGTAAAAGATTAATAGGAAATAATTAACAAATGGAAAGCACTAGAATTAAGAGGGGTTGAAAGCTTTCTGTCAATGGTGGGATTTTAGTTGGGACTTAAAGGAAACCAGAGAAGACAGGAGTCAGGGTGGAGGACATTCCAGATGTGGAAGACAACCAGAGAGAACACCTGGAGTCAAGAAGAGTGTTTTGTTCTTGGAAGAGCTAGGAGGCCAATGGTATTGGATGGAAGACTTTGGCGTAAGACTGGGGAAGTAGAAGGAAGGTAGTTTATGAAGGGCTTTGAATGCCAAGCAGAGCATTTTGTATTTGTTTCGGGAGGCAATAGGAAGCCACTGGAGTTTTTTGAGTAGAGGGATGAAATAAGTCTTGTGTTTTGGGAAAGTCACTTTAGTGGCTAAATGGAAGATGGATTGGAGTGAGGAGAGTCTTGAGACAGTCAGACCCATCATCAGGCTACTGCAATAGTCAAGGCATGAGGTGATGAGGGCCTGCATCAGGGTGGTGAGAAATGGTGGCTAGTCAAACAGCAATATAGGTAATCACCTAGCAATCTAGGTAATCAGCTAGATTTCAACAAAACAATTGATTATTTTTTTTTTCATTCTATCCTTTTTGACAAGATGGGAGATGTTGACTATCCAGTGGTACCCATAGATAGGAAGACTTGAAACTGGCTCAGTGGGTAACCCAGGAGAATAGTATTTATTGGATTGATGCTAACCTAGAAGGAGGTCCCTAGGGGAGTATCTGAGGTATTTGTGTTTGACCCTGTGGTATTTGAAAGTTTTCATCAGTGACTTGCATAAAGGCATATTTCTCAAATCCGTAGATGACACAAGAGTAGAGGGAGAGATGACATACTGGATAGCAGAATAAGGATCCAAAAAGACTTTGACAGGAAAGTATGTTGGGTGGAAATGAATAAGATGAACTAAAATGAGGATTATTGTGTTTTTAAAAATCAGCCTAAATTATCTTTCATCTGAAAAAGATCTTAGAGAAATTCCATTATCAATATGAATCAATAAATCGACGGGGCAATATGGCAGCCCAAACATGTTGATGTTGCATTGAGCTGGTATAATGTTCAGGACTTGAGAGGTGACACTACGAATGCACTCTGTTCTAGTCAGACCAAATCTAGAGTTCTGTGTTCAATTCTAGGTATTCCATTTTAGGAAGGACATTGATAAACTTAAGAACATCCAAAGATGAGCAAACAGGAAGGTAGGTGAATGATTCTGGGATCACTTCATTTGAGGCTGGTGATGTTTAGCCCAGAGAAGATAAGACTTAGGCAGGAAACCTGTGTTCAAGTATTTGAAAGGCTGTTATATAGGAATAGAATTAGTCTTGTTGTGGCTAGAGCTGTGAATAATGGGTGGAAATGACAAAGAAGCAGATTTTGCCTTAATCTAAGGGAAATGTTCCTAACAATTAGAGCCATTTAAATATGGAATGGGTTGCCATGGGAAGTAATAGATAGAGGTCTTCAAGCAAAGCCTGGATGAGCACTTGTCTGATAGGTCCCAGAGGAATTTCTTATGTAGATATGGGCTGGACTAATTGGTCCCCAAGGTCTCTTCCAACTCAGAGATTTTGTAATTCTTGATAGGACCTGTCATTTTATTATAGAAGATATGATTTGCTGTACATAAAGCCATCTTGTTTGTTTTTTTAGACTTTCATGCTCTTATGGGTGACTGAATATTGGTTGTTTAATTGCATTCTGCAGGTAAAATACCACTACAACAAAATCTTTGTAGAACAAACCACTTCCAAGTTACAACAGATGGTTTCTTTTTTTCGTGCAATATGAAATACAACAAAATTTCAGAAAAAAACAGAATAATTTGACACTATCTTGGGGCTTGATTTAATGAAACATGACCAGCAATAGCTTTCCAGATATTAATACCTGACTTCAAATCCAGTCTTAGACTAGCTGTGTGATCCTGGACAAGTCACTTAACCTCTGTTTGCTTAAGTTTCTGTAACTATAAAATGGGGGTAACAGTATATATCTTGAAGATATGATAGGGACCCCTTTGGAAGTTTGGTGAAGCATATGAACAGTTTCTCAGAATATTGTGTTTAAATCATTGAAGAATATACTAAGTTTCAGTTAAAGGATAGTGTAAGTAAAAATGTAATTTTTTCCCATCCAAGTTTATAGATCCCCAGAAATCTATAGGTGAATGACTCCTTGGAAAACTGTGTGTTCCAGGTTAATAGGGAGGTTTCCCACCTCTCTTCATCTGAGTAGAGACACCTGTAGTATAAAGGCAAGAGTCCTGACCTTGTCATCTGAGGTCATGACTTTTAAAACCCAATTCTACTAATTGTGAGTTTGGACAAGTCACTTAACCTTTCTGAATGTGTTGAAAGAGATGATCTCTAGGGTTCCTTCCAGTTTTAACTGCTATGGACTTGTGTAGCCTAGGATGAAATTAAGTTACTATGCCATCATAGACTTAGCCATTTAGTGAACTGAGTCCCATCTCCAGGGTGGGCACCAGGCATAGTTAAAGTATGTGAGCTGTCGGGGGAGAGTCATCCTCTACTCTCCTTCCTGTCCCAGGGCACCCAGTGGGGTGCACATAACCCTTGCTGGAGTCCCTTGTGCCCTTAAGATCTGCCCAAAGTTAACAGGACCCAGGGCTCAGTCTTGAATACACCAGAAATGGTGCCTGCCCTTCTCCTTAGAAAACTTAGCTAAATGTTACCTCTGTTTGTTGGAAATAGCCAGAACTCTTTCCTTTATCCCATACCCTGCTACCTTCCACATAACACATGTGATCTTTGCTATCATTTTTATATTTTATTTATTTATTTGTTTTTTATCTATCTATCTATCTATCTATCTATCTATCTATCTATCTATCTATCTATCTGTCTGTCTGTCTGTCTATTTATTGCTTTTTGGAGGGGGAAAGGCAGGGCAATTGGGGTTAAGTGACTTGCCCGAGGTCACATGGCTAGTAAGTGTTAAGTGTTGGAAGCCGGATTTGAACACAGGTCCTCCTGACTCCAGGGCCAGTGCTCTATTCACTGTGCCACCTAGCCACCCCTGCTATCATTCTTAACATCTATGCTTCAGGTTTCTCGATTGTGAAATGAGGGAAATGTAATAGAATTAAGATGGTAGATTTGATCTTTGGTATTGTTCTTAACCTGTATGCTTCAAGTTACTCAATTGTAAAATGAGAGAATTGGAGTAGGATTTTAGATTTAGAAACTGAAGGGAACTTTATAGGATATCTTGTCCAATTCCCTCATTTTACAGTTAAGGAAACTGAGGCCCAGAGAGGTTGTGACTTGTTCAAGGTCACAGAGTAGTAAGTCGGACAGGCAAGATTTGAACCCAGGTATTCTGATTCTAAAGCTAGAAATCTTTAGATAGAAACCCAGGGAACCATTTGGTAATCTCCAGGGTCCCTTTTAGCTCTAAATCTTATCATCCTGGGATGATCACACCCATCAAGGGGGTGATCAGAGGAGCCTAGTTAACTTGATCTGTCTTTGAAGTTGTTTAGTCATTTTTCCAGTCATATCCAACTCTTTGTGATCCTTTTTTTTTTTTTTTTAATAAGCAATTGGGGTTAAGTAACTTGCTCAAGGTTACACGGCCAGGTGTTTCTGGGTGGGTGCTAAGTGTCTAAGCCCAGGATTTGATCTCCAGGTCTTCTCAACACTGGAGCCGGTGCTCTTACTTGCTGTGCTACCTGGCCGCCCCTGTGATCCCTTTTTGATATTTTTTTTTTTTTTGCAAAAGATACTGGAGTGGTTTTGCCATTTCCTTCTCCAGATCATTTTACTTATAAGGAAATTGAGGCAAACAGGGTTAAATAACTAGCCCAGGGTCACACAACTAGTAATGTCTGAGGCCAGATTTGAACTCAGGTCGTTCTGACTCCAGGCCTGGTGCTTTGTCCACTGTGCCCATCCAGCTGCCTCATCTCTGAAGACCTCTGCTCCTAAAAGCTGTGGATATCCCTGTTAACAGAATATCCTAGATGACTGAGGACATCATTGGGTAGAGGGTATCCTTTTGATTTGAAATATTAACCTATTTCCGCTTCATGAAAGATGATGATTTTGTCGTAACTATTTCATGTTTGAACCATTCTTACACTCAGGCTTTTAAAAAGGGAGTAGCCTTATCTAACTAGGTGATTCAGTGGATAGTTAGTGTATATTGTTAACCTGAGTGCTTGCAGGGGAGTGAGTCCTTTGTACCCACATCTACACCAACCTAGACACAAGCTATACTTTGATACTTCCAAGAGCAAACACCAAAATTCTGATATTCCTAAGGGAAACTGTGGAGAGCGATAGAACACTAAGCTGATCCGTATTCCCCTAGTTTAACCTGGCACTTTTAAACCTAGGATTTAGGATTTGGGGCCTTGAATTTATACCTCTTCAGTTTAACATGAACTCTTTTGATTAAAAAAAAAGAGACAGAAATAAAATGAGACAATTCAAAAATATATTTGGAAAAAAAATCCTAGTTTTCCTACCTATATGTGGATTGAACTCCAGCAGGAGGTCATGGGGCTTCTTGTTTCTTTAAGAACCAGTACCTGTCTGTCCTAACAAGGTCCCTTTGGACCCCAGTGTGAGAGACAGTCAGAGTTAAACGTGCCTGGGCTTTGGGCTGACCGGACTGGGCTGCTGCCAGGCTACTTTGTTCCCTTAGCCTGCCTTCATAGAAGCTCTATCAGTAGGGTCACAGGTAAAGGGCTGGCACATTAGTCCTCTGCCAACAAGACAAGAATGAAAGAGGAGAAGGGGCATATCAAGGCCACAAAGATACCTACATGCAGAGGCAAACACATAACCCAGATACCCGACCCCAGTGAGTGTTTGTTTCTCTGATTGGTGTGCTTAATAAAGTTGGCATTTTAATAGCCCCCATAAGCCTGGAGTTAACACTTCATTGAGGTGAATGGGGGGCTTGTGGGTGGTATAGCTCTGGAGTTTGCTGGGACCATTGTTTACCCTGAGACTGTTTTCTGCAAGACTGAATTAATACAAAGGCCATTCTTTCACCATGGAAAGTGTTGGGAACTTAATTAAAGAAATGGGATGCAAGACTTTGGCAAAGAGGGGAGAAAGGAGAAGGGGAGGTGGTGGTGGTGATCTGGAAATCACATCATTTTTAAACTATCCTGGGGGATTTCCTGCATGAGTTGATTATAGAAGCCTTTTCTCAGGATATTTTGTCTTTTCTATTGTTTTTTTCCCCCTGATTCTCTAACATTCACTGAAGATGTGCTAGGTGCTGCAGAACTCAGAGGGAGCCCTGGAGCTTGGCCAGGGAACTGGGAATCCAGAGAAGTCACGCATAATTAAGACATCAAAGGGCCCAGTCAGATATAGAAGTAACATCAGGTCACCATCCATAACCAAGAGAATATGCAGTTTGATTCGACAAAGTGAAGCAGTTACCAGATAATTTGGATAGAAGGAAATATTTGCTATTGATGGGAGCCAGGCTCCGTAAATTGACTCCTGTAATCTGCTCCCATGTTTACTAATGATTTTCTGGGTGGCTCGGACAAGTTATTCAACCTCCCTAAACTTCTACTTGCTAATTTACAGAATGAGACAAATGCTGCAATTCTCTGAAAAGTTCTTTCATATTCTTTTAAGGAAATGAAAAGGATTATTTCTACATAAATGACTGGTTGCTGTCAGGGTAGGTCTGGGGATAGTTTTAAAAAACATGCATAAAAAGCCACAATGAAGGGCCACACACAAAGTTTGAAAAATAACGTAAGAAGAAGAGATTTGGCTGGTATTGAGGACAGAGGGCTGAATTTGGAGTCAGGAAGACCTGAATTCAAATCCTGTCTCTGTTACTTTATAGCTCTATGACCACGAGAAAGACGTTTAAATTCTATAAAACTTTGTGACCACAAAAAAGCCACTTAAAATGAAATGCAATTTAAATTTCTTATCTGTAAAATGAAATGATGATGCCTATTGTGCATTCCAGTATTGTTTTAAGGCCCAAATGAGATAACAATATAAAACATTTTGCAAACTCTAAAGCTTTCTGTAGATACAAGTTATTATTACTTCCTAAGCACTTTCATGTAGATTATTTCATTTGCTTGTCATGATAACCCTGTGATATAGTCAGGGATTATCTTCCTTAGGCAGTCAGGTAGCACCATGGAGAGAGCGGTAGGTCCAGACAGGATGATCCAAGTTCTGACCTTGGACACTTACTAGCTGTGTGATCCTGGAAAAGTCATTTCACCTCTCTCATCCTCGGTTTCCTTGTATGAAAAGTGGATATAATAGTCACATAGACCTCCCAGGATTATTGTGAGTATCAAATGAGATAATAATTGTAAATCTGCTTAGCACAGTGCTTGACATATGGTAGATGTTTAATAAATTGTTATTCTTTCCATTTTCTCCCCATTTCACTAGTGAGGAAGCTGAGGTTCAGAAAGAAAGATCAAATGACTCTTCCAGGGTCACACAATAAGTTGCAGAGCTGGTCCCTGAGGGATATCTTGGGACTTCAAGTTCAGTGGTCCTTCCACTAGGTCATAGGTTCCCAAAGTGGGTGATACTGGCCCCCCTGGGGGATGCTGGAACAATCCAAGGGGGGTGGTAATAGCCTTGGGTGCAACTGGAGGTCATTGAATAAAAATAATAGGGCTGTGGAAGTACAAGGAAAGAAGAAAATAAAATAAAATTTTGAAAAACCTTTCATACTATTGGGTAACAGAGTTAAAGTCATAGTGATTACATTATTTTCCAAATAAACACACAAAATACAAGTTATAACCAATCAGTGCTCAAGTTCACTGACAGGTCTTAACAAGCAAGTGTTGGCAGGAGAGTGTGTTACGTATTGTTAGGAAGTCCAGCATGCATGGACAGGAATATGTGCATGTAATGACTTGTTTATAATACATATACTATATGGTTACATGATGTAACACTGCATCATCAAAATTTCAACACAGGAAAACCCCTCACAAATTTATGAGAAATAATTAAATTTAAGATGCATCATTTAAAACAAAATTTTATGTTTTTTGAAATTATTCAAATTAAAAAAAACCTGTTAAAGAAAGTAGATTTCTGGGGAAGACTGAGTAATTTTTTTTAAAGGGGGCAGTAGGCCAAATAAGCTTAGGAACCTCTGTGCCAGGCCATGATGATGATGATGATGATAAATCTTTAATGGATCTGTACTTTTATTGATGTAGGTTAGACATTCCCCTTAATAGTGGAGATCATGACCCCTTTACTCCCTCCCTCTCATCCTCTTTGACTCCTGTCCATTTCTCCTGGTAAATCCTCCACAAGAGATCCACTTGATATCTTGGGGGCCTTCCTCAAGATTTCTTCTTTTTTTTTTTTTTTTTTGCTTTTTGGAGGGCAATTGGGGTTAAGTAACTTGCCCAAGGTTACACGGCTAGTATTTTTGTGTGGGTGCTAAGTGTCTGAGGCAGGAACCGAACTCGGGTCCTCCTAACTCCGAAGTTGATGCCCTACTCACTGTGCCACCTAGCCACCCCCTCAAGATTTCTTGATGTTGCCTAGTACCAAGGAGGCCCAGAAACCTTCCATTGGTTACTAGTCATTTTTAGCTCATAACTGGCTCTTCTTTTCTGGCCCCCGTGATAACATCTTTTATTTTGCTTCTCTTGGACAATTCTTGGCTGGGGATGTGTAGCATTCTACTCATGCCCGACAGATGTGTCAAGAGTGACATGAACTGAAGCCCCTGCCATAAAGACTGGCCTAGTTTTCTCCTAAAAGGTGATGATCCTGTCCTAGACACTTAGTTTGTCAGAATGAAGTTTGAAACATTGATGTGACTTCCTGGTCATGTTAGTACAAAAAAATCCAGTTAATGAGAAATCCTCAGGATTGACACAGTTCTGACCAAATGTGTCACCATGGCAAAAGAAGACAAGGAGTCCGAGCCCAACTGAATCAATGCTGTATCCTTGCTGAATATCCTTTCCATACCATTGTTAAGTAAACCTCCATTTATTAAATGCTGTCTGGTCTTTGAATATCTTTGTCCCTAGTCATGAACTTGAACCCTCCATCCCCAATCAGCCTGAGTCAGGTTTGACCAAAAAACACACTTTTCTATTTGCCCTTTGAATGACCCTTCAGTTCTTTGTACACTGTGGTTTTCCATGACTCACAGTCAGCATCACAGGGAGAGTATTGATAATTGCCGACACATACGTTGCTTTTTGTACAGCTTTCTTTGGCCCCTACTGGGTGTGGCGTGAAGGGCAGAGCAAGGTCAGTAGCTGTAGCTGAAAGCCTTCCGTGCACAGGTTATGACGCCAAACAGATCAGTGTGCTTTGGGCAGGTCAATCTGTAGCAGAAATGTCTAACCTAGTCAGAGATCAGAAGAAAGAGGCAGGTTGTCTGAGACAACAAGGGACTGCTTGCTGACATGAGGCAACCATCAAGCAAGGGTCAGAGTCGAGAGATTGAGAATAATAGATGACCAGCAGCATGAGATCCCAAATGACAAAACTGAGAAATATCATATAAGACTGGGCAAGAATTCAAGAATCAGGGAGAGAATTCAAACAATTTGGGGCTCCTTTAAAAGTCCATGTTTCCAATTTGACTAGTAAGTTTGGAGTAAGGAAAGGAACAGCTAGTTTCCTTTTGAGTCCCAGTGTTTGGGGCTCACCCCACACCCTTTGTATTTCTGAAAGTGTTTTATTTTTGTACAGGTCTCATCTACCTTTGGTGACCCCATGTGTAAACTGCTTTTTGTGTAGCTGTGGCCACTTTTGTGGTTTAGAAAGGGACACTAAATCATGTGAGCATCACACCAACTTTGCAAAGTAGGTAGTACTGGTGTTAAATAAAAGTTCAAAGAGGCTTTTGATTTAATCAAACAAATATTCATTAGATGCTTAGTATATGGAAGCCAGCTAGAACCTAACTAAGGTTCTAGGGAGACAAAGGCAAAACTGATAAACAATGCTTGCCCTCAAGGAGGTCATCTTTTACTGAGATACAACATATACACAAAAAAGTAAATAAAAGGTAATTTTTTTTTTTTAAAAAAAGGTCTACTAACAAGATGGGAGGAAAGGGAATCAGGAAAGGCTCCTGAGGTAGTACTTGAGCTGATTTGAAGAAATCTAAAGATTCTAAGGGACAGAGGGGAGGACTGAGTGAGATCTGGCCAAACTACAAAGGATTTGAAATTCTAAGCAGAGGAATTTATATTTATTTGATCCTAGTGGTAACAGGGAGCCATTGAAGGTCCTGGAGTCATGGAATGACATGGTTAAACTTGTCTATGCTTAAGAAGATTATTCTGGCAGTGGTGTGAGGGCTGGATTGGAAAGAAGAGATTGGAAGAAGGGAAATAGTTAGCCACGTGTTTTAATTCTGCTACACCAGAATGTTACCTTTTATGTTGCTAATCATTATGCCAAAGCAAAGGTAACCCCAGTGATGTTTTATAGTACATAGAGCACTGATTTTGGAGTTGGGAAGATCCAAGTTCAAATATGACCTCAGATACTAACCACAGATATCTGTGTGACTATGGACAAGTTATTTAACCACAGTCTCCTCATCTGTAAAAAGGTGATCATAGTAGATAGCACCCACCTACTTCCCAGGATTGTTGCAAGGACCAAATAAGATATTATTTGTAAAGCACTTGCCACAGAGCCTGGCACATAGTAGATTCTTAATAAATACTTGTTCTTCCAATTCAATTTAGTGGGTTGCTTTGTCCCTGGGTATGCTTGGGCATTACTCTTTTTGAGTCTTTCTCTGAAAAAATATAGAATGTAAGTTCCTTGGGGACAGAGGGAGATTTCTTTCTTTCTTTTTGTCTTGTATCCACAGTGCCTAGTCAATGGTCCTTGGGATTAATAAAAGTGTTTCTTAGTTAATCAAGACTTTGGTGATCTTGGTCTTGGATTCACTCCTGACTCTTTCAAACTGAATAATCTATCTGCAGTCTGACTGAGGAGGACGTCACTGGGAGACTCCAGGGGTATGGGTGGGGGGAATGAGGACTTTTGATGAAAAGAAATTTTGTTGAATGTTTTTATAGTATTTATAGGAACATGATCAGAAATTCTCTCTCTCTATGAATATAATATATATGTCTATCTACCTACTTACCTATCTGTCTATCTAGGTAGAAATGTTTCTATTTTGTGTTATAGGGGAAGCATAGAAAAGTGGAAAGATGACTGGAGTTGAAGTCAGACTTGAGTTTGAATTCCAGCTCTGAAGCTTGTTGCCTATTTGACCTTGGGCAGGTGGCTTGTCTTCACTGGGTTTTAGTTTTCCCATTTGTGCAATGGGAGTGTTGGACTGGATGGCCTTTGAGATCCATTTTACCTCTAAATCTGTTATCCTGTCGCCCTTTGATTAACAAGTCCTCTGGGAACTTAAACAAAGTCAACCAGAGAATGAAGAGAGTTAGGAAGAATCCAGGTTTCCTTACTAATTACTTGGTGATGGTGATTGTTTTTCAAGAAGTGGTCTTGCTACAAGGAGGTGACTATTTGGGGCTTCCAAATGACTCATTCAGGATCTGTCTTAGGAGACGATTGAGGCTCCTTCCTCTCTTTCAGAAGTTTCAGCGGCTCCTCTTTGCCTATTGGCTAGACATGAGCTCCATGGTTTTAGCATTTCTAGATCTTCGCAATCTGGCTCCAGTCCATCTTTGGGGACTTAGGTCTTCTCTCAGGCACTTTGCATTTCGGGCAGAGTTAGTTGCTCACTTGCACACCATTTCCTCTCAGATGTTTGTACTGCTACCAATTGCTTTTATTTACTATGTATGTATTTAATATTTACTTATTAAAATTTGTTTTGGTGTACTTCACAAATATCGAGGAGAAAAACTTTTCTAATTTGCATAGCACCAAAAGAGATGATAGGACAGCCAGGTGGTACAGTGGATAGAGTACTGAGCCTAGAGTTAGGAAGATCTCAGTTAAAATCTGTCCCTATACATTTACTAGCTGTGTGACCCTGGGCAAGTTAACCCTCTTTGCTTAGTTTCCTCATCTGTGAAATAAGCTGGAGAAGGAAATGGCAAACCCCTTCAGTAACTTGACCAAGAAAACTACATTTGGGGTCATGAAGTGCTGAGAATGACTGAAAACCACTGAGTAGCAACAATAAAAGAGGTGATTGTATAGGAAGTTGATACTTTTTTCAAAGATGTATTGAATTGACGATGGCACTATCAGTGCTGCCCTGCTTATGAATGCTTCTGAACTTCCTTCTGCTCTCTTCTGCCTGCAAAACCCAACCCTTATAACAAATAAATGCCGTGAAGCCAAAGAAGTCCACACAGGGGTCACGTCTGAAAATGCATACCCTTCATTCTGTACTCATTCAGCAGTTCGCAACATTTTGGGTCTCATGACTCCTTCCTACTCTTAAAAATGATTGAGAACCCTCCTAACAACTTATCAGTATTACCACATTGGAACATCTCAGAAAACAATTTCTCATGCTGCTATTATTCTCTTCATTGTCTTTCTTGTAGGCTTATGCATTCAAGTACAAAGAGTCATGGAGTACCTACAGTGGAGTTTTCCAATAGTCAGCAAAGAGAAAGTGGAAGGCCTAGTGGATAGCTCTATGGCCATTCCTCAGGGTTACCCGAATGACTCTGAGGAGCTCACTTCTCAGATACCATGTTGCTATGTACCAGCTACTTGTGATGGGGGAAGCCTTAAGGAAAATTGTATAGTAAGTAAAATTTGCCTTCAGTGCCTTCCTTCTGTCTCTTGACACACCCACCTTTCCCTGTTTTGTCTCTTTTTTATCCACCACATTGAACCAAGACGGCTGACATTTTTGTGAGTCCTTTCTGCCTTTCCTTTCCTGGTTTTGTCTTTCTGATTTTGATATCATGCCTCGGCTGCCATTTCACCCAGGAGCTTTCCCTCTGTGTCTGGGGCCTATGTACCTGGGAACACCCATCTGTTCCTGAAACCTTCTTACCCTGGAACATCCCTCTGCCATGCCTACCCCCTTCTCCCATTGGTTACTTCCTCCTGGGTTCTTCATTTTGGGGGGAGGCCCAGGATGGCCAATCATCATTCCCCTCCTGGGTCTGCTTCTGACTTTCTAGACTTCAACACCATCTCCTCTACTTTCCAAATCTGAAAGAAAATGTGATGTATTCCATTGGACTCTACTGTTTGATTAGGAAGGAGTAACACTACTGAATCCCATGCTGGGGAAAGGCCTTGGAGTCAGGAATCCTTAGTTAATAAGCAAATATTAAACACACACACAGTAAATAAAAGTAATTGGCAGGAGTGCAATTATCTGAGAAAATAGGGCATGCAGCGGAAACAACAAGTACTTTTGACCTTGTGGAACCCCTGAAAAGGGATCTTGGGCGTCCCCGTAACTTCCTTTGGAAATTCCTCTAATCCATCACTTTTCTGGCAAGAGATCTGATGAATGTGTCAGTCTTCAGTCTTCTGGAGTTGTGATTGGTCATTGCAACAATCAGAAAGCTGCTTTCCCATGTAATATTATAATTGTTTTATAAGTTGATTTCAGTTTTTACTTCTCTAGGTATGTTTTCCTCTATTACAATATAAGTTCCTTGAGGGCAAATATTGTTTCGTTTTTATCTTTGTATCCGCAGTATCTAGAACAGTGTTTGACACAGAGGAAGTGTGTAATAAATATTTATTGAATTGATTTTTTTTTGGGGGGGAGTACTACATATTACCTCTTCTCAAGGAGAGTTAGGGAGGAAATAACTTTACAAAGTGCAACAGGAAAGGTATCCACGTTTTGTTAGGGAATGATAGCATGGTGGGTAGAGTGTTAGACTTGAAGTCAGGAAAATCCAAGTTCAAATCCTGCCTCCAATACTTCCAAGTTGTGTGACCCTGGACAAGTCTCAACCTCTATCTGCCTTAGTTTTCTCATCTGTAAAAGGGGGATGATAATAATATTTATCTTACAGACTTATTGTGAGGCTTTAAGCAGGTGATTAGCTATAATTTATAAATGTTAGCAATGATTATTATATTGCCACTGTTATTTTCAGCTCTGGTTAAAGAATTTCTGATGATATCCTGCATCACTAGAACAGTGCTTTTTGTCAGTAGAAATATTGCCAGACATATGCATACTCACATGGGGGAAGGCAATGGAATGCAATAAACATTTATGTAGAATTTACTATGTGCCATGTACTATACTAAGTGGTTTTTAAAAAACAAATATTACCTTATCTGTTCTTTAAAACAACCTTGGGAGGTAGGTACTATTTTTAGTCCCATTTTACAGTTGAGGAAACTGAGGCAAAGAGTCTTTGTTGATTGACTTGCCCAGGGTCACACAGCTAGTAAGTGTCTGAGGGTGGATTTGAACTCAGAGGTTTGGGATTGATGTGCTTGCAAAAATCCCCTGTTACAAAGGATCAAACCCCCAAATTTCAACAATCCCTTCATTCAGAAGCATTCCCTATCTGTTTCTGTACCTTTGTAGCCCCCATGAGGAGTCCATATTCAGGGAGAGTTGGAACTTGGTACCCTTCCATAATCATAGTTCAAAAGCTAGAAGTGACCTCAGAGGCCCTCTAATTCAGCCTCTTTATTTTACAGGCAAAAAACCAAAACCAAAACCAAAACCTAAGGCCTAGAGAGTCTCAATGACTTACCTGGCTTAGCTGTAAAAAGTTTTGGGCTTTAGGGAGAGAGGTAGATTTGGGATTGTCACTTCTACAAGCTTTAAGGAGTCCATAGGGGTCCTTTCGGCTGGAGAGCTGAATAATGCCTATAAATAAGCCTGAGTTCCTCACAGGCAAGACATCCTCTTCAAATTAAGCAAACTTATTTACTGCTTGCATTTTAATTGTGATATTTTAAGATTATATTTGTCTTCTTTGCTCCCTAGATTGTAAACAAATTGATGGAATCTTAAGGCAGAAACCTCAGAAAAGTAAACCAAATTTTAAATCTTTGCTCCAAAAACAACATTTGAATTTTTGTTCAGAATATTCTATTCTGTGTAAGAGATACCATTTAAAAAAATTGAAGCAGTTTGTAACTGAAGCTGCCATTTAGTTTGAAGTTACTAAGGGTAATCATTTACCTGGGGCTAATATGTAATTTTCCTATTGTGTGTAATATAATTTAAATATGTTCACAGCCTGAGAGCTGATAGATGGAGAAAACGGAATAAAAGAGAAAGATTCCAAAATAGGGCTTTTATTCCAGTAGCATTACACAGCTACTTACTAATTTCTCCCTCCACTGCCTCCCCTTCCCCCAACACTTTCCAAAGAGAAAGGGAGTAGGGAATTCAAGAGCTCTGAGGGCTAGAAAGGGCTGTTTCTTTAAGTAGCTCCAAAAGCCAGGGCAGAATGAGGAGATCACCCATGGCAGAAACAGAGTGTGTGTAACCAGCTATTTAAGAGATTAGTAGTTTTGGCATTTTAATTTTGAGATAGCTGAGAAGAAAGAAAACAAAACTTGGAAATGGGCTCTGGACAACGATGTAAACTTCATGTTAAGCTGATAAAGCAAAAGTTAAGGTTAGTGAGAAAGGTACCAAATTGTATCATGGGTTCCCCCCCCCCCCCAATCTTTTCTTTAGAATTTCATTTTTGAAACCAGCAATTGCTATATCAAGCTATTTTATCAAAGATATGTATTTTTGGTAAATAAAGGGTAGAGAATTCCTGATTAGTCATCTCTGGCAGTTTGTATGGAGACGCCCATCTGATTCTCAGACAAAACGTGGGTTAGGTAGGTAGGACTGAGACACTACTGCCACCTAGTGGTAGTATACTAAAATTGCAGGTTGATGATGAAGAAGATAGATGGGGTTGGGTTCTCTCTGCAAACCTAGGGTTAAGTGATAGCAGATATCATAGTCCAAAATCAGGTGAACAAAGAAGGGGATGGCGTACAGAAATTATTTTTGGTGTAGGAGATAAAAGCATTATAACAGTGTGACTGTGCCTTTATTTATTTACTTATTCATCTATCTATGCATTCATTCATTCATTTACTTATTTACCTACTTCATCCATCCATCCATCCATCCATCCATCCATCCATCCATCCATCCATCCATTCATTCATTCATTTATTTAAGATAAGCCTGTCTAAAAGAATTAAGATTACCTTCACTATAAAAATATGGGAAGTAGACTGACAGGGTCCCTTTATAATGTTAGGATGGATTTTTTTCCCCAAACTTAGGCCTTTCATCAGAATTGGAGCTCCTTGAAATCAGGGGCTGCACAATGCCTAGTACATAGTAAACCCTTCCTAAAATACTTATTGGCTGACTGACTGTTGAGGTGATGGGGGCTCATCTGTATCAGAGACACTCCCTCTCTTCTCCCTTTGCTGGTTCTGTAAAGGCTCATTTAAACATTTTCTCATATGCCACAGCCTTATGTGGGATGATCTCTGCATGGATGTCTGACTCACTCTGGCCTTATCCTTTGAAGAATAAGGAATCTGTTAGGAATCTGCTAAAGAAAAGAAAGTTCTTACTTTTCTGTTATGAGTAATTCTTTTTTCCTGCTTTTGTTTTGATGTATTCATGTTGTCACATTTGGGTGTTATGTTGACAATGAATTTACACTTTCATTGAACTCGCTTAGATTTTCCTTATTGAAAATTTCTCCCTCCACTGCCTCCCCTTCCCCCAACACTTTCCAAAGAGAAAGGGAGTAGGGAATTCAAGAGCTCTGAGGGCTAGAAAGGGCTGTTTCTTTAAGTAGCTCCAAAAGCCAGGGCAGAATGAGGAGATCACCCATGGCAGAAACAGAGTGTTTGTAAAAGTTCTAGAATTAAGCAAATAGTATAGGAATATCTGTTCCCTTGCATATGTTTAGAGTTGTTGTTCAGTCATTTTTCAGTCACGTCTGTATCTGTGATCTCATTTGGGGCTTTCTTGGCAAAGATATTGGAGTAGTTTGCCATTTTCTTCTCTAGCTCATTTTTACAGATGGGAAAACAGAGGCAAACAGGGTTAAGTGACTTACCCAGGGTCATACTGTCAGTCCCTGTCAGTTTAGAGTAGTTTGTTAGAGAGGCAACATAGTGTAGTAAGACATCAAACTTGGAATCAGGTGACCTGGTTTCTAATCTTGACTCTGTATGACCTTGGGCAAGATATTTACTGTCTCTTGGCCTCTGTTTCATCTCATCTGTAAAATCAAAGGGTTAGACTAGATGGTTTCTAAGGTCCTAGCCCTACCATTTATTAGCCATGAGATTTTAATAAGTTCCTCCCAGCCCCTACCTCTTTCACAGATCTGTTGTCAGAATCAAAATAATGTTTAAGAAAGACCCCTGTAAACTGTTAAGTACTGACATTAATGTTAAGTGCTGTAGTCATGAGCTGCTACTATTAATAAGGCTCAGGACAAAAAAAAAAAACAATTCCTTGAACAGTTGGTTTTGAACTGGTCAAAGTTGTAGTTCTGTTATCATTGGAAAGCATGTTCTTACAGGGCAATGAGGCAGTGCATCTTCTGAGATGTGACTGAACTCAGGATTGAGGAGAACGTGGTTTGTGAGCTCAGAATAGCAGGGAGACAGGGAGCTCTAGCAAAGACTCCCGACTGAGTTGCTAAGGTAGATTGGGGAAGATAATTAACCTCTTTGTAGGCTACCTGTAAAACAGGAATTATTCAGCTGGTCTCACAAAGAGGCTATGTGACTTAATGAGATTTAGTCTTTGTAAGCTTGGGTTTCCTAGAAGCACTATACAAGGTAGAATTCTGTATGTATTCTTCTGACTTACAGCACCACACATAGCCTCATGGAAACTCCATTGCTACCTGTCCTGTTCTCCCCCTGGGACCCAGCTGCTTCTCTCCTTCTCTCCCACTCCTCCTCAAATTACCTTATATTTGCTCCTCATTAGCAAGGGGGCTGATGGGAAGGGTGGTTTTTCCTAGCTGGAAGGAGAAACTGAAGGATCATGGGGCCAAAACTGAGGGGAGGCAGAGGTAAATCTCCCTCTTGGGATCTTTTGAGGTCCATACAGAGAAAAAGGCCCTCAGAGTGCTGATATACATCAGGGCCCTTGGCCAGCTGATTGCAACTGAAGGGCACTACTACCCTGAGTTGAATATAATCATGACCAATTGGAGTCTTTTCTGACATACTGATGCACTTAAAGAGTGATCTACTGGACAGAATTTTGTAGTTCCCCTAACTGCTGCTTTTACTGGGACCAGGTGAATTTATCCGCCCTCCACTCCTCTGCCTCATTGCTACCTAGTGAATGGCATTGCCCCTTTTAAACTTCATTTGCTGTATGTATTTTAATAATGAATTTTGTCTCCAGATAATGATACACTGATTTCTATTGCACTCTGAGTGTTTGCTATAAAGGAATAGAAGACACAGTGGGGGAAGGAAAAATGGAACCCATAGATCAAAAAAGCCTTAGATGTAATTACAAAACTCTAACTCTTTCTCTCCCCCCAAAAGATGTTTCTTATATATATAGATATGTGTATATGTACATGTGTGTATATGTTATATACATACGTATATTCATATTCATGTACATATACATACATACACATATCTTCCCAATTCATCTTCCTGAGTTGAAATCCAGCTCAGACATTTACTAGCTGTTTGACCCTGGGCAAGTCATTTAACCCTGTTTGCGTCAGTTTTCTCATATATAGAATGAACAAACCATTCTAGTGTCTTTGCCAAGAAAACCCCAAATGAGTCATGGAGAGTTGGACCTGACCAAAATGACTGAACAACAACAATAATTATAACTATGACTAACTATAGCTATAACTATATATATAGTACATAAATAAATATATTTTACATAATCTAATTATATATGCACATGTTGTTTCTATGATAGAATGTAAGCTTTTTGAGGACAGAAACAGTTTCATTTTTTGTTACTATATCCCTAATGTCCAGCACAGTGGAATATAACGGGCATTTAATAAATGCTTAATAATGGATTGACCAAGATACTTCCTATGGAAATTAGAAATTGCTTATCTAACAAGTATCTTTGGAATGGAAACACAGTTGGTGGTTCTTTGTGACTATTAAATACAGTAAATAACCCATTCAAATGAGTGCCCTGTGCTTTTCCCTGCAGGGGTCAAGGCATGATGGAAAATGTAATGCAGGACTAAATTTTGACAAATAGGGTGGCACGCTGTAAGGAATTCTCTTTACAAACCATTTACTCTGCTCATACTCTGTTGCTGAGTGGAAAGCCTGTGTTTACACCAAATCTCCGTTTCCATGAATAGCAGACTGGTGGAAGTAATGGTGGGTGGTACCCCAGGGAAACTGGTTTGGCCCAGCAAGAGGATGTTTTGGTTAACCACGGCTGTGGCAGCCGCTCCAGTCTATTGTAGCTTTGTAAGAGAAGACCTTTGTCTAAGGTATAATAGAGACACTGCATTTATTCACGCTAACTGGTTACTTGCTACAGCTGCTTATTTGGAGGCAAAACCTTCTCTAACAGTTAGTCCTTTGGAAGAGTTTCAATCCTCTGCAGGGAGTAGGGGAGGAGATGGAGCAGTGAGTAGAAGGAAGGGTGGAATCCATCCAGGGATTGGCCTTGGATACAGCAGGGGCAGTTTAGGAAAGAAAGGAAAGGGAGGGAAGGGGAAGGTTCTGGGGAATGCAGCCTCAGTAGGAACCTGACTGTCTTTGAGTCCCTGGCTATTTTCAGATTCAGTTCCCCGGGTGGAACCAGGTGCTCATCTCCCGTTTTCCAACTTCCTCTTTTCTACTTCTCCTCCCACCAAACAGCTGGATGGAGTTGGTCTGGGCAATCTAGGAATTTAAGAAGGCCATGCCTGGAAGCTTGATCAATGGAGCCATTTGTTGTAATGGACCTGCTCCATGGCAATTTTTACGGTGGGCACTGCTTCTGCAGTCTTTGGTCTGTGTAGGCAGTGAATGTTGGAGGACTTGGACAAACCAGGTCTGGGAATATTAACATATTTATGTTGATTTAGGCTTAAGAGGATAGTTTCTTCCCACAGATATAAGCAGTAGCTTCACTTAAAAAAGAGAAAGAAGTCCAACATTTAAACATCATTCCTTGAAGAGAAATTTAAAATTGCATTCTAGCTGACAAGATAATTATTTATTGTTTTCTGGAGTACCTTTCCAGTCTCTGTGATAAGAGCTTGACACCCTTTTGTGACTCCAGGAAAGTCTGAAGATACTCAGTCATTTGTATAATACAGAGACAAAGGAGCAGCGTTCTTGCTTTCTCTTTGCATCAACCTTATTGATTGACTGAATGTTCAATATCAGACCAGTGAGTGACTATTTCTTGAAGTTCTTATAAGACATTGGGTGAGCAGATGCTGTTAACAGCTTAGCCAGCCAGTAACAGGGAAGCAGTAATGTGGGAGAAGGCTAGCTATTTCTTTTTTTGCTCCTCTGCCTTACTCTGACTTAACAAGAGGAAGGTTTTGGGCAGTCCTCTGAGAATACAGAGTGAGGGCTGCGGCAGTGGAAATGCAGAAACAATGATGGATGCTAGGGAATCCTTAAACTGGAGTTTAGTCTGTCTTTTTCCCTAATCCTAATGACCAAGGGGCAGTTTGGTGGCACAGTGGATAGAGTGTTGGGCCTGGAATCAGGAAGATTCACCTTCCTGAGTTCAAATCCAGCCTCAGACACTTACTAGCTGTGTGACCCTGGGCAAGTCACTTAACTCCATTTGCCTTAGTTTTCTCATCTGTAAAATGAGTTGGAGAAGGAAATGGCAAAACCATTCCAGTGTCTTTACCAAGAAAACCCCAAATAGGGTCACGAAGATTCTGACACATTCAGAAAAAAATGACCAGTTAACCAAGAGGGAAGGCATCTGGCTTGGTTTGTCATAGATTTTGGGATGTGAATACCTCTATCTATCTATCTATCTATCTATCTATCTATCTATCTATCTATCTGTCTGTCTATCTTTATGTCTATAGCCAGACACACATATACATAGATTTTTATATGTATACACATACATATGTATCTGTAATATGTATATATGTACATGTATATATTATATGTATTTACTGATATGTACACACACACGTGTATTCCTGCCTTCCCCTCCCTTCTCCCAACCCATCCTTATAAGTGGTTTCATAGGAATCCAGAGTCATAGATATAGAAGGCAGAAGCCTTAGAGGCCATTAAGTCCAGCTTCCCTCATTTTCAGATGAGGAAACTGAATTTTATCTGTCACCAGTAAACCTGTCTTTTTCACCTTTAATATTCCCAGTATCTATTAGAATATTTTACTCAGTATGGGGTAACACATTTTAGGAAGGACACTGAAAAACCAGAGACCATCTAGCACAAGGCTTCTTAATCTTGGGTCTGTGAACTTTTTTTAAATTAAATTTTCAAAATTAAGAAAAAATTTCAGTTCCAAACTCTCTCCTGCCCTCCTATTGAGGAGGCAAGAAATACAATACCTATTATATATATATATATATATATATATATATATATATATATATATATATATATGTAGTCATGCAAAACATATTTCCACATTAGCCAGGCTGAGAAAAAAATACCAACCCCTTCACAAATTTGTATCTCATATTTGTATCTCATCTTTGCGCAGGGGCTTTGCTAATTTTCTCTGTATTGTTTCAGTTTTAATATATGTACTACTAAAGTGAGCACATGTGAATTGGTTTAAAATATTTTAATAATTGTATTTCTATAGAATTGGTTTTCCTTTGTAAACTTATACATTTTATCTTATGCATTTCAAAACATTCAGAGAGGGGGCAATAGGTTTCACCAGACTGCCAAAGGGGTTCATGTCACAAAAATGGTAAAGAACCCTTGGGCAAAAGGAGGGTGAGCAGAATGATGAAGGGCCATGACATTTGGGGATTAGTGGAAAGAATAAGGGGTGTTTAGCCCTAAGAAGAGATGACTGAAGAGAGACATGATACCTGCCTCTAAACATCTAAAGGACTGTCATTTACAGAAATATTAGAAATTTTTTTTCTTAGACTTGGGGTCAGAATCAGGATCAGTGATGACAATTATAGACACAGATCTAGGCTTGAAGAGCTACCCCGTTTTGGAGATAATGGGTTTCCCATTAATGGAAGTCTTCGAAGGAGAGCTGGATGACTGTCATATTGTGTGTTGTAGAAGCCATTCCTACTTCAGGTATGACTTAGAATGGATGGGCCCTTTAAGGTCCCTTCCAGCTCTGGCATTCTGTGACTTGCAGATGGGTTGGAGCCACTTAGATTCTGGACAGTGGTTTGCAATCAGGACTGATTTTGTTTGGTTAGATCAGTAATGTCATACCCATGTGTATATTTTTGTTAAGCCTTTCCAAAGGCCCTCTTTTCCAAAAGGATACCAGATTATTTCCCTTTCTTGTCCCCTCAATTCCAGAGGGAATTTGAGAAGAGGCAGCCCTGTGTGGAGCTATGTCTGTCTACTCTAATGAAGCATTTCTTTTGGGAGGGGGTCTGTTTCAGAGGAGGTGTGGACCTGGAATTTTTTTTTTTAGTATAAAGAATTCCTACTTGCTCTCTCTCTTTTGTGTTTTGTTTTGTTTTGTTCCTTCTTTTTAGTTGTTCACTTCATTGGTTATAAGCCTTCTTCACAACTTGACTAATGTTTAATGTGAAGGTATTTGTAGAACCTATATCTGATTGCATGTCACCATGGTGGGGGGTGGGAGGAGAGGGGAGGAGAGAGAAGGAGAGAAAATTTGGAACTCAAGGGAATGTGGAACTGAATGTTGTAAACTAAAAGTAAATAAATAAATTTTAAAAAGAGAACTCCTTGGTGAGTAAACTTCCTTTGCTAATACAGATTGCTACCTACTCTGTAATTATAATCTTAGAGTATCCTGGGGTGCCAAGTGGTCAAGTGTGTTGTTTTGTGTTATACAACTAATATATGTCAAAGGCAGAATTTGAACTCAGATCATCCTGACTGAAGCCAGCCCTCTATCCGTGCCAACCAAATATTATAGTTGTTAATTGCACCTCCCCCTTCACTTTCATAATAACCAAATGTGGGAAGAGACTGTGAGGGCCTCTGAGGGTCACACTACAGAAAATTAATTTGAGCTTATTATGAAGTTGACCAGGTTAACCAGAAGACACATTAACCAGACTATTGTTTCAAGCCTTGGCCAAGTGGGATGAGTCCTGGGTTTTGATTCAGAAGAACTGACTTTGGATCACAGCTTCATTACTAGTTTTGTGACTTGGCTCTGTGACTTCTGTGACACATTGCTTCACTTCTCTGGCTTCAGCTTTGTCATCTGTAAAATGAGAGAGTTGGATTGAGGTATGACTCCTAAGGTCCCTCTGGCAAAAGGAACAAAGAGAAAGTCATGTACAGAGAGCATAAGCCATGCTCTGAATTTTTTTTTTTACACCACTAAACTAGTAGCAAGATCAGGAAGGTTTGGAGAACAACTGCAGTGATCCCCCCCAAGGAGTTATTGCTGGGGACATCTTCATTCATATCTTCTTTTCTCTGAAAGTAGTTGCCAAAGAGTAAAACTCATTGGAAGATGCAAATCCCTGCAGAGAGTGGTGGCTCATTCTTCCTTCTGGTGTGGGAGAGGGAATGTTGCAGAATACATGCTGTGAGTTGGCCATACTTTTTCTTCATCCCAACCCTAGGATCTGAGTAACTTCTATACTCATCTGGCTAACGGGGAATCCCATTCCTACCTCTCTTGGTGTTTGAGTTTGTCTTCCTGGGTACCGTACTGCGTGGACTGCGCACGAGAAAAACTGTCTAATTTGCTTATGTATCTGTGGACAAAGGGCCCTCTGGTTGTGATTCAATGTCTTTGCTGACCTGTGAGGAAAGGAAAGGAGAAGTAGGTGCTCAGACAGAGCTGGGTTGGATTGCTCGGATGGTGTGGAGAGAAAGAAGAGAAGATGGAGCTAACTTAGGTTCAGCGAGTGCGTAAGTGAACATCTGAGGACCGCTGTTTGGCACCTGACCCACAAAACACCTAGTGAATCCATGTTTAGACAAGGCTTGTCTCTGATGTTCTGATGATCAATAATAAAATGTGCCAGATCTGAGTCAGAAGGAACAGTGATGGAGTGAGGACAGATGCCAATAGTTAGCACAAAAGTTTGTATTTCATGGTCTTACACATGTGCATCCCCCCAAGATCAGAGAGCTGAACAGCTCAGCACCTCAGGTAGGTAAGACATGAAATAAAGAGCTGAAAGACTAAAGGGAGAATTTTACGGGAGGTGTCAGGTTTATGGCAAACTGGGTGTCAATCATCATTAATGGACCCAAATAATTTTTAACCTTTCTTCCCCTTTCATCCTTATCCTGAGGCCCTCTCAGTGAAAATGTGCTTGAGATTCTGAGTGGGGATAATAATTTCCCTTTTCTTTGTCATGTCTGCTTGAGCTGGCAAGTTCATCTTTAATTGAAAGCATAATCTGCAATCCTGATGGTCTCTACCTTTCCATAGGAGGCCAATCCCTATTTGAGGATGCCAGATATCTACAAGGGGAAATTGAAAACTGCTTTCCTCTTTTTCCCAGAAAGGAAGACACCACCTCTGCACTACACTTGGGCTCTTCTAAACCTAGGCTCTTGAAGCTGAGCATTTTCAAAGAAATAGGGTGTGTCAGCCCAGCTGCTGCATCAAACAAAAGCAAACAGATTAAATTAATTTAAGCTTCAAAATCAGTCCCATTCCCTAATTCATAAAATACTTCAAACACAGTGAGAAATGTCATCTCCCAGATGATTGAGGCTAATCCACCCTATCTCCTTTTCCTCTTGAATTTGAATGTAAAATATCAAGACATACCTTACTCATCAAAATAAACTCCTCATTCCACATGCTTCAGTCATCTTTTAATAAGAGTTTTCTCCACTCGGCACACAAGATAAACTCTGTTTCCAATGCACTTAAGGAATTTTGTGCAAAAAACAAACAAACAAACAAAAAAACCCAACCAAAAAACACCCCACCCCAGAAGAACATACTCATTACTGTCTGTTAAGTTGCCAGCACCAGGCAATTAAAAGGTAAGGTCTACAATAACATGGTACAGCACTGCAGTTAGCTTATTGTCTTCTCCTTAACAAGATTGTTATTTTAGTTCTTCAGGTACGTGGCTTAAGAAGCAAAACATTCTTGGCTTCTAAAGGGTTCTAAGAAAAATAAGGAGAAGAGCTGTTGACAGCTAGGACTTGAAGAAAGAGTGGCTTAAACAGTAAATACATTTGCACAGCCTTGTGGTTGTAATAAATATAATTCCACCCCGATTCTCTTGGACTAGGTGTAAAAACAATTTCAATGAACATCAAAGTCCCACACGGGTGCAAGCTACTTTTGCCCCACTTAGCGCGTCAAAGCCAACATTGCTAAGAACCACATCCCCTTGGGACACAGAGAAATTTGGACCGTTTCCTGCAACATGATAGATCATTGATTTTATATCCAGTTATTTGTTCCCTTCCTGAGCTCATCTTTACCACTTGGCAATCATCTTTAAATGATGACCTGAATCTTTGCCATTTGCCGAGTGCGTTCTCTTTTTATGGAGCCCGGAATGCAACTGCTTTGATTCCTGCATTCCTGCTGGCTGCCTGAAGTGGGTGGAAGAACTGCTAAGAATGTCAACAATTTAAGTTCTTTTATTCACAAAGGCAGCAAAGTAACTTAGCCATAAAATTTGTCAATATGCTGATTTCATGGCTTCGATGGTTGGGAGTTTTCTCTGTCCCAAGAATTAAGTAAATTTATCATTTTCCTTTGTCTGGTTTCTCAGTGTCAAGTTAGTTACCCCCACCACCCATCACCCCGCCCCACAACCATTTATGAATTCGGTGGCCTAAATATCAACTTTAAAATGATCCAGATATCTTACCCCCTTATGAATATGGTTTTCAACATCAGGGCAGGGTGCCTTGAAAGGCTCCAATTAGAGCATTATATAAAATTCTGATTTACATTTTTTTTTTTTAGTATGCTTTACTGATCACCTCATGTTATTAAGATCTGGATATCTCAGACCTTGAAATGCTTGTTTAGGGGAAATGCATCCCACAAGTTCTTAGTCTGGGGAAAGTATGCAAGTTTTAATGAAAAGATAAAACACAAACCCCTAACTGAGATGCTTTGATGAAAGTCTCCATAGAAATACAAAGCATGGAGAGGATAACAGAAATTATGGAGCAGAACCCAAAAAACAAGTGCCTTGAACTATCTGATTTTTTTTTTTTTGGTTCTATTATGTTGACTTTAACTATATTACTACAGTTATAGTTGGAGTACATGGTGAGTTTTTCTTTTTTTGGAAAAGGAACAAATTGTAAAAGCAGCTATAATCTGCATATGGGATGAATTAAGAAACAATCAGGTTTTAATTTATCATAATTATCATCGCCATGATCCAATTTCCATTTCAAGCCTAGGGCTGGATGAGAGGAACCTGATGTTGCTTCCATCCTTTACTTCACTCTCTAGCTTTTTCAAGGTCTTGTGAATTTTCTCCCTTATTTTTCAATGTAGCCTTGGTGGGGGTGGTTACTGCTACTGACTCATTTCCTTAGTAATTTTCATTCCCCAGTTCTAAAGCAATCAAGGGTATATTCTGTTATTCTCTCATGAAATACAGAAATGCACAATCTCTCTCAATACTTAAACAATTAGCCCTGAGCTCCCATCACAACTTACTAAATAAGCCAGGGAACTCTCTTTTTTGTAAGCTTTCTTTTCTCTCACTATCTTTTTCTCTCTCTGTGTATGTGTCTGTGGGTCTGTCTCTTTCCTCCCACTCCGCTCCCTAGTCTTATAGGCTTAAATAAACATCAGTTGTTGGTCATACCATTTATTAACAGTGTGAAAAAGAGGCATATTTATTGCAAGAAGAAAGATCACAACTAAAGTCACCTCTAGCCCCCAACTGCAACTGTTGACTTCTCTTTAACTCTGAAAACAGTCTCTTCAATTAGTTCTCCCAGGATGGTAAAATCTCTTGAGTTTCTTTTTTTTTTTTTTTGAAAGAATTTTCTTCAAGATACCTTATTAAAAGGATGAGTTTAAAGTCATCCCCCAACTGATGGGAACTCCTTCGGATTTCATTTCTTTGCCACCTTAAAAAGAACTAGAAATACTTTTGCACATCCTTGGAATTTGTTTTGTTTAATACTAATCACTTGGGAAAGAAGGTCTTGTTCCTTCTCTCAGTCCTATCTCTTTCCAACTATGACAGTTAACAGTCTAGATCAGTGGTATAAAACCCAATTAGAAATGGATCCCTGTAGGCCACATATTGACTTGGAAAACCACAAATTAACATTATGTATGTAGTATTGTGGGCAACTAGGTGGCATAGTGGATAGAGTGCTGGGTCTGGAGTCAGGAAGACTTGTCTTCCTGGGTTCAAATCTGGCCTCAGAAACTTAGTAGCTTATGTGAGCTGGGGCAAGTAATTTAACACTGTTTGTCTCAGTTTCCTCATCTGTAAAATGAGCTGGAGAAGGAAATGGCAAACCACTCTAGTATCTTTGCCAAGAAAACTCCAAATGGAGTTATGAAGATTTGGACATGACTGAAATGACTGAACAGCAACATGTATTTTTATTTATTTTGTTAAGCATTTCCCAACTATATTTTAACCTGACTTGGGCTGTACTAAGGGCTAGGAAGTGTGATTCCTCTAAATCTAGATGATAATTAAGTTGCCTCTCACAAAATTTGATTTCCTCTTAAACGAAGACAGAACAAGAGTATCCATAGTCTTTGTGGGAGGAGCTATTGCAATTGTAGTTTCATCAATATTTCCGTTATTAATGACCTCCTTGCTGCTACTCTTCCACTTCTTTCTGAATGTAATGTGTCAAGCTGAAGGGTAGTTATTTGAAGATGCAAAGTATATGCAAATGTAATCCCTCAGTTTAGCAATATGGTGAGCAGCATTAGCTAGGACTTCATCTCTACTCTTACTTGTAATGAGAAGCTGGAGTGGAAGACGTTTAAAAGCATCCTCACAAGTGTGATGCTTTATCCTCTCTCATGGCTCTTTGGACTCCAGGCTTTTGGTTTCTGATAAGATGCACCTCCTGATTCTCTTGATCTTACTGTGAATTCTTAGACTCTTGGACTCTTTGTACTTGACAATGATTTCCTTTGATTATGGTTCGAACTGTTCAGCACCTATCCTTGTTATTCTGTGACCAATCAGTCCTTTGCTTCTGGCCTTGACTGCTTGGAGTCTTGTCCTTCACCTGATTTTTGTTTCTAGTAGCCCTTAAGTCCCAGCTCAGCTAAGACCTGACCTACCATTCATCTCTCCCAGTCCCAGCCTCACTAGACCATCTCTTCTTTGTTGCGTTCCATAGCTCTCAAAAACTGAATACTTGAGTCAGGTTTGATTCTACCAAGTGCTTACAGACATGACTTAAATCTAGTCTGTTGTAAGCCAGCAATGATGATGAAACACTGTAAACCAAATGAAAACACAGGAAAAAAAGAAAAAAAACACATGCTAGATATACAGAGAATGGCAGGATAAACTTCTAAGTATAACAGTGCTCTAGAAATATAATTTTTAAAATAAATTTTTGATATCTTTTGTTTTCATGTTGCATAAATTTCCTCTCGTATCCTTCTTCCTTTTCCTCACATAGAACCATCCCACATAACAAGTATTATTTTAAAAAGAAAAAAGATAAATAAGAGAAAAATTGGCAAAACTGATCAATATTTTTATTAAAAATGATACTATTTACAATATTACAATATTCCATCTCTGCAAAGGAATTGGTAGAGGGAGATATCTTCTCATGTCTCTACTTTAGGCTTATTTTTTGTGTTTTGCAAAATTCAGTTATTTTGTGGTTATTTGCTTTAAAGAATTATATATATATATATTCCAATTAGGAAAAATCTACCTTCACATTGGTCATAAATGTGTATATATATACATGTATGTATATACATACGCACACACATGGATATCGTCTCATTCTGCACGCTGAGTCTTTCACTTCTCTATCTGGAGGTGGGCAACATGGTTTATCATTAGTTCTTTGGTATTGTGGTTGATGATTAGATTGATCAGAGTCCTAAATCTTTCATAGTTTTTGTCTTTACCCTATTGTTATCATTGTATTAATCATTCTCCTGATTCTGTTCATGTCACTTTGCATCAGTTCATATAAGTCTTCCTAGGTTTTTCCAAAACCATCTGTTTCATAATTTCTTATAGCACAATAATATTTCATCACATGTATATGCCATATATGTTTAGTCATCAAGTATCAGTCATTCCCCATCTCTTGGTTGTATATATGTCTACTATATCCTATGTAAAAATATGTAAAATATATTATTTTAAAATTATGTAAAGGAGTAATAAATTTTCCTAACCTTCCTTTGCAGCACCCCCACCCCCAACATATATTTATTTTCCCCTTTCTTTCCATTCTTTTCTAAAGATTATCAAGACATAACAGAACCAATCACAGGCCTTATGTCTAATTAGTCTGCTTCTATGACCCCTTGATGATGCTAGAGTTCAGTGGGGACATTTCTTCCCCATTTGAATAGAAACTGTTTATCCTTGTTTAGTCTTTTATCATTATTATTCATGTTTACTTAAAAAAAATTTTTTTTTTGATTGCTGTGTTTGAACTTCAAAGCTTTTAAACAGTTCTTGTCTTTTCATCAGAAATGCTTGGAAGTCCTCTGTTTCAGTCAAGGTCCATTTCTCTCTCTTCCCCCTTCTTTTAGAATTATCTTCAGTTTTGCTATATAAGGTTTTTTTTTGACTAAGACTATAACCTTTGCCTTTTGGAATATGATATTGCAATCTCTCTGTTCTTTGCTAGAAGTGGCTCCTAAATTGTATGTGATCCAGACAGTGGTTCCTTGGTATTTGAATTCTTGCATTCTGGCTTCTTGCAGCATTTGTTCTTTGACTTAGAAGAACTGGATTTTGGTTATAATGTTTCTGGAAGTTTTTATTTGGAAATTTCTTTTGGAAGGTAACTGGAACATTCTTTATGTTTTCATTTTATACTTGGGTTCTAAGAGCTCAGAGAAGTTTTACTCCCTCAGATTTCTTGAAATATGATGTCTAGGCCCTGGTTCTGATCATGACATTCAGATAGTTCTTTGATTCTTAATTTTTTTCTCTTTAATCTGTTTTCCAGATTAGTTATTTTTGCTTTGAGATACTTTACATTTTCTTCTAGCTTTTCAGGCTGTTCACTTTTTTTTTTTTTTTTTTGAGCAATTGGGGTTAAATAACTTGCTCAAGGTTACACGGCCAGTTATTTCTGGGTGTGGTGTTGAGTGTCTGAGCCTGGGATTCGATCTCCAGGTCATCCCAACACTGGAGCTGGTGCTCTTACTCTCTGAGCCACCTGGCCGCCCAGCTTTTAACTTTTTAAACAATATTTTTCATTGTCTCATGGTGTCATTGGCTTCTATTTAGTCCATACTGATTTCCATGGAGTTTGTTGTTTGGTCAAGTATTTGTACTTCTTGTGCCAAACTATTAATTCTTTTTCCAATTCTTTCTTCTACTGCTCTAACTTCTTTTCCAGTCTTTTTCCTCTAGTGTTCTTATTTCATTGACAAAAATATTTCAGACTCTTTTAAAAGAAACTCTTGCTTCAACTTTTCCAGGAATTCTCATTGACTTTGCACCCATACTGTGTTTTTCTTTGAGGCTTCGCTTATACATGTTTTTGAGTCATTCTTTTATTCTGGGTTTATGCCTTAAGTATCCCTGTTACCACAATAGCTTTTTATGGTGGGATCCTTTTTTTTGACTCATTCTTCCAGTCTACTTTCTGACTCAGGACTTGATGTTATGGCCAGGCTCTGTGCATTTTTAGAGGGAACATCTGAACTGGTCCTGTTGTGCTTCCCTGTCATGTTGAATGTTGTGCTGTTCCAGGATCTCAGGGACAGCTCAGGATGGGGACACACAAATGGTCTTATCCAAGGTAAAAATCTGATTACTGTTACTCTGGTCTGAGCTCTGCAAGATCTTGACCTGAGTTTGGGTCTGAGCAACAGTAGAGAGCTATTAGACTCAGGCACTATTGGCCTACTGGGAAGCGCTGCTGGTTCAAAATGACGTAACGGCAGCCTCCCCTTTGGTCTGGAATTCTTGCCCTTGTTAATCCTCTGCAGGCTTCAGAGACACACTGCTATAGTTTACTTTTGAGCCTACCTCTTTCTCAATATGCCGTTCAGAGTCCCTCTGCCTAGGACAGGCCCCATTATCCTTCCACCCTGAATCTGTGACCCAGAATTGGGTAGTGGTAACAAAACTGCCAGGTGGCTCCTGTCTCCCATTCTCTTAATATGGGTTTGGGGATATTCTGGTCAGAGTCTAGGGCCCCAGCCTGTTCTAATGGACAGCCTCTATCTGTGCTAGAATGTTTGTTCTGCAGTCCTAGATGCCTAACCCTGTCCCAGTGTCCACAGACTCTCTGTCTCCTTATGGACTGCATTCCATGCATGTCTGGGGGTGAGATGGTGAGGTGCCTACAAAGGCATGGAGGTTAGAAGTGAAGGATGGAATGTTGTGTATGGAGAACAGCTGGTAAGTTAGGTTGATTGGAATGGAGAACGAGTGGAGGAGAATAACATGAAACAAGGCTGGAAATGTAGATGGGAAGTGATTGTGGAGGACCAAATCTCTGGCTATGGATTTTGTTTTTTAATTTAAAGTTAACAGGAAGGCACTGACATTTTTCAGCAGAGGAAGGATGTGGCCAGATTCATGTTTTAGGAATAACAATTTGGCAACTGTGGGGGATTAGGTGCGAAGGTTCCAAGTGGAGTCCTTTAAGTGGTACTAGTTACCTAGCGGCTAATGAACAATTTCTGAAAGGGCAAGTCTGTACCAAAAATACTTTAGTATTTCAGAAGTTCCAGGCTTTCATCTGTGTCAATATTCCTTTTGTGCTTTATTAAATGTTCTCCATGTGTTACCATGGCCAGAAACTTTAATCTCTATCACCAACCTTTTGATGATGTCTATCTATCTCTATGCTTAGCTAGGCTGGTCCTCAGATGATAAACATTAAACTTGTTACTGTGCCTATCCTCAAAGTCTTTCCAACTTGGTGGGTAGAACATTTCAGAGCTTTCATTCTGCTGAGATATTCTTACAGATCTTGGTGGCCTGTTCATGCCACACTGAAGCATCAGAAAACAAGTTGATTAAAACATACTTTTCTATTGAAAAATTAAAGTTTAAATGGTATGACACTAACTTGACCTTGGATCCTACATCTTGATTTGAAGCATCCTGCAGAGTGCTGGGTGAAGAGCAGGTGCTTAAGAAATATTTGTTGATTGATCTTACAAAAGAAAAATGTGGAAAACACCGTGAAATGCTGTAAAATCAGCCAATTTTATGCAAGATTTATAGAGTAAACATAGATGAACAGCCAAGACTCTCAGTCATTCTTGGCTAGGGAATGAGCAAGGGGAGCAGTCAGAAGCATCTCAGGACAAAACTTCTTAGAGTCTGACCGAGTTTGGCAAATCTCTTAGGTTAGAGAGTAAAATACAATAAAATTTGCATATATATAGCATTCCTTCTGCTCATGTTTTATATGTGCTGTCCATATTAAATAAAAACACAATTAAGAGTTGGTTCTAAAATACCAGGTCAAACATCTCAAACAGAATCAGGGATGGCAATTAGTGCCTGAATAACAGGACAAACAGATGAGTATTGAGCTTGGATTTAAGATGGGAAATAGGATGTGGCTGTTGCATATCAATAGAGAAAATGATGTAAAGAGATTTTGTGATTTGGCATGTTGAAGCACAAACTAAGCCCAGTTGTGGCCATAGTCAGACTTGTAGAGGCAGAGAGGGAGGATAATCAGCAGTGTGTAATTATAACAATAAAATAATAATAACACTAAGGGTAACAGTAATGACATTAGGCTAGCACTCTAAGGTGTGAAATTAGTTTTACTGGCCTTATCTCATTTGAGCAATTATAAATCAAGTACTATAGGTAAAAGCCCCCATTTTATAGATGAGGAAAACAAGTTCAGAGAAGTTCTAAGTGACAGAGGTGGGATTCACACTCAGGTTCCATCTGATCCCATGTCTAGAGCTCTCTCTGTTACTTAGAAATAGCATATGCAGAGATGCCCTGAAGTGATGGAGGAGAAGTGGGCAGTTCAGCTGAACTCTTCCCAACAGCTACTTCACAAAGATCTAGAAAACACACCAGACTAAGTTTTGGTCAGGAAATCCAAGGGAGGAGAAAAAAATAACCCACAGTAAGTAATTTTCCATCCCAGGTTTGCCTAGGGAAACAAGTTCTAGCTATAGTGAGGATGGGGGTCTAGCCAGGAACTGCTGGGTAGAGCATTTCAGCACAGGAACTGAACAAAGAAAGACCTGCCTTTGGCTCTGCACCAGGGCAAGAAAAGGGTCCAGATTCATCACGGAGGGGCCTGACATTGTACATGGAATAAGAATAGGGAGCTCTCTCCACTGCTGGTTCATGGGTCCAGGGTGAACAGAGGTGGGGTCCTGGCAGTCCAAGGTAAGGAGTGGTGGCCACTCATAAGCTGTATATTGAATGAGGAGCAAGTACATTTGTGGCTCTAACTGTGGTTTGAATAAAGCAGGGTTTCACATTCAGCCTCTAGCTCAGTCTGAAGCCTGTAGCAGAATAACAAGGGCAGAAAGCCCAGACAAAAAGGGAACTTGTAGCCCTTTGATACTCTCAGGGTGCGGAGTTTTCTAGTTGGCTGATAGGGGTTCAGTTATGAAGCAGTCTACTGGAACTCCAGTCAGGGTAAGCTCACAGTTGTGTCGCTCAGACCCAAACCCAGGTCAGGAGATTGCAGAACTCAGACTAGAAGGTCAGTGGTCACATTTGCTCTGGATCAGACTACTTTGGGTACCCTAAAAACTTACAGGTACCCAGCCTGAGAAATACTTGGGATCCTGGAAGAACACAACACTCAACACCATAAAAAAACAGCAGTGAGACCCAAGAGGATTCCAACTTATACCACAATATCTGTTGTAGAGGTCGAGGAAGCATATTTATACACATGTATATATATGTTGAAAAACTATATAGAATATATGGGTGTGTATGTGTGTGTGTGTTCTATATACTATATGTGTACACATACAAATGCTGTTGGAGGGAGAACAGCAAAAATATATTGGAAAATGTGGTTGAGGAATAATAAATGTGAGAAGCCAAAGCTTTGTACACACTAATTAGAGGTATTTTAATTATATATCATGAATAATTTCTGTAGGAAAAGAGTCAGGAAGTGCTGGAAATAGGGAACACAAAATAACACTGCAAAAGATGAAACCGATCACATAGATTCGTGTATACAGAATATCCCCAAAGTCTGATTGCAGCTTTGAGCTTTATTAGCAAATATATGTATGCGTGTATGTGTATATGGGATCCCCAAAGTCTTATTGTAGTTTTAAGCTTTATCAGTAAATGACTCTCCAACAACAATATATATACAAGGTTTTATTAGCATAAAACCGCAGTAAGGCTTTGGGGACCCCCCCTGTATATGTCTTGTGGTTTTTGAGTCATTTCAGTCATGTTTGCTATCCCATTTGGGGTTTTTCTTGGCAAAGACACTGGAATGGTTAGCCATTTCTTCCTCCAACTCATTTTACAGATGAGGAAAACTGAGGCAAAAAGGGTTAAGTGACTTGCCCAGGGTCGCACAGCTAGTAAATCAGGTGTCTGCCTGACTCCAGGCCCAGAGCTCTTTGCACTGTGGCGCCACCTAGCTGTTCCCTTGTGTGTGTACATATATGTTAAAGAGAAGCATTGTTTAGTGATAGAGAACTGACCTGGGGGCCAGAATGACCCGGGTTCAAGTCCCACATCTTACACATACTGGCTGTGAGTTACTGCTTAGTGTTCTAGTGCCAAGTTGTCAAATTCGTGACTGCAGGTGGTCATCATGAGGACCAGGACCCTGTGGAGAATGGAGTGGCCAAACCAGATTAAAATATAATTGGGAAATATTTATCAAAATAAATAAAAATTCAACAAAATATAGATAATACTCAACTGTGGCTTTTTAAGCCAATTTGGGCCCATGACGATCCATAGGTTTCTGTTTGAACTTGAGGTCACTGCTCTAAGCAACATTCCAAGACTATAAATTTTGGAGAAAGTGTAACTGCCCTGAATCAGTGGAAAGTTTCCTCACCAAACGGTTCCCTGTACCAAGTGAAATCATAGATCCAGCACCTATCACCAAATATTTAAAAATAACTTAAAAAAAATAATCTGTAGCTGACAAATACAAACATTTTCCTATGAACAGAAAAAGAGAGTTGTACAGGAAACTGCAAATCTGCATTACAAAGTTTGTCCTTTAACAAAAAACATATGATGAATTCACTTTTAGTTTCAAAGTTTTCCTGCTTTTTTTTTGTTTCTCTCCCACCCCCTCCCCCCACTGTCTCTGTTTCCTTCTATGGTCTTAAAATTTTTTTTCAATAACCCTCTTTTCTTTTCTTTTTTTTTTTTTTTGAGATCCTTATACTTGTCTCCCTCTCTCACTCAAATTTCACCTCCTGACATTGAAAACAAAGCAAATCAAAGCACAATCCTGGGGTAGAGTGGAGAGAAACTCTGGATCTTGGTTAAAATTTTGCCTTTTACCCCTATTGTCTGTGTGACTTTAGGTAAGTCACTTAACTTCCCTGTGCCTCAGCTTCCTTATCCATACAATAAGTGAGTTCAGTCTGCTGACAAGAATTTATTAAGTCTGAACTATGTGACAGACCTTGTTCTCAGTGCTGGGGATATTAAGACCAAAATAAAAATGACTCCTATTCAGAAAAAAATGAAAAACAGAACCTTACATTCTGTTGGGGAGATAGAAAAAGAATTCAAGCAGATACAGATCTATATGTACACACACACACATATACTGTGTGTGTGTGTGTGTGTGTATGTGTGTGTGTGTATGTGTAATGCCCTGGTGGGGCTCAGTTGCCACCCCTATCACCGACAGCTTGGGTCCCCAAAGACTGTTGCTAATCCCAGACTTCTAGAAGTGATCTTATGGGTGTCTGTCCTCCAAAACACTAGCTCCCAAGCCCCCACTAGTGGGCTTCCCCTTGACGATCAGACTCCATTTTCAAGCAAAGGCTTTTAATTAAACGACATAGCAACAGCAGTATTCACAACACATTTTCCCCAATACCAGGGGCATTACTCTCCCACAAATACCCTGAGAGTGAGGAGAGAGTGGACATGACTTTAAAGAGGAAGGGTATAAGGCATTCTTGTAGGGGACATACATGACCAAGGCCACTCACAGCTTAAGGACTGCAAGGTCTTATCGGTTATTCTCTTTGTGGTTTCTTATACGTTTCTTCAGCTGGTGGCTTAGTGCCTCAGCTGACTGAGGTCAGTTTGCTCTTGGGCTAGGCCCTCACCAGGTCCTGATGCTTATGTGTTGGGCCACACACCTGTAGAGTACTAGCTCCTGGTTGGGCTGGGCTGGTTGCTTGACCGGCTGCTGGACTATTCTCAGGATGCAACGTCCCTGTTAAACAGATTGATCCTGTAGGTCTCCTGGGCTTACTTTTTGATAGGTAGCTGTAATCTTTTTTTCCCATGTTTCCTGGGGGTGGTACGACTTTTCAGTTGGGGTATTACTAAACTCTTTTCAGTGGGAGGGCTTTTTCAGCTTGGGCAACAGCCCCTAACTCATGAGATTCCTTCTTTCCTTTGACTCCTTCACCTCAGCTGTGAGGTTGTTTGTCACCTTTCTGTAGGAGATAGGGGAATGCTTGCCTGTCCGATGGACAAAAATCTTCCTTGATCAAAAGTCCCCTAAGCTACTCCACAAATTCTTACAGTGATTAGTTTCAGTTCAGTCATTTTCACCTCACATAGTCCTTTGGGAATCTATGGAAATGAGTGGCTTGGGAAAAAGACAAGAACTCAGTCTATGCCCTGAAGCACATTCCTTGTCTTGCTGGTCTCTCCATACCCAATTAAGATATTTCAGCTTCTCACCCTTTCTGGGAAGGGGGAAATGACTGTTTTGCATTTGAAGGCTTTCCCCTTTACCTTTCAACGTCTCTGTCTTTTAGTCTTGTCAGAACTTGTGCTTTTGCTGAATTTCACTAGGATATCCCTTTTACATATGCAGTGGTGGTCCGGCCAATTAGCCATAAGGACACAAAGAAAGGCAAAAATATAGCCCCTGTCCTCCAGGACCTCACATTCTAAGGAGGAAAACAGCATGCAAAAAATTGCACATGCAAGATATACAGGGTAAATGGTAGGTAATCTCAAAGGGAAGATACCAGCAGTGGAGAGCTGGATGGTCTTTGAGGTCCCCTTTTAGTTCTAACTCTATCACCTTGTAGCAAATAAGAGTAGTCAAGGAAAACAAATCCATACAGTGGCCAGACTGGAAAATATATCTTACATCGGCTACTTCTCTGTCCGGAACTGGGTAGAATGCTTCATTACTGGTCCTCTGGAATTTTGGTTGACTATTTAATTGAGCACAATTCTTTCAAAGCTTTTTTTTTTTTAAATCAACAATGCTATGCTCCCTCTATAAATTGTTCTCCTGCTTCTTACTTTACTCCTTATCGCATCATATTAAATCTTCCAATGATTTTCTGAATCCGTCCCTTTATTTCTAATGAGCATGATAATCAATTACATCTGTATACACTTTATTTAGCTATCCCCCGACTGACAGGCAACCCCTTATTTTCCAGTTATTTGTTATAACAAATGCTGCTACTAATATTTTTGTGCACATGAGTTCTTTCCCTTTGTCTTGCATCTCTTTGCAGTATATGCCTAGTAGTAGTATTGCTGGGTCAAAGGGGTGTGCTCATTCTAATCACTTTTGGAGTATAGTTCCAAATTACTCTCCTGAATGGTTGTGCCATTTCACAGCTCATCAGCAGTGTATCAGTGTGCCTAAATTGACAAAAATGAAACTCATTATATCTTAACAGACAGAAAATGATTAGCAATTGATATGAAATCATTGCTGAATCAGCTGTCTTCTTACAGTTAGACCGCTGAGTTATTAAAGCACAGATCAAAGTCAGTACCCAACTAAGAGACCACACGCGAGAAAAAGATGCAGCCGAGGCAATTCCAGACTGACCTATGCAGGCAAGCTCTTGGTAATGACATATAAGAAAGAGGTAAGAGACTAACCATCAAGACAGATTATCATAGTTTCTCAAAGAAGTTGAATGTATATCAATCAGTTGTCCTAAAGAAGAGACTGAAAGAAACAAGGTGCCACCTCAGCCAGCAAACACTTTATCTCCTTGCTAAGCAGAGAGATACAACAAAAAACAAACCCAAAAAACCCAACAAAAACCCCACTAACACAAAAACAAACAAAACAAAACCAAAAACTAAACAAAAACCCCACTGGCTTAAAATATAAATTTGTGAGGAAGAGGGTAGAAAGTTATATGCAGGCAATATATATTATATATACAGTGGATGGAAAAACAAACTTGCAGAAAACTAATGAGAAACTGGACTAAACAAGATTATCCTGAGGATATTTAAAGAAGAAACTGGATAAAAGGCAACAAATAAATGGAAAAAAATCTGCAAGGAGCTTTATGACAATCTTTTTTTTTTTTTTTGCCATCTGTGATAATAGATATTTGGACAATCTGATATTTGGACTCTTCAATCATAGTCCAAGATGTGCTGTATGAAGAAGTGGGAATGTCACTGAAGAAAAAAGATGAGATGAACATCTGGACTAGATGAAATACACACAAGAGAGTTCTTCTTTGGAGCTGACACAACTTTCGAGGGCACTGAGGGTTCAGTTTTCAAGTTATTGAAAGTGAGGAGGATACCAAGGAATTGGAGAAAATGTCATATTTTATCATTACCAAAAAAATAGGTGATCAAGAGAGTATCAGTAACAACTGACCATAGACCTAGTTTCCTGTCTTGTTCCTATCACATTTATGAGAATAACCTATACAAGTCATATGGGAATCCTTAATGAATTCAAGAAGCATTTATTAAATGCCTACTATATGCTAGGCTTTGTGATAAAGGATATGGACACAAAGACAAAAAAAAATGAAAATCTCTGCCCACAAAAAACTTAAATTCTTTTTAGAGACAGGGGACCCAGGTAAGAAAATACAGAACAGTTAGGTAATAGTGAAAGCACCATCCTTATGAGCATGTAGAGAATTCCCTGTGTAATGCAATCCCCATGTGAACTTTGGAGTATGTGCATGTATTATATGACTATTTACTGTCTGTTTACTCTGTGGTGATGAGAAGCTTTTTTGACTGGCTGAGTGGGAATTGAACGTGCGTAGAAGGGGAGCCGATGGAGGAAACTTCATCTCTTTCTCCCCTGGCTGCCTTTGTGTTAACAGGACAAAGTGCCCTGGGCTTCTGGGTGGGCAGAAGGACATGGGCCCTTTCTAAATCTTGACCATAATCTTTGAGCACATGCCTCTACCATTGCTTTTGTCTCTGTTGCATCTATTCTTTCTTTTTCCTAGGTATAGGAGGATCATAGGCAGCTGTGATCTTTGAAAATTTGAGCCTTTATAATTCTAGGAAGTAGAGTTCTCGCCGAAGTTTTTTGGCCACCTTGTCTATTGAGAAGTCATGTGTTAGCCTAAAAATGAATGGGATCTGGCAGAGGAGATGCCATTTTTTTGGACTGACATTGATCATCAGCATTTGGAATTTAATTTTGAGGGGGTAAATGCTTTATAGCAACTGCTTTAAATTTGAGCCCACTGTCCCCAGGAACTGAAATGCTATAGGGAAATGTGTGTCTATAGTTTGGATGTTTTGTACTTCTGTTTTTTGCTAGATCTTTTTAGTCAATATCTTTTTGAAAAAACTGGTGTTAATTAGTTAAATTGATAATAGAGTGCTAATCACTGGGTCAATTGATGATTTCTAGGGGAGATAGTAGCTATAGTGGTAGCAATTACCATTGAGAACATACTAGAATCAGGTTTGAGCCAGTAGCATTAGGAAGAAATGCTTCATGTTCTAGGGGTTCTCCTGAAAGACTATGGGTTTGGCCCTTTGATTATCTATATTAAGAGAGTCACAACACAGGGACATGTAGGCTAGCCAAAAGTACTCTACAATGATAAGTATAATGTCCATTATAGGTTCCAAATGGAAAAGGGACTCCTTATCGATCAGGGGTTCTTAGCTTTTTTTTTTTTTTTTTGGTAATAGATCCCTTAGTAGTCTGGTGAAACCTATGTATTCTTCCTCAGGATAATATTGTTAATTCTAGAAAATAAAGCATGTAGGATTACAAAGGAAATAAATTACATTGAAATAATTATCAAATTATTTCTTAAAAGTTCACAGACTCTAGGTAAAGATTTCCTGTTCTACATGATAAGATCCTTCAGAAGCACCTGTTTATTTGTGATGATTTATCAAACCCTGGAATATTGTAGAAGATCCACAAGCATTCAGAAGAGGTTGGCTAAATAATCCAAACAGGAAAAACAAAGTGGATGAAGAACGTCTGTTATCCAGGCTGTGATGTGCAGTTGGTCGATATTGCAGGGTCTTTGGTGTTTGTATATTGGAAAAATTATTTAGGAAAAGCAGAGTGTATGTCATCTGAGAGATGTTGAAAGTTGGGCCTATCACATAGTGAGAACAAGAGATGGATTGATAGACCCTGTTGGTATCCACATGATATCAGAGGTTTAGAGGAAGGCCCCCAGCATATTGGTAGCACCTTTTGGGGGTGATTTATGGGAGGACACAGAAAATTTCAATCTGCGTTGTTCAAGGGAATACCAGCATCCAGGAGATGGCAGATTCATTGAAGCACCAAAAGAATCCATTACTGTGATATAACATAATTGTTTGGGCTTCCCCAGAACTAAGTGGGTTAGTATAATAAGCACCACTAGCAACAGATCCTGTAAGGACATGCTAGAAATAGTCCTAGTTCTAATGAGCAACATTAGAGAGTGTTTGATAATAGTAACCCCTTTCAAATTCAGCCTCAGACACTTAGCACAAAAACTAGCCATGTGACCTTGGGCAAGTCACTTAACCCCGATTGCCCTACCTTCCCCCCTCTAAAAAGCAAAAAAAAAGAAAGAAAGAAAAAAAATAGCGACCCCTGTTGGCAGGTTGTTTTTGCTCCCTGCTACCCCTTCTCAGTATGTTAATGAGAGTCAGTTGGTGCAGTGAGTTCAAAACCGGGTTTTGATACTTTCTAGTGACATTTCTCCTTTTTGGGCCTCAGCTGTCTCATCTGTAAAATGAAGGGGTTGGGCTAGAGGACTTGAAAATCAGAGGACTGATCCTGTGATCCGTTTCTCTAAGGAATGCTGATCTGTTTTGGGACTATTACCCTTTTTTTCACTGTGAAAAAGAAAATTACTGTCCATGATTTCCCCTCATTTTCTGATCTCTGCTGTAAATGAAGTGATGGCAGCAGGTAAGCAAGCCTGCAACACCCCTTTTTTCCTTTCTATCTTGGTAAGAATTCCCTCTCAGTGCTGGGTGAAATGTGGGAACCTCTGATCACTCATAATAGCTATCATTTACATTGTTCTATAAGGTTTGCAAAGCACTTTACAAATATTTCATTTGGTCCTCACAACAATCTACCTGGGAGAGAAATGTTCTCCTTAATTTGCAGTGAGGAAATTGAGACAGATAGAGGTTAAGAGACTTGCCCAGGGTCACATAACTAATAAGTATCTAAGGTAGGATTTAAACTCTTCTGAGTCCAGGTTTGGTACTCTATCTACTGGGACACCTAGCAGCCTAGTTACCTACCTCAGTTTCCTTCTATAAATTGTGGACATTGGAGTAGCCTGAGACATTCACATAGCAACATTTGTGCTTACATAGGCTGGGGATTCCTTGCAAGCATCCTCTCTATGACACCCCTAACAAGTATTCATCCATTCTGTCCTTGAACATCTTCAGTGAGGGGGCCCCCATTAGTTCCCAACATGGCTCTATTGGTTAGGAAGTTTTTCTTTGTATCAAGCTGAAATCTTTCTCTGTGGCTTCCACTCATTGTTTATACTTACAGAGATCTTGTCCCATCTATGTCTGATCTTTTCCACAGAGAAGATATTATTAACTGTTGCTCACACAGATCCTCAACATGGTTCGATCTTGGTGTATTGTAATTACTTAATAAATATTTTTTTTCATTCATTTATTCATCCGTCCATTCATCTTAAGACCCTTCACCACCCTGGCTGTCCTCCAACTTCTCTATGTCCTTTCCAAAATGTGGTGCTCAGATTGTAACACAATTCTCCAGATGAAGTCCAAGCAGGGCAAAGTACAACAGTTTACAGTTGGACACTATATGATTCTTAGTGTAATCTGAGATTACATTCACTACACAAAACCAACAGCCAGAGAATATTTATAAAATCAAAACTAATCATGTGCTACCTCATGCCACATTCGATAAATCCTAAAGCTCTTTAGATAAGGGAGATATTAACTTGGGCTGTTGGAAAGAATTAAAAAAAAATCAAACATCTAAAATCATCTTTGAAAGAGCACTCCCCCCCCCCCAAAGATGGTGAAATTTGAAAATACTCTTGTACAGTTATTGTAGTGCTATTTATATCCACCAGATGGTGCCACCATTCAGTAGAATTATAGGAATTTGTGTTTTTGAGACATATATTTTTGGCTGGTTTGAGCTCATAGACCCAAAGATGCTTTACATATTTTAAGATTTTAAGTATTCCCTTACTATAATCTTCATGTGGTATGCATACGTATGAGCATGTGTGCAAAGGAATTGATTAGCATGGAATGGAACATACATGTTTCTTAGGTTACTAGACTGGGGAAGTCCAGTTTGCTAGCCAGTCACACCTTTGATCTCACTGGCTCTCTGTTTTCTGTTGCTCCAAATGAGTGGGGCCACATGAGAAAGTCGAAGAGAGCCATTCTTGGCAAGCCACCCTGGGAAATCAAATCACTACCTTAGAGTCAAACTCTTCCACATTTCCTTCTATTACAAATTGTCTATTTTTTCCTTCTCAAATGTGCTCACCAATGCATATGCAAATATATTCACTTTGGAGGAATTTGATAAAAAGCAGATTCAACCCAGTGAAAAAGCTTGTGTGGCCAGCCTGATTCAATTACATTCAACATTAATGAGTCTGTGGGCTTCATCCTAATGTGCTAATATTTAGTAATAGTTCATAATAAGAGAGAAGGCCCTATTGGATGAAGTTAGAATGTTCTGGACTCTAACCACAATGACTCTAACTGTGAACAATTCATCATTTGTTTGGCAGCTAGGTCTGTTTTAGAATATCAGACACCCTGAACACCTTGTCTTGGTGAAAGGGGAGAAGGGAGGAAGGTAGTGACCCTGAAAGCAATCTATTAAAGCAATCAAAACCCATTGTGCTTTCATGAGGATCTCCAAGCACTTAGCACTTGAAATTTTTTTGTCCAGGAATCTGTCTCCATGGGTCTGGTATCAATCTCTGTAGTAAGTAGCAAAGCAAGTCTCAAGTCAGAGCCCCAGCTCTATCCATCCCCTGTCTCTTGACTTTAGTTTAGGACTCTAGCCACCACTTCTCTGGAAGCTTGAGAACCATTCAATTTTCTTAAAGAAAGATAAGAATTCTAAACATTTCTGATGTTACTATAAACTCTACTGGTGTCTGGAGGCTGGACCCTAGATAGAAGAGAAGCCATATAAAATGACATGCTGCCTTGGGGGCCTCTTGCTGAGTATGCCACTTCCATTCCTTTGAAAATCTGGGCCATTACCCACTCTTCTATTCTTTTAAGGTCAAAATCTTTCCAGATGAAAATCTTTCTTGATCTCTTCAAGAAGGAGGCACCGGTTTCTAACTGATCCCTTTCCTTGCTGCCTTTGGAATAAGCATAGAACTTTTTGAAAAAAAAAAAAACTTTTCTAAGTGTTTTAACTAGAGAACTGGTTTTTGTAGGAAATCTACACACACATAACAATTTAGATCTGTGATTTCAACAACGTAGGAACTCCCAGCATTGTATGCTTCTTCAAACTTCAACCTCCTTCTATTGTATCGCAAAGTTTCTTAATTTGTCTTTCATGGACTCCCAGACTTCAAGAGGTCTCTGAACTTGGATGGGGAAAAAACGAACAAACTTTATTTTTCACTAATTTCTAACTGAATTTTAGCATTTCCTTCATTATGATAAAAAAAAAACACACCTATTCTGAGTTCAAGATATGCACCCCTTGTGCTATAGAATTATGGTTGTAGAGAGTTTCTTTGGGGGCACTGAGGTTAAGCAGTTTGTCCACAGTAACACAGCATGTATGTATCAGAGGCAGGGCTTGATTCCTGACTCCAAGACCAGTTCTCTACCCAATGAGCCCTAACGCCTCTCATAGGGAAATGACAGGGTGTAAAATAATAAACAAAATGGGAGAGTTTTAAGGCTCCTTAAAAACATGGTGGTAGACTGCTTTGGTCTTTAGTGCAAATGTCAATTTTAGCTCCACCTTCTCTTGGTTCTTCCCAGAGTTGTCCTGCCTGGGCTGGGCTGGATGCTAATACAAAGGCCCAGGCTTCTAGCCAGGGTGGATTCAAACTGGCAACGCCATTAGAATTCTTAGTGCCTTTTAGACTATTTCCTAGTTCAAGTCTTCACCTTACTTTTGGGTCAAGAGCTCTTAGTTAAAGGAAGATGAGTCCCTTAGACTCTCTGGGCCCCAATTTCCTCATCTGTAAGATGAGGGTATTAATATGTGTGCCACCTACTTCACAGGGTTGTTGGAGTGATGATAATTTTGGACATTTTGACTGAGATTTAAACTTTGCAAAGTGCTTTTCATGTTTTATTTCATTTGAACCTCATAAAAGCCCTGTAGGGTAGGTACTCAGAGCGGTCTAAAGAGATGATGAGTGTAAAGTGTTTTGTGATGCATTCAGTGCTATGCAAAGGGCAGCCACTATCACCATCATTATCATCATCTTTAAAGATTCTTTGGGCAGCCAAGTGGCACGGTGGATAGAGCAGTGGGCTTAGAATCAAGAAGACTCCTCTTCCTGAGTTCAAATATGGTCTCAGACACTAGCTGTGTGACTCTGGCCAAGTCACTTAACCCTGTTTGCCTCAGTTTCCTCATCTGTAAAATGAGCTGGAGAAGAAAATGGCAACCACTACAGTCTCTTTGCCAAGAAACCCCCAAATGGGGTCATGAGGAGTCAGATATGACTGAACCACATCATCAACCAAAAAAGGATTCTGTTCATCTCCTCAGATAGATCAAGCCCTAATACGGACACAATTGTCTCCTCTGACCTCACTGGACGTCTTGATGGCTTTCACACCTTGGGAGTCCCCGCAACCTTGTCTCTCTCGGTGTAGGTATGAAGAGAATTTACTAGCTGCTTGTCAAGGCAAGTCTTAACGAACTTTAGGTGAAACTTGGCTCCTTTTCTTGGCCAACATTTCAGCTCAGTGCTCTTCTTAGGGCTCTGTAAGCTTAGAGAACCATGCTACCACCCCTAGAAGTTTCTCTCCTTTGGGAGCATGTCCCATAAAGGTCAGCCCCATGTTGCCATTTTGTTTTTTCATCTCAAAGCTGGGACCCCTGTTACCTCTTTCAAAACATTCCTGTTTCCAGGCTGAGGGAATATCTCTACTTCTCAGCTTACTGGCAGAGTTGAGATAACTTAATTTTCAGTCCAATTCATATTTATTCCTAGAATGATTCCTATTTTCTCAGGCATTTCCAAAAATGTGACTTTTCTAGATGCCTATTACTATACGTCTATAATAGAAACATCATAGGTATATGTATATATATATGTGTATATATATATACATATATATATATATATACCTATGTATTTATTTATTTAGAAAAAATAAATCAAACCTTCACACATACAAAACAATACTTAATGGTAGTTTATGGCAGTTACCACTGGGAGTAAGTGAAAGGCTGTTCGGGAAGGAAGTTACAGAAATTCTCCTTCTCAGGTGAGGCAGCTGTATTCTTTGGATGTGAGTCAACAGTAAGACCTGGCAGCCAAAAAGGGCTTCATTAAGAGTCGGGGAGTGTGTAGAATGAAGAAGTACTTGTATTCAGTTGGGGGTGCCCCATTTCAGGAAGGACACAGACAAGTTGGAGGATGTCCAGAGGAGGGAGACCAGTCATGCTCAGCGAGCCACTTGATAGCTTGACTTTTGGAGGTTGGGGAATACAGTAGAGTTAATTTGGATTTGTGTAAGAACTTCCTTGAGCCAAGGCTGAACGCTGTGGGGATGGACGTGCATTATCTGAATCATCCTTATAGCTGAACACAGAACATTGTACTCATTAAAGCATCTTTCACTCCCTGGGACAGTTATATCCTCAGTATGAAGCATCAGAGAGAAAACCTGCTAAAAGGGATGCTTCCGAAAATAGATTTCCATTTTGGTACATTAGACTCAGGGACTCACTGGAGGACTTGGTTCAGAAGCAGGAAGACCCGGATTGGAATCCTACCTCAGACTCTGAGCAATCCAGTTAGCATCTCAGAGCCCAGCAACTCTCAGACCAGAAGGTGCAGAAAACATGCTGATGTGCATTGACCCTGGAATTTCTTCAGCAGGCTCTCCCCATGCCATTGAAATCACAGGTCCCATCCTGGTCCTCCTGTTCTCAAATGGGAACATTCATTCACAACTTGCTTCTCAGCATTGTTGTGAGGCTCAAATGGGAGAGGTAAGGAACTCTGAAAATTTTGCTATGTTATAGGGGCATCGAGGCGGCACAGTGGATAGAGTGACAAACCTGGAGTCAGGAAGGCTCATAACTTGGGTACAGGCAGTTACTATCTGTGTGACCCTGGGTAAGCCACTTAACCATGTTTGCCTCAGTTTCCTCATCTGTAAACTGAGCTGGAGAAGGAAATGACAAACTATTCCAATTTCTTTGTCAAGAAATTCCCAAATGGGGTCACAAAGAGTCAGATATAACTGAAAACAACTGAACAACAACAAAAAATGTCACTTATTATTGTGGCAAGTGTTCCTACGTCCAACTCTTTAGAATGTTCTTGAATAAAATAAAAATTAAGAATTATGCATGAATTCTTGAACTTTCTTCCTGTTCACAGTGGGACTTTTCTTTGTTTTCCTATCTACCATAAAAACAACAATAGGGAAAGTAATGGATTTTTACAAAATGGTAATATTAGCTTCTTATATTTATATAGGACTCGATAGTTTACAAAGCACTTTTGTCACAATAACTTGGTGAGATTGGTAGTGCAAATGTTATCCTTCTAATTTTATAATTCCTCCACAGCCTCAGGTCTAGATGACTGTTACAAAGGGACAGGTGCTTTTCTGGGCAATTTCTTACAATTAGTCTAAGGAAGACATCTATTCAGTGACCTTAGGAGGTAGCCATTATCTCCATGTGGTGATCTGTCCAAGTCAGGTAGTAATGATTTTCCTGATAGAGACCTTGAAGAAGCTTCTATTATCTTCAAGTGGGATAGGGGGTGGACAGGATAAAGCCTAGACTTCTTTAGAAAATATTTGAACCTTTAGCACTTTAACTGTGAGATTATAAGGATTATACTCCAATCAATCAGCAAGAATTTTTTAATCCCCTGAAAAGTAAAATAGTTCCCACCTTTAAGAATTTTCCATTTGAAAAAAGGAAACATCCTATACTTATATATGTATATACAAGATAGATATAAGGTGAGCTTTGAGAGGAAGACTAGCAAGTGGGAGAGAGGAGATATAAAGAAAGGCTTCATGAGGAAAGTGATAATTAAGCTAAATTACGATGGGGCTTCTAAGGGACTCTAGGGTTCTAAAGGGGAAGGTGGAGAGGGAGTACATTCCAGGCAGGGGGGAGAGCCAGGGCCAATGTGGAGAGATGGGAGATGAAGCGCTATGTACGGGGAATAACAAGAAGGTCCTTAAATGCTAAACAAAGAAATCTATATTTGTTTCTAGAGTTGATGGGGTACCACTTGAGTAGGAAAATCCCCCAAAACAGCTGTATGGAGGATAAATTGAAGAGGGAGAGATTTAAAATAGGGAGATCAACTAGGAGGTCTTCATAATAGTTCAGATGAGAGGTGATGAAAGCCTTAGCTACTTGGTGGCTTGTATGGATGGAGAAAAGGGGATGGATACAAAAGATCAAAATGGCAGATATGTGGGGTGGGGTGGAGTGACAAGTTGAGAAAGGTGAGATAGAACCAGCTCGTGCCCAGCCATTGTGAAATTTCAATGTGAGCATTGAAATCAGTAAAATGCTAAAAATTAGGGTCCAATTTATTGTTTTGTTGATTGTCTAGCTTTAAGAAAGTGATGGAAAAATAGTAATAATGCAGATGAAACTTAAAATAGTGCTGTGCATACATTTTCCCCACTCTCCCAGAGCTGATTGTTAAACATCTAGCACACCCCTAAGTTTAGAATACTGAGGTTGTGAATCTGAGTACCCAGAAAGATAGTGGTGCCATTAACAGAAATAGGGAAGTTCAAGAATAATAATTAAGGTGTAAGTTGTAAGTATTACAATAAACTATACTTAATGAAAGTATTTTTTTTCTACTTAAGAAAGGAATCTTCCAAATTGGGAATTGCACTTGTAGCTTATTCACGGGCCCTGCCTTTTACTTACCCTAATTTTTACAGGTAAAAATTCCTATTTCTGTAGTGCTTTGAATGATGTGAAAAGATCCAGTAGTCAGATGAGTCCCTTGCTAATAACATGGCCAGCCAGGATAGGGGAACTTGAAGGATGGACAGGAATAGTGCCTTGGATGAGAACCAACATCACTAGAATAGTGAAAATTATTCCTGATGAGTTTAGTTTGGCCCTTGGGACTTGGATCTTATAAATCTCTATGTAGGTGATCTGCCCAGGTCAGCAACTAAGAATTATCTTTTTAAGAAAATGATTCCTGGCAATTGTCATAGAATCATATGCTCTTAGTATTGGAGGATGACCTTTTTTATTTTGAGGCAATTGGGGTTAAGTGACTTGCCCATGGCCATACAGCTAGTAAGTGTCTGAGGCTGGATTTGAAACTAATAATTATCTTGAGGGATGGACACCTTGAAGAAACTTCTGTTTTCAAGAGTTATCTTGGATAACTCATGGATATATCATTGGATAATATCATGGATATACTTTGTGCCTTGGATCTTGGGGAACTTTTCTATCATTATCAGAACCCACAGTGTAGGAAGTGAGAAGAGAGCTCTCTGTGCTTCTGTTTTCAAGGCCAGATTTGAGTGTGTTGAGGGAGACCAGGGAATGCTTCCGTAGAATCCCTGTCACTTCCAGCTTCCTATTCCTTTCCTCCCTTGAGCCCTCACCAGGTGTGTTCCAGCCCTGCCCCAACTATCAGGGGCCTGTGACTATAACCTAGTTCCACAGAGACAAATTCTCCACTATTTTTGTTCTAGATGAAGAGAATAGAGTCTCTGACTCTACATATTTAGAAATGTCAGGAGAGTGAGCTCCTAGAAATCTGAAAGTTGGAGCTGGATCTTGTGCCCAGTCCAGCATTAATGTCCCAAGGATCAAGGAATATTCTTAGGGAGTGACCTTCTAGACCCGAGCTATCAGAAGTTGAGACAAAGACTCATCCAGCAGATATGATTATGTGGAGACTTGAATTTGATGAGCCTCGTGTTATGTAAGAACTGAGCTAAGTTAAGACCATAATTCTATAGGGGAGATTTTGTCTCTGTGGTCTTGGGGGAAATATTATTACATTAGCACTTGCTGTTTTTTTTCCAAGTAAATATCTCTTTAAAAAAACTGATTGATATCAAGTGGTTATTTAGAACTACCGTTATAGTCATAAGTCCCTAAGAGTGGGGTGGGGTGGGGTGGGGTGGGGGGAAACAGCTGGGGAGGCTCAAGTCAGTTGTAGTAGAGAACAGTCCAACCCCTCAAGGTACACAGAGAGGCAGATGTAGCAGCCTGGTTTTCCAGAGAGGGTGAGAGCTCACTTGCTCTGGTAGAAATCCCAAATCCTTGAAATACTGAAGTAAGACTCTATTGGTCATAGCATGGCAGCATGTAGAGGTAGAAGGTGCCCAAAACTTATCAGATCCACTTGGTACTTAAACATGACTGGGTACTCCAAGTAATTACCATCACAGACTCATAAAACTGGAGAGGATGCCCAACAGTAATTAGGACTGCCTTCCTGCTTCCAGCCACTGCCCCAACTTCACCCAGCATGGCAGATAAAAATGGCTTTTGTAGACTTGAAGATCTACCTCTCCTCATAGGAAAAGATATGATCTTGAATATGATCACCATTTTTTTTTTCACTAAAAGCCAATCACAAATTTTTATTTGAAGCCATAAAAAACCCAAACATGAACATAAGAAGAAACAAAAAAGAACAAAACAAAAAACGTGATCTGATAAATTAGCTGCAAAATCTAGTCACAATTGGATAAAAAATGAAAAAGTCCTCAGACATAAGCTATTCTTTTATAAATTGTAGTAGGGCTATTAAAAAATAACCATCCCCAGTGCTAATGTTTAGCATAACAAAGAAATACATTTAATATTGTAATAATAAATTATATTTCAAAATTATAACAAACTTATACTTCATTTGACAACACTGAATTTCATCAACATGGACATTTCATTTCTATTCAAAGTCAAAACCTGGCAGAAAACAGTGACATTTTGGGGAGAAAATGAATTCAAAACATACCTTTAACTCATTCCCTGGGTTTTACTTAGTGTTTTTATCTTACTACCTTTCCATATATAACCAAATATAAACTATTTCTGAAATATTTTCTAAGAATTTGGAATATAACTATTGGAAACAAGGTGCTCCCTCAATAACACAAAAATATGAAAATCCTAATGATTTCCTTGATCTAGGCACTTTCTGTCACTTTGGCTAGGTGATCCTGCAGATTAATACAAATGCACTTTATGGTTGTTTTAATTTCTTTAGCACCTTGTTCTACATTTATTATAAAGTGACTGATCCCTGTATTGGGGCTGACTGAACTGAGTTCAGATTTGCTTAGATTTTCTGGCAAGGTACACTCCAGATCAACCACAAAATAAGTAAACATGTTTCTCATGTAAGCCCCATGATTTACCACCAATATATTAGCATCTAACACTTGGGCAACACTGTCTGAATTAAGATCAGGTCCACAATTGCTTCCTAATGGAAATGTTTCTGTTAGAAAGACCTCTAGGCCACTATCCATGATTCCTGATGTAGGCTGTCCTTTCTGACCCACTTCATCCAGGACCAGTTGACAAAGAAATTCAAAAAAGTCCTTTGCTCCTAATTTCACCCGATCTAATGTTTCTCGTTCAGGAGGTGTGAAATCAGGGCACCACTGTTCCCCAGCTGCTTTGGCCAATGCCTTTAATTCACACTGAGGTTTGCCTTCTGCAATTCCATATTTGCTTCTCGAAGTCTTGTATCATATTTTACTGTTGCTTCTTTACAGAACCTGCTTTTCTCTAAAATCTTGGCAGTGGCCTGTTTGGTACGTATGAGATCACTTGAGAAAACATGAGTAAACTTCACATTACTAAGAAATTCACCAGCAGCCGCGACTTGTCTAAAACTAGTTTCTGAAAGAGGCACATCTACACCTTGTCCTTGAAGTATTTTCTCCATCTTGTTTCTCCATGTCGGACAACGGTTAAAGCGAAACGAGCCATTCTCAGCCCGGAGTCTGGGGGAGGAGAAATGGGGGTCGGCGGACGCCACCAGCAGCAGCCGGGGAATGGCTCTGAAGACCCCGTGTCCCGCAGCCCAGCTCAGTCAGCACCGCCTGCGCTCGAAGACTTCCACCCGCGCAGATCCAGAGCCGCGGGTCAGCCGGCCGGCTCCGTTCCTCCTGATCGCCGTTTTAAAGTATTAACCTATTCAGTGGCGTGGGATAGTTTCAAACCTTCGTTTATTTTCCATCCAAGATGGATTCAGGTTTTCCTTGCTTCACCCCGTGTTTCAAGCTGTCAGTTTGCTGTATCTTGCCAACCCATCATCCATTTGGAGGCTCTGAGCCACAGAACTACTGGCCAACTGGATTCGGGAACATCAGAGGATCCAGCTTGGGCTGTCCCTGAGAAAAACACTGTGTGTGTGAGTGTGTGTGTGAGTGTGTATCTGTGTCCAGGGAGAGAAGAGCCACCCACTCATTTCAAAATCCTTCTTGCCTGCAGTCCAAGGCACAATCATCTTCTGTTTTAGGACCAAAAGGTGACCCAATCAGTGGCTTTAGCTTTTCCCAGCATCCCCTGCAAACTCACTGGTTCATAGCCATATTCCTTCTCCTCAGACGTTTTCCTGAGGTCTAGTTCCTTCATACTTCTGGTTCAGTTGAGTCGTTTCCATAGTGACATTCACTTGTTGAGTTTTGAATCCCCATTGAGGTGCCTGCCCCTGCCAGTTTCTAATCCCTGGGTATGAGTGCCAGGTTAATAAGACAAAGTCTGTCTTATTTTATCCTCCCTCCTTCCCTGCCCTCCCCCCTGCCTCTTTTGGTTGGCCTGCAGTTGAGGGATAGCCTCATAAAAGAGAAGCCCTTTGGTTTCACAATCCTCAAAGCTTTTGCTCATTATCCTGCCCGATATTTCTGATTGAAACAGTCTGAACTAACTTTATATGGCTGTCTCTCAGGCAGAGACTCGTCTGTCTCCAGGAGAGGCAATTACAAGATGGGAACGGACTCTTCTGATCAGGGAGGGCTCTAGGACATTTTGGGGACAGATGTGTATAGCCCTAGCTATGGGGCTCATCAGCTTATCGGCTGTGGCAATAACCATGTCCATCCAGGGACGTCTTCTACTTTTCTTCTCAGATTGACATTGGGAGGCAAAAAGGTTTTTGTTTCTTTCTGGAAGACCAGTAGCACTCTCCGGATGACAGGAAAAGTAATAGGAGATTTCAGAGCCTGGGTGGACGCTCATGAGATCCCCTCTGCTTAGATTCCTAATGAGTCCACAGAAAAAAAGGGAGAATGTAGTTTGTACAATGGATCTAAACTAAAGAGGACATAGGTTTTACTCTCACTTTTGACACTGTGTAGTTTTTTTACCTCCTTGGGCCTCAGGTTCCTTATCTGTAAAATGAGGGGGGTTAGGTTAGAGAGGTTTTTGGGTCCCTTCCATCTCTGATGTTGTGAACTGAAAAATTCCAGTGGTTCAGTTGGGCAAAATCATTTTCCCTCCCCAGGCCTCAGTTTCTCCATGTATAAAATGAAGAAGTCATATTAGATGATCTCTAAGATCCTGTAAGCCTAAGTGGGGGTCAAAGGCCTATGGCCCTGACTTGGGTTTGAATACTGATTCAGACATTTACTAACTGCATGACCCTGGGCAAGTCACTTAATGTCTCTGAGACACAGTTTACTTTTCTATAAAATGGAGACATTGACAATACCTATGCCCACTATTGGGAGGATCAAATGAGATAATGTATACAAAGCAGTTTACAAAACTTACCACTGTATAGATCCGAGCAGTTATGATTATTAATGTCATTAACAGCTCAACACATTTGTTGCATTGAGAAATCACTTCTCTGTGACTCCCTGTTTCTTCAGAAAAAATTCAAATTATACAGATGCTATAAGTACTTACTGTACAAATCCCTGGGAAAGACTTAGGGATTGGGGAGTTTTTCTTCCCTGGATCTTGTAATGCTTCCTGCTAGATTTTATTTTGTTGCTGTAAAGCCTTTTTAAAAGCCTCTGAAGAAATTTCCTCTGATCCTAATGATTTTGCTGTGGTTTCCCCCCTGACATTTACAATGTAATCAGTAGTGAAATAGCTTAATAACGTACAATTCAAAGGTTTTCCATTGGAAGTAGCAGAGGCAAAAAAAAAAAAAAAATGAGGATCAGAGCTCCTCCGCTCCTCTTTGGACAAAGTGAAGGTCAACATTCTTCTCTCTTAGGAGACCAGATTCCTGAGTCACTTTAAGATGATTCTCCTGCATTTGGGACCAGTGTGTGGCACTCAAGGCCACCTTGACTCTCTGAGGCGTGGTTGGAAAACACTTGTCTGTTTTTACTGAAGGTTTTAACTGAACTGTTTGAAAAGGGAAAACAGAGGAAGCTAATGATCCAATGCCTGAGGTTTCTTAGCTGGAAACAATTCCAAATGCAGAAAAAGCAAACCAGTGAAGATTAAAATTGGAGAAAGGTTAAAAAGCAGCAGTACAGGTCCAAGTCTGTTTGAAAGGAAGGAAAGTACCCAGATTCAGGATGAATATTTCTAATATAATGAATAGAAGCCAGTATCTTTAATTAAAAAATGATAAGCATGGAAAAATTCCTGTGGTGGGGCTTGGAATGTCCTGGCATGTAGCCGGTCAGTTTATGTCAGAGATCAGCAGGCCCTGACTGTAGCCTGGGCATACCACTGGGCTCTGGGCCCATTTCATGGCCTCTAGGTTGTTTAGTAACATGGGTGTAGACGATCCACGCCAGGTGGTTCTCACACTAAGGAGGGGGTTCTTAAGCTTTTTGAGTGTGTGTTAGGGACCCTTTTGACAACATGGTGAGGCCTACTGATTGTTTTTTCATGTTTTAATGTGAATAAAATAAAACTTACAGGATTATAAAGAAAGCTAATCATATTGAAATAAAATGGAAATTTTTTTCCCATTAAAAATCACAGGAGCCATGCTTTGGGGTCTTAGAGGTGGCCTTAGAAGCGTAGGCTCTCTTGGTGGCAAGTTGACTTCTAAGACTTCTCAATTCATCTGGGAGGGAGAAGAGATGATGAGGTACTATTTTTTTGTCTTTTTAAAAAAATTAAAATGTTTTCAGTCAAGAAGCATTTACTTTGGTGGTATGTTTTTCCACGTTGTGGAGAGAAGAAGGTTCCAGGAATCTGTACTGAATTTATTTTCCAGGTAAATAATAATATTGATAGCTAGCATTTATACGTAGTGTCTATTATGTGCTAGAAGGCAGCTGGATGGTACAGTGGATAGAATGCCAGGTCTGGAGTCAGGAAGACTCAGTTTCTTTTTTTTCCCCTCTCTCTTTTTTATTTTTTAGTTTACATCATTCATTTCCACAAGATTTTGAGTTACAAATTTTCTCCCCAATTTTCCCTACCCACCACCCCAAAACATCATTCCCACTGAATATCCCCTCCCCCAATCTGCTCTCTCCCATATCTTCCCCCATTCCCCCTTCGACTTTCCAGTAGGGCACGGTGGATCTCTATGCCCCAGTGCCTGTATATCTCATTTCCCAGTTACATGTAAAATATTGATAATAATATGTATATATATATTTAAACATTTGATTTTAAAACTTTGGATTCCAGATTCTTTCCCTTCCTCCCTTGTCACCCATCTTCACTGGGAAGATAAGCAATTCAATATAGGTTGTACATGAGTAGCTATGCAAAACATTTCCATAGTGGATATATTGTGGAAGACTGATTATATTTCCCTCCCTCCTATCCCACCTCCCACTTGTTCTATTCTCTACTTTGATCCTTTCCCTTTTCAAAAGTAGGTGCTTCCAACTTCCCTCCCCCCCAACCTGCCCTCATTTCCATTATGAAGACTCAGTTTCTTAAGTTAGAATCTGGCTTTGGATACTTATTAGCTGTGTGACACTGGGGAAGTCACTTCACCCTGCCTCAGTTTCCCCATCTGTAAAATGGACTGGAGAAGAAAATGACAAACTACTCTAGTCTCTTTGCCAAGAAAGCCCCAAATGGGGTCATGGACAGTGAGACATGATTGAAATAACTGAATTACACCAACTCTATGCCAGACACTGTGCTAAATACTTTATAAATATTATCTCATTTGATCCTGACAATAAACCTGGGAGTAGGTGCTGTTATTATCCTCATTTTTACAAATGAGGAAACTGAGAAAAACAGAAGTCTAGTGACTCACAGAGCTAGCAAGTATTTGAGGTCACATTTGAACTCCGGTCATCCTGACTTCTGGCTCAGTGCTCCATCTATGATGTCACCTTGAGCTACCTCTGATAGGATTCCTCCCTATCCATCAGAACTCTGAGGGAAGGGAGGGGTAGATATCTCAGAAATGGTAATTATCCTAAGGATCATGGAGATGGAGAATGAGTAATGACTCTTGAGGCTCTGAAATAGAATCTATACCTTTTTCAAGTCCAAGATTAACTTGGCAGCCCCATGCATCCTTCCAAATCTCACTGCAACCCACAGTGTTCATTCCTTTATTTTGAGTTCCTTTAGGACTCAAGTATGCATTCTTGACCACACTATGGTAATGATAATGATAACAATTAATAATAATAATCTACAGTTATATAGTACTTTAAGTTTTACAAATTGCTTTCCTCCTGCCAATCCTGCTGGGTAGGTATTAGCAGTGTTATTTTCTCCATTTCACAGATAAGGAGTCTAGTTCAAAGAAGTTATATATTTTCCCAATGTAAAGATGTTGTAGAGAAATTTTGTAGTGGAGAAGAGTGGAGCCAAAAAGCATTGGCCCACAGGGACAACTTTAACGAACTTCTTTACTAGTCACAAGGGGAAGGAGGAGGACAAGGGCAGGAGAATGATGGCTAATAGGGTCAGTCTCTGTGTAGCCTTGATGACAGCACACAGGGTGGGGGCGGGGGGGAAGGAGCAGTCTATGCTCCAGTCAAAGACCCTAAACCTTTCAGGGCTCAAACTAATATGTCTTGGAGACAAAGATACCAATAGGGGATTTCTCTGGTACCTTTAAGCCCCATAAAGTGAGGGTATTTTCTAAGTTGTCTAATAAGGAATGAAGACTAAGAAGAGAGGGAGTAGTAAATCTAACCTTAATGGTACCTTTTCAAGAAGAGGAAGAGAGGCTAATACCCATCTCTTAATGCTGTGCACATAGTAGGTGCCCTATAAAGATTTGTTTAACTGAATTAAGTTAAGTGGGATTGGATAGAAAGGAGACAAGGTCAGTACTTGGGTGGTGCAGGAAAATGACAATTTTACCTTTCAAACAATACAGCAGTGCTTTGTCATGGCAGCAAGGGGCAGTACTAATTCAGAATATGAGCTTATTTGCAAAATCCTCTAAAGGAGGATGGTAGAAGATTATGAGCAGTGTTACCTCATCAAATAGTGAAAAGTGGATGAAGGGAAAGCCAAGTTCACAGAACGCTTGGTCAGAGTCCCAATTAAGCTAGATAATCCTGAGAGCATTTTTAGTTTAATACTAGGAGGACAACAAATAACAAAGAAAAATGGAAAAGATCTGTCATAAAGGCATTGAAAGCAAAAAGAGGAAGAACAGCTGGACCAGATCATTAGATTGTGAGTTCCTTGAGAGTTGAGACTGTCTTTTGCCTTTCTTCATATTATCAGTGCTTAGCACAGTGTCTCACACATAGTAGGTTCTTATTTTTTTGCCTTTGAAGGCAAGGCAATTGGGGTTAAGTGACTTGCCCAAGGTCACAGGGCCAGTAAGTGTTAAGTGTCTGAGGCTGAATTTGAACTCAGGTCCTCCTGACTCCAGAGCTGGTGCTCTATTCACTGTACCACCTAGCTGTCCCAACATAGGAGGTTCTTAATAAATGATTATTAATATACTGAAAAACTGACCAAATTTAGTCAAAGGAAGTCCATGATGGAGGTGAGAGAATATATCAAATATTGGGGAATTGCTTCTCTTGATAAGAGGATGGATTCTTATGAGAACTTATGAGAAGACTTGAGCAAGAGGATGATGAGATATGAATGAGTTGTGGTCTCTCTCATTGGAGGGAGTACACACATGGATGTGATTAGAAAAACATTGAAAAATTGATACATAGGTTATGTAATTAAAATGTGTAAGTCTGAGTTTAAAAAATGGAGATCTCATGACCTGTGCATTTTGTTATATTATTAGAGAAATGACCTTTTTTTTTTTTTAAAGGGTGGATCATTTCCCTGCAGTTCAAACATTGGCAAGAAGCTTCTGATTTCCTAGAGTTCTTAAACAAAATTTCAAATCTCTTGACAATAATTTTCAAACAGCAGACTTTTTATTAATAAGAATAAATTTTTTAGATTAATGATTTCAAGCAAATGGCATGCTTGTTTTAAGTTGATATTGCTTATTTGCTGTTCACATAAATATTTTCCTTCATAAGGATTTGCTAATTTCATTACACATTTCTCTGCACAGAAAGCGAGAGGATTCCAAGATATATCCTGATGGAAACTGGGCTTCATAAGAAATTACTGTTATTTGGTTTCACAACTAGCTAAAGATCCATACATCTGAAATCTGTGGAATTTGGTTCCAAATATGGTATTTAATATTTTATTATCCAGTGCCCCACTGTGGCATGGAGGTAACCCAGGGTTTTCAAGATGTATGCCATCATGCTATGAAAAATAATCCATATTCTCTCCTTTTGCATGGCATCTTTCCATATCACCCCATAAATCCTTCACAAGAATATTTCTCTCTTTTCCTTTGTTCCTTCATTCCTTCCTCCCTCCTTCTCTTTCTTTCTTTCTTTCTTTCTTTCTTTCTTTCTTTCTTTCTTTCT
>NW_027185777.1:13103201-13111843 GCF_028583685.1 Petaurus breviceps papuanus | reverse complement strand
TTCTTTCTTTCTTTCTTTCTTTCTTTCTTTCTTTCTTTCTTTCTTTCCCTTCCTTTTTTCTCTTTCTTCCTTCTCCTCTCCCTCCCTCCCTCCCTCCCTTCCTTCCTTCCTTCCTTCCTTCCTTCCTTCCTTCCTTCCTTCCTTCCTTCCTTCCTTCCTTCCTTCCTTCCTTCCTTCCATGTTATTGACAATATCTTCCATCTTCCATACTTCTTGACTCTCCTCTTGAAGGTGGCACAGTAGATAGAGTGCTAAACTTATAGTCAACAAGTTGTTCTTTAGTCATTTTTCAGTCATGCCTGACTCTTCCTGACCCATTTGGGGTTTTCTTGGCAAAGATACTGGAGTGGTTTGTCATTTTCTTTCTCCAGATCATTTTACAGATGAAGAAACTGAGGCAAACAGCATGAAGGGACTTGCCCAGGCTCATGTAGCTAGCAAGTATTTAAGATCAGATTAAGACTCAGATCTTGCTGATTCTAGGGCTGGCACTCCATCCACCTAACTGCCTCAGTGGTCAGCATGGCTTGAGCTCAGATTCTGTCTCATATGCTTCCTAGCTGTGTGACCCTGGGCAAGTCACTTAATCTCTGTGAGCCTTCTTTCCTTATCAGTAAAATGGAGATAATAATAGCATCTCTGGCACAGGGTAGTCATCAGGACCAAATGAGATAACATAGGAAGTGTACTTTGCAAACCTTAAAGCATTATATAAATGCTAGCTGTTATTATTATTACAAGCTAGCTTTCCAAAGGGAAGACACGAGAGAATCCAATAAGTTACTGCTTCTCAACAAGGTCTTCATCATTGACAGTTAATTTTGAGCAATGTTTAATAATAAGCTTTTCTGATTTATTCATTCAGAATCATAGCCATGATTTTAAAAAACCTGTTAGGTACGACAAAAGTATTGTGAGTCCAAAGGCTTCTCTAATGGAAATTTTCTGTTGTTCCCAGGAAGTGAATTAAAATTTCTCTCTTGGCTTCTTTGTGCAATCTTTCTCAGCATTTTTCTTTGAATTGTTTATTTTCCTTGCTACTCTTGCCTAAAGTTCACTTTGGGACACAGGAAGGAGTTATTTACTTGACAGAATCTTGGTCTTTTGGGGATCCTGGAGATGATAAGATCATACAACAAGAGAGAGAGAGGAAAGCAGGAATCTCATGTAAGATATCTGTCACGAATGGTCTCCACTTGGAGACTTTTAGAGATGGGTAGCTCACTACCTTTTGTAGCAGCCCATCCCACTGTTGGACAGAGCTCATTCTTACACTGAATCCAAATCTGCCTTTCTGTAACCTCCATTCACTAGTTCCACCCTCCCAGGGACGAGCAAAACGAGCCTGGCAGGTTTAATCCTGCTTCCAGAGTCCAGACAGCTCTTCCATCTTCCTTGAGGTTTCTTTTCTCTGGGTTGAAAATCCTTAGTTTCTTCAATTGCCCCTCATTTGGAATGTTTTCTAGACTGCTTGCCATCACAGGTTGGGGAACCTGTGGCTTTGAGACCATATGTGACCCTCTAGGTCCTCAAGCGTAACTCTTCGACCAAATCCAATTTGGGCCAAAGGGTCAAAGGACCACACTTGAGGACCTAGAGGGCCACATGTGGCCTCCAGGCCCCTGTATCCCCACCCCTGTATCTAGTTTAGACTGACTTCATTTTGTTAATTACTTCCTAAAATTCAGGCCTTGTCACAAAGGTAAATTCTCCAGTGCCTCCCGACTGGAGCAAATGTCTTTTCTCCCAGATAGGGCTGTGGTGGAGATAGGCTTTTGTCAGACTCTTTGTCTTCATGTGAACCATGGGTTCTTAACCTGGGGTCTGCAAACTTAAAAAAAAAATTATAACTACATTTCAGGGGCAGCTAGTTGGCTCAGTGCATAGATTGCTGGAATTGAAGTCAGGGAAGACTCATCTTCCTCAGTTCAAATTTGGCCTCAGACATTTACTAGCTGTGTGACCCAGGGCAAATCACATAACCCTGTTTGCCTCAGTTTCCTCATCTGTAAAATGAGTTGGAGAAGGAAATGGTTGTAGTGTCTTTGCCAAGAAAACTCCAAATGGGGGTCACAAAGAGTTGGACATGACTAAAACAACTGAACAACAATTCACTATATTTGGTTTCCAATACAAGCCTATACATATATATATATAAAAACTTATACATACATACATGCATACATATATAATGTATATGTGTGTGTATGTGTGTGTATATGTATACACATATGCATTTTAAAGCACTGTTCTGACTAAGAAGGGTCCATACAGCCAAAAGGATCCATGACAGAAAAAAGGTTCCTTATCTGAGCAAAGCTACACCCTTCCCTTCTGGTTAACCTTGGGGCCCAATCAAAAAGTCGGTGAAGCAGGTGTTCGTGTTTCTTGAGCTCAGAAGACCTCAGCTCTCCAGATGAGTCTCAACAGGTAGGAAACAAGGCTTCTCTCTTTCAGTGTGCTGTCTGTTTCTTCTTGCCCTTGGGGTAGTGGATTTTCATACAAAAGCTTCACAAAAACAGTCAGTTCTCCATGACTGTCCTACTGCCGTTGGTTTAAAAACATGACTTTGTGAGTATGGAGGCTGAACTAACATACCAGGCCTTTTAGGAGAGGAACGATTTTTGAGAGAGTTAATGAGGATTTTCTGGCATTAAAAAGGAGAAATGTCAGTGATGAGAGAATTGCACTGTATCACCAAACAGTAGCATGCTTGGGATCTGATGTGAAAAAATGTTTTCAGGTGTATAAACTTGAAATGTAGCTTGGGATCCTGCCAGGCACGCCCTTCACTGCTGTTAGGAAGTGTTAGGGTTCTGAAGATTTCTGTCTCTCTGTTCTCCAACCCGTGAGAAATATTGGTCTATGTGTGAAGGGAAACAATGTGGAAGAAGAGAGAAATGTGTTTCAACCTCAGGAAACCTTCAATCCATAGGATCTCATGAAGATGATGAAAATGAGGTGTCTGCTGATGGTGATGGTTCAGAAAGTAATACACAGCTCACTTTGATGTTTTAATAAATTGAGCATGGCAGCTCATGTAGTGGTTAGATTGCTGGACGTGGAGTCAGGAAGAATCAAGTTCAAATTCTGTCTCTGAGGAGCTGTGTGACTCGGGGCAGACCACTTAAACTCTTTTAATTTGTTTACTCATCTAGAAAAGTAGTGAGAATAAAACCTGTAGTACCTTTACTTACATTATTGTGGATTTAGGGCTAGAAAGAACTTTGGAGTTTATAGGATGTTGGATCTAGAAATGGAAGGGTTCAGCCCTTTCATTTTATGGGTGAAGAAACTCAAGACAAGTTAAATGACTTGGCCAAAGTCACACCAACTAGTTAGAGGCAAAGCAAAACTGGGATTTCGGTCCTGGCCTGACTTCAAATTCAGTTCTTGCTGAGGCCTGCCTTGCTTGCAGTGCCACAAAGCAGTTATGTCTCAGTTGAGATAATGCAGATAAAGGGGCTTTACACAATTTAAATCCTATGTAAATGTCAGTTATTTCAAGTATTTAAGGTTAACAAAACCCCTTCCTAACAGCAATGTTACAAGTGTTAGTGTCCCCATTGGTTGAGGCTTTCACAGGTTATGACTTACCTGTGGTCAGGCAGCTACCAGATGTCAGAAGGAGCCTTGGAAGCCAAGTCTTCTGACTCCAAATGTAGTGTTCCGTACAAGTTTATTTTCATTGGCCCAGGCTGCTGATTCGATAAGGGCCCATGTGGCAGATGTCGTATTCTGCAGGGAACCTGCAGCCTGCAGGCCACACATGACCTTCTAGGCCCTCAAGTCTCTGGCTACACTTGAGGATCTACAGGGCCACGTGTGGCCTTGGGGCAGTAGGTTCCCCACCACTCTAAACTATGAATTTTAGAGGGGGCTTCCCCTCCTTTTTGCTGCTTTCCTTCTCCTATCTCCTCCCCTGTTTTCTAAAAATGTACGTTTTTATCTGATGCTATGGAAGACATTGAATCCAGGAAAAAAAAAAGCAACTTTATTTTCTGTATAATGCAGGTATTTTTTCCCTGCTCTAAAGTCATACTTCTTTAGTAACTGACAGGGAAGAAAGGAAGGAAACAAGCATCTCTTATGTGCCGATCACTTAAGTATGTGCTCTTATTTTGACCCATTTTATAGATGAGGAAACTGACATGGCTAGCAAGGTCTGAGGTCACAGTGGATTCTAGAAAGACCTGAGTTCAAAGTTCACCTTAAGATACTTACTAGCTGTGTGATCCTGAGCAAGTTACTTAACCCTGTTTGCCTCAGTTTCCTCATTTGTATACAAAATGAGCTGGAAAAGGAAATAGCAAACCACTCCAGTATCTTTGCCAAGAAAAGTCCAAATGGGGTCATGAAGAGTCTAACTTGATTGAAATGACTCAACAATGATGACAACTTCTTGGCCGCAGTCCAGCACTCATCAACTTCGCTACCTTAGCCGATTTCATGTAATTGGGTGCTGAGTTCAAATGCTGACTGTGTCACCTGTATGCAAATCACCAGCTCTCTGAGTCTCAGTTTATACATCTATAAAATAAGGAGCTTGGGAAGGTCCTTTCCAGCTCAAAAGCTACATGATTCTAGTTCAACTCTCCCATTTTACATCTGAGAAAATGGAGGCCTCCAGGGGTTAAATGACATGACTATGAGAGGCTGCGAAGTGTGGAGTGGGGTTGGGGAGGGTGGGGGTTGTTTTGGCACAGGATTAGAACTCAGGTCCCTTGATTTCCAAGTTTATTGCCCCTCCCATTTCAGCATGCTCTCTCATGTAGGCCAGGTACTGAATTCTTCAAGGGAGACTAAATGTTCTCTCATGCTTTACTTATTTGGGGATTTCAACTCTATTTGGCATTTTGATCTTTCCTTGTCTGACCATGGGATGATAATTTTCATTGGCAAAGAAAATAAGCAAAATGACAATTGAACATCACTGCCTTCTCTGCATTATCAGTGAACACCCCCTTGTCTATCATAAACATGAATCACGTACCTTTTTTTGATCCTTCATTCCCCCTCCCCAACCTTTGATATAGTGAAACTTTATTAGCCTCTGCTAATTTTTCCCCTCGAGACAAAACTAACATTATTATTATATTATTGTTCCAAGTTTATGGATTCAACCTCTGTCACCTGCTTTTCTTTCATCTTCTGTTCATAATTTCAAAAAAAAAATGTAAGATACTTGGCAAGTTTTCTGGTCATCTACAGTGGTTTCTTCAGATAAATCTCTCATGAGCCGACTTTCTCTATAGAATTTTGGTCCATGGGATCCTGCCTATCTTAAAATGTCACACCACGCCTACCCTTTTTTTCCTCCATCACACAAACTCTAGGGGGTGGTTTACCCCTTACTCTAAAGGTCCCATCTTTTCTGCCGTATTCACCAGTTTCTCCCTGCTAGTTAAATTAAAATTGCTACACGGATGCTCCATTTCTTCTTCCTAAAATGGGGATAATCATAGAAGATATCTCAAGACTGCTTTGAATAGCCAATGAAATAATATTTGTAAAATATTGCAGACCTTAAAGTGATGTGTCAGATATTACTGATATTAATCAAAAGAAATAGAGGACTGGTCCAATTACTCAGCGAGAATGTGTGGTGTATATAGACAACCTAGATAATTCAAGGTTGGGGACTTCAATTATTTGACTTATTAAAGCTGTGTAGAGAAATGGAATATATTTTCATCCTGGAGACAAAGTTGCCAGCAGAATGTGAGGTTTCTTATTCTGCCACAGGGACAAACGTTCCAACCACATTGTTCTGGTCAAATAGCATTAAATCTACTGAGACATTGAAAGGGAATTGAGAGTCAAACATCCTGTAGCCATGAGTTACCTGTGTTGTCAAGGTAACCACATCCTTAGTATTCTTGGTAACTGGATCTTTCCAATAGAGCAGCAGAGAAACCACAGGTATCAGCCCATCAGCCACCTGCCACTGCCTTAAACAGTTCCTTGATACTATTCTTAGGGGACTATGACAGTGTTTGGGTATTATTTTTAAAGGAAAAAAGCACCATGTTCATTTCTGTGAAAGTGCCAATCAGGTTGTAGAAATTCTGTTTTACATCCTTAAACCTAGATGGGTATGGGGGTGATGGCTTGTGACTCGTAGCTATTTCAAACAGGCTCCAAGGTTCCTTATTAAAAAGGCCATCTACATAGGAGTGATTGAACCTTGCAGACTGAATTCCTGGCTCCTGAAATAATCAATACTTGGGATATTGGGAGAATATGTGGCTGTCTTACCTCTGCAGGTTGTAATGTCAGGTTTTGTAGTGAAAAAATCTAACTCAGTTGGGACCATATCTCTATTTTGTAGCCCAGAGGGCTTCCTGGGAAAACCAGGCAGTGATGAATAAAACATCAGGGACTACAGCTTCTGTAGGAAGCATCTGGGAAATCTCTGCTTATTTTAAGTTCTATCTGTCCCTTTTCCCACCACAGGTCCAGATTACCAATGGGGTGAATGTCTTTTCCCTTTTCCTCCCCCCAAATAGAACTGTGACTGGGAACATGAGGCCTAGCTAGCAAATGGAATTGATGGGAAACACCTGGAGAAAGAATTACTGATTACTAATCTTGTATAGGTGAAGAGGAAATCGATTCAGGAGGAACAACTTTGGGTTTTATCATATAAATAAAAACCGTGGGGGCTATGAATGTCAGAACAGTTGGCCTTGAACCCTTCCCAGACCATACGGGGCTGTAGGCTGTGCCATATATCATTCACAAAAAGCCATTTCCTTTCAATTTTGTAATATGGTCTAGAGGATTTGACTGATGACCCAGATTTCAGGAGAAATGAATGATCTCCACAGCTCAGGTGAGACACAGACGCTATAAATCAGGGAAAGATGCAGTAAAAAGGTCCTTTTTGCCTTGACATAGTCTTAATCCCTAATTAAAAGAGAGAAACAAGGTAAATATTTTTAACTACCATCCATTTCTGAGAATTCTGTCAAAGAAAAATGTTTTCGTTTGCAATCATCATTTCACCGATGCAAGTCTTTCTGCTGACACGTTGCATATGCTATGTGCTGTCCACTTCTTGGAGAAGAGATGTGGGTTTTCTTTAGGTTATTCAAATGAAAGTCTCTTCTGTCCTTTGGATTTTTTTCTTTTATCATTGCATGTATAGCAAAGACAGTAAGTATTTATAAAGAGTTTAGTATGTCACCGGCAGTGTGCTAAATATATAAATATAATCAGAAAAGCAAAAGCAATCCCTCCACTCAAGGAGCTTACAGTCTAATGGGGGGAAGACAACATATAAAAGGAAAAGGGAATTTATAGGGAGAAAAGAGAAGATAACAGATAGGGAGTCAAACTGTAGACACAGACATGAAACTGGGAGAGGAATGAAGATGGTTGGGCCTGGACATTTTCCTTAAAATGGCAGTTCTGGGAGAAATCAGTTAATCAGAGGAAGGGGCTGCAGGGGCAGCGTGAGCTTCTAGGGTGAGAAAGTTGCTGTGGCACAGTGGAATTCTTTCTCACTGCTTCCTAAAAAGCTGATTCTACTTATAAAGCATCCCCCATGAGTAAGCCATACTTCAGAGCTAAGGGCTCCTCTGGAGGATGCCAGGAATACCATGCTGTTTCTTCCTTCTACTGAAATAAATGAATTCCCAGTTTTCTGAAACTTGAGGTGAGAATACTGACTGATGGCCAGCTTTCTAACAAAGGACTCTTTGGGGGAAAAGAGCCGGCTCTTTTTTTTTTTTTTTTTGTACCTCTAAAGCCTGATTCAGTCTCTATCTTGAAGTCAAATTCTATGTTAAAAGTAGGTAACAATTGTCTTTGAGGTTGGGGGGTGGCAGTGACAGGGGAGGATAGTGGAGGGTTGCTGGGAGATTTCTAGCCCATTTGATGAAACAAATCATAAATGACTCAAAGGGAAAATTACCAAATTAAAAAAAAAAAACCTAATCCCTGATATGAATGTTGGAGAGGAAGTCCCGTGTAGTAGTGTGCATCCTTTCCCCAAAGATAATTTTACATTATCAGCTGTTTATCAAGGGGATTTAAGAAATGGCCTCAAAAGTGTAAGAGGCAGCTTGAGTGCATGAGAAAAAATGTTGGACTTGGAGTAAGAGAATATGGTTCTCCTTCTTATTCTGAGTAACCTTCTGTTGGTCTTAGTACTGGCATCTGTAAATTATAGAAGTTGACCCAGATGATCTCCGATCCCAAGAGATTGTGGTATATAGGGAAGAATGCCCACTTGTTGCTTAAAGACTTCAGTTCAATCCTGGCTCAGCCATTTCCTGACCACATGACCTTGGGAAGGTCACTTAACTTTGATTTGTAAAATGGACACAGGAAGACTACATGCCTCATGGGGTCATTGGGTAGAATTGGTTTGAATCAAATGAGGGGATACGTGAAAAGCACATCTTAAGCTTTAAAAATCTATAAAACACAAGCTATCATTTTCCCCTTTACATTTATTGTCCTTTGCCCAGGCTTAAAGTTCTGTTCAAGTCATAGGACCAGTTACTATCTTCCAATCCTGAGCCCTCTGTGAACAGTTGGAATGATTCTGGAATGTGGGAGATGGCAATGATATGGCATTAGGAAGAAGTCAGTTAAAGGGATGGAGTTGGTGCAGCTGGTCATCGTTACCTGGG
>NW_027185777.1:13074726-13102801 GCF_028583685.1 Petaurus breviceps papuanus | reverse complement strand
AGAGAGAGAGAGAGAGAGAGAGAGAGAGAGAGAGAGAGAGAGAGAGAGAGAGAGAGAGAGAGAGAGAGAGAGAGAGAGAGAGAGAGAGAGAGAGAGAGAGAGAGAGACAGAGAGAGAGAGAGAGAGAGAGACAGAGAGAGAGTTTGTGTCTTAATTGAAACCCTGGAGCAGGCAGTTTTTTGTATCTGGGAGGTCTGTGCTTATTGCTAACCCATACCCTTCTCCCTGTTAGCAAGGGGGTACTAGATAATAAAACTCCTTTGTATCACTACGTGGATCTTGCTTCATTTTCATAGAAAGCATAACATAAAATAATTTATGTAATGTTGAACAAATGATGAAGGGGAAGCCATTTGGGGTGGCAGATTTTTATCTTGGACTGCATTTTCAGGTTTCTGGTATTTTCCCAATTAGCAATTGGGCTCAACCCTTCCACAGTTCATCTGGAGTAAACCCTACTTCTCCCAAGCTGAAGAGGTAATGAAGAAAATCTTAGTAAAGGGAAGACTGCTTTTTGTTCATGTTCCTGTATGGTCACCCCTAATGAAAAAAAAAATTGAAAGAACATTTTTTCAAAACCCAGAGGCACAGTACATTTCACAAAAGGTACATTGAGGTTCTCAAGGATGAATTTTAATTATTTTTAAGGATAAGATTTCTTGATTTTTGCAAAGTAGAGTTGGAAGATATTAAAAAAAATTCCAGCTTACACAATACTTTTCAGTTTGTCCAAATCTATAAGTATGAAAAGCAGACCGGCTTTCATCATGCTACTGTTTGCCCCAGAAACAACAGATCTTATTTAGCTCATGGTGTTTTTAAATACTATTCTTGGAATACCTGTTAGGTCTGTTGGTGTTAATTACAAGTTGTGTATATATCAATCAAATTTATTCCTTTAGCCTGATCTACAGAACCATCTTCCCTAAAGTCATTAAAGATTGTTTCATTTTTGTCTTTGGATGCTCAGTGCTTGGCAAAATGCCTAGTGCACAGATTTCTCAGTCACTTACTACTGAGACCGATTAGTCCTGATATGTTTGTATCGTTTTGCTGCTCAAGATAGATTCTGGAATCCAAAAATGTGTGTAGAAGGTGAGCATTTTATGTTGAAATATTTGTGGATACATGAATCTGTGTGGAATTTTGAGGAAAATCCCAAATCAGGGAATAATAAAAATGCCCCCAATGCAAGTAACTCACCATTGCTAAAAATTCTACTTTACTGGGAAACCATATTTACCTGCCCTTTCTTAGCAGGTATTTTTTTTTTCTATTTTAAAATTTCCAAATAAAATTCTATATTTTAAGAGAAAAAACAAAATAGCTGGTAGGGGCTTAATAAATCCTTGTTGAATGAATGAATTCTCTCTAAAGTACCTTCCAACTCAAAAATTTCAATAATCTTTGTATTTAAATGCCACAGTGTGACCTCCAATGCAATATCTGGAAATATCTGATGACTTGCCAACTAGAGAGAAAATAATGCTTTATGTGAGTCAGGGAATCATGCAAGTGACTTTTATATTAGATTCCTGGAGAGCAGTGGTTTACAAGGTGTGGTGTGGGGACCCAGGCCCTCATACATATGTCCATGAAGTCAAAACTATTTCTTAATAATACCAAGATGTTTTAATTTGCAATATATATATATCTATATAACTAGATATAGCCCAATAAACAAGCTCATTTTTGGGAGTCAAGGTCATCAGGTTTTAAGTGTGTAAAGGGGTAATGAGACCAAAGATTTTGAGAGTTACTTTTATACAGTAAACCTTTGCTGATTCAAACTGTGGTTCTCTGACAGTGACCTCAACACTCTTACCTCTAAAACACAGTATCTGCTATCTTATTCAGTCCTTCAATTCATCTGAAATTCCAAATCATTAACAATGTTTGAGATTTTTTTGAATTGTCACGTGAAAGGATGAAATTTTCCATTAATTGCATGGTACTATTACTGTTTTTGATCTGTGATTTAAAAAAAAACAACTTGTAAGTAGTTAATAATCCACATTGCACTTGCTTCCATAACGTACTCTTTACCATCTATCTTGTTTGGGGGTTCTGTGATAGTTTGACAAGGGTAGAGCCATGACCAGCTAGCAATGAGATTATTTAGATGAAAGCTTTCCAAGGTCCAAGTTATACTGGGGGCTCAATCCCAAAGGCATAGAGATTCTAAACTTGAAATTCAATCAGGGGGATGGGGCGGCCAGGTGGCTCAGCGAGTAAGAGCACCCCAGTGTTGGGATGACCTGAGGATTGAATCTGGGCTCAGATACTTAGCACCACACCCAGAAATAACTGGCTGTGTAACCTTGAGCAAGTTACTTAACCCCAGTTGCTTTAAAAAAAAAAAAGAAATTCAATCAGGGGGAACTCTAAAGACCATGAATTGAGTCAGTGCCAAGTCATCATAGAAGGGAGGGGGGTGGGAAGTGACATCAATAGTAATTAGCAAGCCATGTCCAGGAGTTTTATTGATGATCTGGACAGTGGGAAACCAGGACCCAAGCAAAAGTATCTAACACCCGAGTGACAGTTGTGCGGGGCTTTAAGATGTGAGCTTCAGCATTGCTGATGGTGACCAATTTGCATCCACTAACAGAACAAGATGCAAAGGCAGGACTATAGTACAAAGTGTTTGTATACTCCTTGCTCTTCAGCCTCCAGACAGTTGAAAAGAAGGCAGGCCAGTGCCTGAAAGCCAACAGGGCCCTCAAAGGAAAAGAGACAGGAATCCCTGGGGGAATCTCAGTGGGGATGGTGCAGGAGTCATCTTCCTGCCTGAACAATTCTGCACTGTTTCTGAACTACCCTCTATTGTTCATGTCACTGTTTCATTGTTTGTCATAAGAGGAAGCTTGGTATGATGGATACATGCTACACTGGCAGTCGAGGAGGTCTGGGATCAAATCCTGCCTCTGACACTAGTTGTGTGACTATGGATAAATAACTCAACCTTCATTTCCTCATCTATTGAAAAGAGAGAATAATAACTGTAGAATTTACTCCTACATCTGGGGTTCTTAACTTTTTTTTTTTTGCTAAAAGGTAGAAAAGAGTGAAGAAAGATAAGATTAGGTACATATTCTTCTTGATAAAGTAAACATGACTTCAAAGAAAGCAATGAAAAGTGAGGAAGAGAGTGTGGCCTGGCATGAAGGAATTTCCTGACTTTCTCTTCCCAACCCAAGCAAGGAAGGGAGTGACCATTTGACATACTATGAGTTCTTAGGAGATTAGGCAATCAAATTTGTACAGCATAGCATGGTGAAAAGAGCACTGGACTTGGAGTAGTTCTGCCACAGAAACTTTTTAGCTGTAGGCAAGGAATCTCTTGTATTTTCAATTTCCTCATCTACAAAATAAGGACCGGTATTTTGTGCTACTTGCCCATAGAGTTGTGAGGAAAACACTATATAAAAATAAAATTTTAGAATTGTCAAGTATTAAAAAAATTTAGAATTTTTGTTTGAAACAGGGTGGCATAGTGAATAGAGATGACTTGAAACCAGGAAGAGCCCTGAGTTCAAGTCCTACCTCTGACAAGTACTGACTGTGTGATCTTGTGATTCCCTTCAGTATTTGAGGAAATTCTTTATGATTATAAATTGCAAAATAGGCGCCGATCTACATTTTGGTTGAGGAAGTTCTCTCATTTAGGAGAAGTTCTCTATATCAATAAAATCACAGGTCTTGTCCAATAAATAAATTAAAATATTTTTGAAGGACAAAAATAGAATATGGTATTATAGTGCCTTCTTTGTTTGTCATAATAGGGAAGGGAAGGAAGTGACATTTATATAATGTTACTTTATGCCAGGCACTGTGCTAATCACTTTTAAAAAATAAACATTTTCTCATTTATTATTACTCCCATTTAACAGTTGAGGAAACTGAGGCAAACAGAGGTTATTTGACCAGTAGGTATCCGAGGCTGGATTTGAACTCAGGTCTTCCTAATTCTAGACTTGGAATTTAACTTCTATGACTCTAACCACCTCTAATAATCTTTTTTTCTTTTGACAAATGCTAATGTGAACAATTTAAAAGAATCAAATTGAAAGAATGTTTAAAGCATTTGCAATAACTGAAGGGTAAAGAACCATAATCAAATATACAAAGGGGTCTGTGATTTGCTTCCCTCCAATGATGCAAGTCATCCAATTTTCTCCCCAAAAGTTGGTCATGGAGAACCACCTGACATGTTGGAGGTCTTCCTCAAATTCTTCTTCTTCTTTTGAAGGGCAATTGGGGTTAAGTGACCTGCCCAAGGTCACACGGCTAGTAAGTGTGAGGCCGGATTTGAACTCAGGTCCTCCTGACTCCAGGGCTGGTGGTCTGTTTACTGTGCTCCCTAGCCTCAAATTCTTCTTGCACCAAGAGATCACTCCAGCTATCCCCTCTCATCCTTCAGTCTTATCCCACGACGAGTCCACCTTCTCTTTCGGTCATACGATGCCTTAATGCTGTCCTTTACTCCTGTTCTTCAGACTTCCTCTTTGGTTATATTGTATGCTGCTGCTTGTTCACGCCTACCACCTGCCTCTTCATCACCTTCTAGGAGATGCTTCCCTTTGGCTCTGCAGGAGCAGTGGTGTGGCCCACGGAATGTTTCTTGTCACTTGAGGGCATAGGGCGAAACCCACTGCGCCAACTCCTTCCATTGTCCCTATGTCTGTGGGCCATCCTAATGAGCTGCAGTTTCTTTTCACTTTGTTTATTGCTAGAATGTCAAGATTGATATGATTATGGTCCTTTGGCAAAGCATCTACTTGTTGGTAACTGGACAAGGATCTTACATTAAGGTGACCAACAATCAAATTAAATTGTTGACACTTTAAAAGCTGCATGATTCTCAGCACCCTCTGCCATTTTGTTGTCACTGCAGGAATGGAAGGCGGCCATATGGCATTGAGGATATTTCTTTGTTTCATGGGTTGCCATGGTCAAATCATCACTAAGTGGCCAGCTTACTGATGTTGTGTCTCCATGATTGGCTAGACTGGTCCCAAGAAATAGGCTCAGTCTTTTTCCTGGCCATATGTGAAACTTTCTAGAACAGAAGTCCCTCATGGAGCTCCCACTCCAGTAGAGTTTTCAACATCCCCGGGTCACTTCTGTACTACTGTGGAGCATCAGAGTAGGACTTTTGGTGGAGGAAGAACAATATTTAAAATAATATAAGACTTCTCTTCTTAGAATAGACCAACGAGTAGAAATCTCATATAAGTATTTCTTTTCTTGTAAGATTAGCCATCCCATTTCACTGAAGTTAGAAATACAGGCAAAATGACCTTCCTGCTGAGTTAGAATTAAAATAATAAGGGGCGGCCAGGTGGCTCAGCGAGTAAGAGCACTGGCTCCAGTGTCGGGATGACCTGGGGATCAAATCTGGGCTCAGATACTTCGCACCACACCCAGAAATAACTGGCCGTGTAACCTTGAGCAAGTTACTTAACCCTGATTGCTTTAAAAAAAAAAAGAATTAAAATAATATCTAAGGCTCTTTTCCTATCTATTGTTGATTGATTAACAATGACCAATGGAGAAGTAAACTGCATTTTTCTCAAAATAAAGGGTTTTGGATAAGATTTCCTTAAGTACTTATTCAAGACAACAAAAGGAGCTTTAATAAAAGGCACTTTTCCAAGGAAGCAGTATATTTCACTTTCCAACCCATGAAAATGGCTGCCACTGCTCAGTAGTCATGAAATCACCCACATTAAATGCTATCCAAATCAACAAGTACTTATTAAACACCTATTATCTGCAATATAGTTCCAAGTGCTAGGGCCATCAAGGCAGAAATGATAACTAGACTTGCCCTCAAGGAGCTTATGTTGTACTAGCAAGTTTCAATATGGAAATATACACGTCAGAGGTAATTGTTTAAGAAGGGCAAGGTAGTGGAAGCATTTGGGGGAATCATGAAAGGCTTCCTGTAGGAGGTAACATGTGAGCTGAGCCTTCAAGGAAGCCAGGGATTATAAGAGGCCAAGGTGAGGAGAGTATCTATTCCATGGGTGGGGGCTGGTCTGGGCAGAGTCACAGAGCTGGACTTGGAAGATGAAATGTCAAGTTTTACTTGCCAGAACTAGACAAGTATTACTGTTTATTGTTTTAGCTCATAGGATCATGTCTATGTCTGTCTGTCTATCCCTTTTCAAATCTTTAATTAGAGAGGGTCTTAAAGATCATTTAGGCCAACTCTCCTCATTTTATGGGCAGCTAGGTAGCACAGGGGATAGAGCACTGGGCCTGGAGTCAGGAAGACCTAAGCTCAAATCTGATCTCCGATACTTACTAGCTGTGTGACCCCAGCCAAGTCACTTAATCCTGTTTGCCTCCATTTCCTCAGCTATAAAATGAGCTGGAGATAGCAAACCACTCCAATATCTTTGCCAAGAAAACCCTAAAGAGGGATCATGAAGAGTTTGAAGATCATGACTTAAAAAAATGAAACCACCACCACCTCATTTTATAGATGAGGAAACTGAGGCCAGAGAGGTTGTGACTTACCTAAGATAGACATACTCCTGAGATATATATGTGTGTGTGCACACATACACAACCCTATTTCTCTTTGTAATATAATGTAATGCCATGGAAAGGCAACTTCCCAAGGTTCAAAATACCAGCATAGGTGCTCTCCATTTTATTCAGTGACCAACCAGGAACAGAGAAGATCAAAACATGACATCATTCCAAATACAGCATTTACTAAATGTGATTAAATAATCTCCAAGGACTACCCCACCCCAGGATCTTCCAATCATTCAATCAATTACAAAGTCCCTGGTCTAAATACTTCTCCACCCCTAGGCTATACCTTCATTTGTCAATCACAGAGTACAAAAAAGTCAAAAGTTCCCCACCCCTGGATCTCAATTGAATCTACCCCAGAGTTAGATCAAGTTTAAACACAGCACTTAATACCCAAATGGAGGTCTTTTCTTCATCTTGACAGGAGGCAAGTTCTCAGCAATCTTAGTTCCTGGGGAGACAAGGCTTAGCAAGGCCACAAGATACATTGCCAGTCCCTTCATTAATTCATCCTCTGTCTGTAGAACAGTCCTAGAACCCCTGAAAACATTAGCAAAACCCTCTCCCAGGATTTCTTTAAACATACAACAAGAAAATCCTTCTTCAGGGCTTCTGAACCAACAGAAGGGTTCCCAGACCCCTGCAACAACAGCACTGTCCTTCACCAGTGGACAGTATTCACTCTCTGTCTGCAGGACAGTCTCAGGGCTTCTTAACCAAAAGCCAGGTTTCAGGACTTCTTCAACAGGACAGTCTTTCACCAGTGGACAAATCTGGCAAAACAACATCAAAACAGACAGACAAAGTACCAGCAAAACAGCCATGTCTCCTCAGTCCTTGGCAGCTCAGGGGTCAGGTCTCAAAAGTCCAGGGTGATTCAAAGCGGCACTCAACAATCCTCTCAGTCTCTCTCTCTGCCTCCACGTGGGTGCTGCTTCCAAAAAGATCTTCTGCCTCCCTCTTGTCTCTCCAAATCTACGTCACCAGCTCCTCCCAGTTCAGGACTCTCTTTTCACATCAACAAGTCCATCCCACAGGTGGGATTAACAAGCTCTGGGTTTTAACACAATCAGTTTGAAAACCAAGCCAATACAGGGAAATCTTTAATTGCCATTACTATCACACTCTTCTAACTCTAAAACTCTGCTCTTATCCTATTCTGAGTTCTATAATCAGAAATGTTAAGGTATTACTGCCAAGTGGTTGCTCAACAGGATCTGGATCTGTCATTTCATTGGTACAGGGAATTCCCAATGAGCAAACTCCTTCTCCCATTGCTGGTAGGTGCCTTCTTTATGACTGGTCTTAGAAGGCTGCTTGTGGCAGGTGGAGAGGTTAAGTGATTTGTGTGGTGTCATGTAGTCAATATGTCAGAGGTGGGACTTAAGCTGACTCTGAGGCCGAAGCCTTATCCATTGTACCACACTGTCTCTTATTTATATTAAAAAAAAATTCCATTGTAAAATAGCTATGGCTATAATATTTTTCCTGGTCAGAACCTGTGATTTCATTTGTGTTGGGCAATGCCCACTCTGGAGATTCCTTCCCTTCTATACTGATGCAAGAGGCAAGTCCTCTGTCATTTTAATGGTTTGCCTCTGAGTATATATCAGAAGCATGACCTGAACCCAGGACTTCCTGACCTCTATGCCACAATCCACCACCTAATGCTTCTCATGACTGTAGCTAATTGCTCATTCATGCTTTTCTCTCCTCTCAACTCATGAGTTCATTCTAAAAAAAGAGAAAATGGAGAGTTGTACAAATATCTGCATCCTGACTGATACCCTTCTTGATAAACATCATTAGTGTTTGGGGTTCTTGACTGTATTATTGGAACTTGAAGTAGTCCTTCTGAATTGCATGAATTTCCTCATATTGAAAATTACTGTCAGATATAGAGAATGCCGGAGGTCTACAGTAAAGGCCAGACTTGTGATGGGCATACATTGCCTAAAGCATTCATTGGTTATTCATTGGAATGGGTCTATTCCTTTGAATGAAATCCATCAGCCTTTCTGAAAAACAGATTCACCAAAACTGATTGATGTGGTAGAAAGTCCTGACTTAGCCTTCTGAAGGCACGGACATATTATGCCAAAGTCTTGGTTCTTTCTGAGCTTAAAAATTTGGTATCTAGCCATTATGGCCAATAAGTTCAAAGAAAAATTGACTAGGGATATCAGTAACAGGCCTGTGCCATTAGGTTTTATGGTAGTTTCTAGAGAATCCAGAGGACAGGCTTAAAACTATTCTATTGGATGAAAATTAACTCCTGCTGGCTAGAAAAGGCTATAAATGTCAAGCCATGAAATCTGGAAGATTTATTGTAGCTGGTACATTTTTAAGCATTATTGACTTGGCCGATAATGACAATCATGTGTTGAGAACAGAATGTGACATCCTTGAGTGTGTTCTTCCTCGATATGAGTCTTGGTCTCAAGGGTCTTATTACTGAAACTTTAAATCACTGAACTACACCGTGTGGCTTCTTTGGTGTCATCAGAATGAATAAGAATCATTAGGAATAGAATTTTATCAGAGGCCCTACAATTCTTTGAGAAAAATGTGAAGTGTTTTAATTTAATCACACATTTTTACTTTGAACCATTCATTATTATTTTTTTATTAAAAATTGATAAACAAATTCCCTGTTAAAAAACCATTCTGCTTCAATCTTTGGTTAATTTTATTTCCATGATTTTATATAAGATAAATGTTGTCAAAATTGGATTGTAGGGACTTGAACTGGAAAGGACCTTAGAGGTCATTGAGTCTAACACCCCCTCACTTTACAGATGGTATAATTGTATCACAGAGAATGTAAGAGACATGTATAGGGCCACACAGCTAATAAGTTTGTATGTGTAGGGATGTCGAACCCAGGTCCTCCTGACTCTAAGTGACATTCACTCTACCAAGTAAGGAAATAAAAATTCAGAGGTGAAATCGTTTGCCCAAACCAATCCAACAAGTATTTTAAAAGTATCTATGACTGTATTTGGAGTTGGGAATATAATGTCAGACACTATGTAGATCAGTCTTTGAAGGAGCATCCAATCTACTAGCAGAGAAAATACATGTATACAAGTAACTAAGATAGGGTAAATAAGAGTGTAATAAGTGCCAAGTCCAAGCAAAGCATCAAAAGGAATTTTTAAAAAGAGAGATCACTTTTAGCCTTGGTGTGAAGAGATGACTTTTTTAAGGGCCTTCACTGAATGGGTGGCATATTTGGAAAGTGCTTTGCAAATGTTAAAGTTCTATATAAATGTCAGCTATTATTATTGCTTATGGACTATAAAAAAGTTTTGCCCTTTGGTGCACTTGCAATTTTGATTCTTCGGCAGTAAAGATAGGTAGCATTTATAAAATCATTTAAGGTTTGCAAAGCACTTTACATGTTCATTTGTCATTGTTGTTGTTCACTTATTTCTGACTCTTCATGACCCTATTTAGGGCTTTCTTGGCAAAGATACCAAAGTGTTTTGCCATTTCCTTCTCCACTTCATTTTGCAGATGAGGAACTAAGCACAGTGCGTTAAATGACTTTCCCAGGTTCCCACAACCAGTAAGTGTCTGAGGTCAGATTTGAACTCATGAAGATGAGTCTTCCAGATTCCAAGCCCACCACCTAGCAGCCCCATTTGATCTTGACAACAGCCTTCGGTGTTGTTATTATATCTTCACTTGATAAATGAGGAAGCAGAGGCTTAGAGAGATTAAGTAAATTGCGTGGGGCCATACAATGTTTGAGATGGATTTGAACTCGGGTCTTCCTGACTCCACATCTAACACTTTATCTGCTATGCCATGTAGGTGACTCAATTATTGTGTTCTTTGATTCACAGCTATCTAAATATCAATAAAGGAATATTTGTGTTTTAAAAGTTGAGTTTTTATTTCAGGGAGCAGCTTAGGACTGTGGAAAACATTATTCCCTAATGTTGTCCAGGGTGCTCCTTTATTCCTTATTCTGGACCCAGCTCATTGTCTATTTGCCATCTCTGTCTAACAGTTATATATAGAAAGACTAACTCAACAAACTGGATTTCCAACTATAGGTCAGAATCTGTACAAAAGACAGTTTTTATCTGCTTCATTTTTCCTACCCATTGCTAATTTACATCATTCTTTTATAACTCAGAGGAGTCTAGAGTTAAACTCATAATAACAAGTAAAGATCTACTAGCCAAGCAGATGACAAGAAATCTATTTTTGAGACAGGTGTCTTTTCCCCCTTATGATGTGTTTAGTACTAAAGCCTTTGGAATCGCCATTGAAACATGAAACATCCCAAACTCTTTAAAAGATTCATCTACTTATTTGTAAAACCATTCATTGACAAGATGATCAGCTTGTTAGTGATTAGTTTTCACATTGGCCCTTGAACTACATGACTGTTTCTAGGTCTTTGTAAAGTTTCTTCTAAGTGAGATGGCTGTATTAGTAAGTTTCCTGCTTTATTAATTTCCATTAATTTGATCAAATAGCCAAAATGTCTGGTCTGTGGATTATGAATTTTTGATCTATGACTATTAGTCTTTTCCAGGCAATCTTACTCTGGTCATTTTCTGCATGGGATAGTGAAGGGAAATCAGAGGTATTGGAATCAAAGGACAGGGTTTGAATCTGAAAATACTGCTTATCACCTTTGTGACTGTGAACAGGTCACTTAATCTCACTAGACCTAATTTTCCTATCTATAAAATGAGATAGTAGGATTGGATGATTGTTAATGTCTCTTTCAGTTCTAAATCCTGTGATATATTATCCAGTTACATTTAGGGACTAATTTTTTTTTCTTTTTGGAGGGGCATGCAGGGCAATTGAGGATAAGTGACTTGCCCAAGGTCACATAGCTAGTAAGTGTTAAGTGTTTGAGGCTGAATTTGAACTCAGGTCCTCCTGATTACAGGGCCTGTGCTCTATTCACTGCGTCACTTAGCCACCCTTGGGGATTAATTTCTACTGAACCATTTTTATTCCTCTTGATATTACCCATATCACCTGGTGGTGATATTTGCATCATTCAGTTATATTTGAAATTGTTAAAATAGTCAGTATATATAATCTGTTCTTTATTCCCTCAAAGTTTCCTTAGTTGACCATTTTTTTACTGGTCATTACCCTATCCTAAATTATGTCAAGAAAGCTTTTTGGTCCCCTTAAGGCAAATTACCTTGTTTCAATCCCAGATTGTATACAACTGTCAGCATAATTTTGACACTTTTGTACCATGTCTAAATTTGTTGTTGGGTCCTTTGGATATTTTTTTTGTTGGGCAGTGTTCTGTTTTTCCCCATTTTAAAATTGTGGTGCAAAATTGGGGCCATTTTTCCTCACTAGTTTATGTGTGTTACAATCAGATATATTCTATAAAAGCAGTCCCTCTGTTTTGTAGGGCAGCTAGGTGGCACAGTGGATGGAGTGCTGGGTTTGAAATTAAATTCATCTGACCTCACACACTTACTAACTGTGTGACCCTGGGCAAATCACTTAACCCTGTTTGCCTCAATTTCCTCATCTGTAAAATGAGCTGGAGAAGGAAATGGCAAACCATAACAGTGTCTTTGCAAAGAGGGGCCATGAAGAGTCAGACATGCCAAAATGGCTGAACGACTGTTTTGTAACTGGAAATAGGGACCAGATATATGATTTCACTAGTCCTCCCAAGTGAGGAAACTCCCTCTAGAAATGCTGGCTAGCATCTTCTCTGAAATTTAGAGTTTTGTAGAGTTCTTTAGAGTGCTGAGAGATTGAGTTGCTCAGGGTTCTTACGGCCAGTATATGTCAGAGTTTGAACTTGAACCCAGGACTCTACTATACGACACTACTTTTTCTGTTTTGTAATATGAGAAGAATACAAATGTTTGCACTAATTAACTTGAGCATCCTTCTATATGAATCTCCAGAGTCTTATTAGAAAAAGTGAAATGTTGAATGTCAATGTATGATGACTTCTTGGACGTTGTTAACATGAGTAAGAATAATTAGTGAGGACACTTGTTCTAGTTACAGATCTTGTGCAATGCTGTAGAATATGTTCCAGGCCTAGAGACTGGGCCATAGTCATGGCTCAACTCCTAATTAGACATGTAACCTTGGGCGAGTCACTTTCTTTGGTGCTTTGTGCAAGATCAGGAAAAGATGCATGTAAAAGGCATCTCTCGATAAGAGCTACAGCAAACAAAGACTTCCAACAGGTGGGGGTGAAGTGGGTGTGCCTTCCAGGCACAGGGGCCAGCCAATGCAAAGGTGAAGAGATGAGAGATGGAATTTTATGTGTGAAGAATATTAGGAGGGCCAATTTAGCTGGACCACAGAGATCATGAAAGGGATTAATTTATATAGAAGTTTGGAATGGTAGGTTGAGACTAGACTGTGAAGGGCTTCAAAAACTTAACAGAAGATCTTATATTTAGTCATTGGAGTTTATTAAGTAAAGGAGTGACATGACCAGACCTAAAATGATGAGTAAAAGTTTAGTTTTGCCCCTGGTTTATAACTTAAAAACAAAACAAAAAACCTGTAATTCTACCATAGAAATCACCAACATCACTTCCCAATAAGAAATTCTTTGGGTAGCTAGGTGGAGCAGTGAATAGAGCACCGGCCCTGGAGTTAGGAGGACCTGAGTTCAAATCCGGCCTCAGACACTTAACACTTACTGGCTGTGTGACCTTGGGCAAGTCACTTAACCCCAATTACCCTGCCCTCCCCCCTACAAAAAGCAAAAAAAAAAAAAGAAATTCTTATGACTGGGTGGCACATGCCTGTAATCCATAATTCTGGGAACATTGAAGCCAGTGGATCTCTTGAGCTCAAGAGTTCTGAGCTGCATGGTCAGATATCCACAGCCCCTGAGAGAATGTGGGGCACTGGGCTGTGTGAGGAGAGGAAAACCATCCCAGCTTGAATACAGAGTTAGTTAAAGCTTATGAGATATTCTGCAGTGGGGCCAGGCCTGTAAGTGGCTGCTGCACTTCTACCCTGGGTAGAATAGTCTCCCCTTCAAAATATATTATGGTCCTTTGAATAGGATGAGAAGATGAACTTGATTAAAAAAAATTGTAAGAGTCACAGGAACTGAAAACAACTTAAAAGTGGTTGTTCTGAGCATACTAAGAGTTAAAGACATGTTAGGAAAATCACTTTGACAATTATGTGGAAGACATATTTGAGAAGGGGCAAGGTGAACAGCAGGGAAACCAGGAAGATAGTGCAATAATTCATATGAGAGGTAATATAGGGCCTGAACTACTGTGATGGCCAGAACAGAAGAAAGGAGGGGGTTGCACTCTCTCTCTTCTCCCTTTCCCTTCCTCTCCTCTCCTCTTTCTTTCTTACCTTCTTCTCTCTCCTACACACACACACACACACACACACACTCACAGCTGTGTAAATAGTATTTGATTTTTTCTAATTATATGTAAAGATAGTTTTTTACATTCATTTTTATATGATTTTCTCCCTCCCTTCCATTCCCTCTCCCCAAGACGGCAAGCAACCTGATGTAGGTGATACGTGTGCAATCATGTTAAATGCATTTCCACATTAGACATGTTGTAAAAGAAGAAACAGAACAAAGGGGAAAAGCTACAAAAAATAAAAAAAACATAAAACAAAGTAAAAATAGTATGCTTCGATTTGCATTCAGACTCCATAGTTCTCTCTCTGGATGTGGATAGCATTTTCCATCACAAATGTTTTGGAATTGTCTTGGATCATTGCATTGATGAGAAGAGCTAAGTCTATCATAGTTAATTATTGCACAATGATGCTGTTTTTGTGTGCAGTGGTTCTTCTGGTTCTGCTCACTTCATTCAGCATCAGTTCATGTAAGTCTTTCTAGGCTTTTCTGAAATCTGCCTGCTCATTATTTCTTATAATACAATAATATTTCATTATATTAGCATACCACAATTTGTTCAGCCATTCCCCAATTGATGGGCATCCCCTCCATTTCCAATTCTCTGCTACCACAAAAATAGCTGCTATAAATATTTTTGTACATGTGGGTCCTTTTCCATTTCTTTTTCATGATCTCTTTGGGATATAGACCTGGTAGTGGTATTGCTGGATCAAAGGATATGCACAGTTTGGTTGCTCTCTGGGCATAGTTCCAAATTGCTTTCCAGAATAGTTATATCAGTTCACAATTCCACCTACAATGCATTAGTATCCCAATTTTCCCACATTCCCTTCAACTTTTATAATTTTCCTTTTCTGTTATATTAGCCAATCTGGTACCTCAGAGTACATCGTGCTGTGAAGGTAAGAAATGCCAATATTTATAAGAGGTCAGGGGAAAATAAGGAGGTTGTAATATATGATCTCTAATTTCTCTTTTGGCTTGAAAATTCTGTTTCTGATAACAGTCGAAGATTTTAGATATAGAAGGGATCTCAGTAGCCATCTAATCCAATTCAAAATCAAGAGGAAAGCCCATTATAATAGATTAGTGTTCAGGCAACCAGCCTCTGCCTGAAGCACTCAGATGAGATGGACCCCACCCCTCCCCAGAAGACACATTCCATTTTTGTAGAGTTCTAATTGTTAGGAGGCGTTCCATGCCATCAAGGCTAAATTGCATCTTTGCAACTCACACCCATTCATTGTTGAATTCATTGTTCTGTTTTCTGGAGGCCAACAGATCAAGTCTAATCCTTCCACATGGCAACTTTTCAGATACTTGGAGACAACTATCATTATATCCCTTGAGTCTTTTCCTTTCCAGACTAAACTTCCCCAGTTCTGCCAATCTGTCATCATATGACATAGACTCCAGACCATTCACCATCCCGATTGCCTTCCTTTGGGTACTTCATAGCTTGTTATTTATTCTCAATACCATTATCTAAGCCATTTATTAAAATGTTACACAGCCAAGACCAGAGACAGATCTTTGGAGAATTCTAATTAAGATCTATTGTCAAGGTGACATAGAACAATTAAAAATAATTTGGGGTCCAGTTAATGATCCATTTCCAAATGAATGTAATTGTACCATCATATCTTTTCATCTCCACCAGAAGAGTATGAAATACATTATGAAATTCCTTGCTACAAGTTTGAGGTCTATTGGCTGCCCTCAACCTGGTTTAGCCTGTCTGCCAAGATGGTATTACTAAGGTGTGGCCACTGCATATGACACAGCTTCTTGGAGCTCTGTGCATCTACGTGGGACTCTTCAGACAAGTCCTATTTCCCCCTTCCTCACTGAAATTGTGTCCCTTGAGACTGTCCCATCCTTAGAATTTTCACTTTAGCAATCTTGATTTTCCTGCTTTGGATACAAAAGGTTCAACAAAACATTCTCTAACACTTTGTGAAAGGAAAAAAAACAAACAAACTTCTTTTTGTTGGTTGTTGTTGTGGGTTGTTTATTTATTTGCTTGGACCTTAGAAAGGTGAGGTTGTTAGACTGCAATGAGTCCAGTGATGGATGCAGAGATTTTAAAATGATTCTGATCTCTCAAATGGCTCTTTTTTCTATGTTCTTATTAAAACAAAACAAAAAACTAGGTGGCATTTCCTGGATTTTTCATTGTTTTTTTTTTTTTTTTTTTTTTTTTTTGCCAGGATAGTAATGCAGCATGGAGGACATAATGCTGGGCTTGAAGTTAAGACTTCTTAACTTCTCTCCTTCAGACGGTGTCTTCTCTCCTGAAGCTCCTTGGCTGTATGACCCTGGAAGAATAACTGCCTCAAGTTGTTCCCTGTAATTTCTTTACTAAGTCGTAAAGGGACAGCAGTCTGCTCTGGTGGGAGAAGTGCCACCTCTGGTAAAACTGAACATCCTTTTCATGTTCACATAATTTAAAAGATCGTTCCAAAGGAATATGATTCAAACAAATGCGCCAGGTAAATTGATGGACCCCGTAATATACTCCCATTAGCTCGGTGTATTGATAAGCTAACATTTACATAGAGCTTTAAGGTTTGCAAGACACTTGGTATATATTCTTATGTGATCCTCAAACCCCTAAAATAGTTGCTATTAATTTCTGCATTTTTCATATAAGGAAACCAAGTCAAGTGGAGGTTAAGTGACTGCTCCAGGGCCACACAGCTAGGGAGTATCTGAGGCAGGATCCAAATTCTAATCTTCTTGTCTCTGAGTTCAGAAATCCGGTATCTACTATCTCACACAGAGATTTCTAAGAAACCAGATCATCTGTCCCTAGATACACATTTGATGATGAGGCCATTCCTTATTAATAAGACATTTTTAATTTATTAAGGTTTACTTTACAGAAAAGAAATTATTTAGTAACTTTATTTCTACCCAAGGCTGTGTGAATCCTCTTGCTCTATCTGCTTCTGCAATCCTAGCGAACTGAGGGGAGAACAGGGAGTAACAAAGTGTGGACATTGCCACCTCAGACCTTCTTGTGAAGATACTTTAGATTCTACCCCAGACATTTACTGGCCATGTGACCCTGGGCAAATCACTTCACAGGCGACTCCTTAGCACACACTTATTAAATCAAAGACTGAATGCCAGTCTGTTTTGTTAGAGGGACTTTCCACACTGGTAGTTCCTACATTAATGAAAACACATTCCTCTTGTATCCACAAATCAAATGAACTGGGCAGTAATCTAATCATTGGGCTATCTTGATAGCCTTGCCTTTCCCACTCTGTTTCCTCATCAGCATAATATAAAATGGGAATAATAATTTTGCATTATTTATCTTACAGAGCTATTGAGAGGAAAGCACTTTGCACATCTTGAATTCTAACAGCACTATAGAAAGGCAAATTGTTTCTTCTTTGTTCCCTTCTTTATCCTTCTTCCTCTTCCTCCTTCTTTCTTCTTTTCTTTTTCCTCCTCTTTCTTCCTTTGTCCTCCTTCTTCCTTTTCTCTTCTTCTTTGTCTTTCTTTCTTCTCCTCCTCTGCCACCAGGAAGAGAATTTGATCTCTTCCCTTGCCTACCAACATTAAGTTTAATATCTATTTAAAGTGATTCTGAAATTTTTAGTTTTGAAAACTATCTGTATTTTAAGCAAGTGGCAGTTGAAAAGGGGTATTGGAATTCTGGTAAAATCTAGGGAACTAGGGGGAGAATAATTTTTGTTTTGCTTGACTATGTATATTTGTTACAGGATTCCCTTCCCTGCCCTCCCCCCTCATTTTATTTAGTTCATGGTGAGGAAAAGTGAGGGAAAAGAAAAATAAAGACCGCTTATATATTAGCATGGAAATAGCTTGCTAAGAACCAGTACAGGTAATGTAAAAAACATTATTACGAATACCTGATATATCATCTCTGGGTTAAAAACCACTCTGTAATTTAAAAGAAATTGAAAGATTAAAAATCATAAAAGAGCAGTTTGCTTTCTGTTGTCTTGAGTTTCCTCATTGATCACTACTGGCAAAGATTCTTTGAGAAGTTCATGAGGAATGAAGGGTGAGTGGGCAATTTACAATTGTCAGATACAGTGATCGGAGATTATCTTTGTCTGGTTAGTTCTGGGTTGAATTGGAAGGAAATGATGTTTTTTTTTTTTTTGGAGGGTAATTGAGGTTAAGTGACTTGCCCAGGGTCACATGGCTAGTTTTTGTGTTAAGTGTCCGAGGCTGGATTTGAACTCAGGTCCTCCTGACTCCAAGGCTGGTGCTCTATTCACTGTGCCACCTAGCTGCCCCTAAGGAAATGGTGCTTTTAAATTAGTTTGGGGGCCAGCCCTCTAATATTGCAATGAATCTGTGATCTCATAGATGTGGGGACTTTTTTCCCTTGCAGTTCATCCCTTGTTCATCCTGTGTGACTCTTGTTCATGTCTTTCCATAATTTTGACATTGGGCCCATTTGATGAGCTGGGATCTTCTTTGCATTGTTTTGATTGATATGTATACATACATGTATGTGTATATGTATTTATGCACACACATGTGCACATGTGTATATATGTGTGTGTACACACACACATACCTGTTCACTGGTTGTCTCTAGTTTTTGCTGTATGAACAATCCATCTCTGATTTGAGGTATCCCACCCCTGCCTCCATGCTTGCTCATAAAAATGTGAATGTGTGATATAGTCCCCAAGGTAAACTCTAAAATAGCTAAATCATGTTGTGATCTGACTATAGAGGGTGCGTATTGATTTCCCTTGGAAAAACTCATCCACATATGAGGGACAGAAATAATAGGTATATAAGGTCAGGGCCTGGGCTGGTGCTTTCATTAGTATAGAGAAATATTGAATGAGGAAACCTCCTGCTAATGCATGGTGGCCACTTCCTTGCTATTTGGTGTTAGAAAGTTGCCTCGAGAGCCAAGAAGTTGAATGACTTGTTTAGCCACACAGACAATGGCCATAAGAAGCATGACCTGAATTAGTGTCTTTGAGACCAACTCTCCATTTGCTATGCCTTGGCTCCCACTTATAGAAAAGCTAACATTTATATATTGTTTTCCTTTTATCTTTATACCCACTTCACAAAGTAGGTACTGTGATTATCTTTGTTTCACAGAAAAGTCTGAGGTCTGGAGAGATTTCATGACCTGACCAGTGTCGGTCAGTTAGTAAGCGTCTGTGGTAGGATTTGAACTGATTCAGGTCTTTCTGCCTGCAGATTCAGCCCTCTGTCCCTTGGTGGATGTCCATGTTTGTTAAAGTGTGCTCATCGGGGATTCTTGGCTCATTTCAACTAAGCTATTGGGCAGATTTTCATGAATTCAGTCCAGCAAACACTTACCAAGTGGCACAGTGATGTATATGGAGTGATGGTTGTGTAATCCAAGAATTTGAGTTCAAATTTTTGCTTTACCATTTAATATATATTTGATTTTGGACAATGTGCTTCCTGTGTCTTGGTTTCAGTTTTCTCATCTGTAACATGGGGCATTAGCCTGAATGACCTCAAAGGAACTTTTCAGCCCTAAATCTCTGATTTACTATGTGTAAAGCATTCAAAGGAGTGACTTTTACATTTGATATCAGAGGCACTTTATTATTATTGTAATAAGAATTATCCAGAATGGGAACAGCTCTGCAGGCATCATCTTGACACCTTTGAAAATAAAATAGAAAGATGTGGCTAGGTGGAGCAGTGAATAGAGCACCGGCCCTGGAGTCAGGAGGACCCGAGTTCAAATCCAGCCTCAGACACTTAACACAAAAAACTAGCTGTGTGACTTTGGGCAAGTCACTTAACCCCAATTGCCCTCCAAAAAGCAAAAAAAAAAAAAAGAAAAGAAAAGAAAATAGAAAAATTCTGCTTAAGAATTTTTACAGTCAAGAGAACTTTTTCCCCCATCATGAACTGCAAATGAAAAGGAGGAAATTATGTTTACAGAAATCACAAAAGGGAGCTAAAATTTTAGACAAATTGGATCTGACTTGTAACAAATAGAGACTCAGATATGTCAGAACTGTGGGAGTTGCTAGAGAAAATGAAATCTGGAGGTTTTATTTTTAAATCACAATGTGTATTCTAGAGATAGTGGACTCGAGCTGAAGACAGTGTGCTGTTTTTTTCATGGATAAATAGAAGTTGTATTTTTTTCCACTGTAAATCAGTTATAATATGAAATTTAATAGATAGTTGTAGATGTCATTAGTGTTGGCCTACCACCACAGGTACTAATGCACCACAACTCAGAAGTTAAGCAAAATCTTACTGAGTGTCCTTTTCTGTTGGGAAAAGATCTGGCGTCTTCTGTATCACAGACTTTCATTCCTGCATACAGTAAACCTTTACTAAGTGCCTACTGTGTACTAGGCAGTGAAGATTCACAATTTTTTCTTTTAAGGAGTCTATAATCCAGTAGAAAAATCCTCACCAGCTGAGCTCTCTAATCTCAGAAGTAGAGATGACTGCCATGGGGCAAATGGCTAAATTCTGAAGTTACATTAGGGCTATGGCTTCTCACGTAACTGGTTTAGTGCTTTTAACTGAATTAACTGGTAAGTTTGGCCAATTAGTACAATAGAAAAAGTTAGAATTTTTTGAAACATGAAATTTCAGAGTTGAAGGGACTTCAGAAATCATTGCATGAATTGAATCTGGGCAGGAAACAAACTCCTGCTAATATCTCTTTGGAACGTATTTCTGCTATAGCAACTCCATGAGGTAAGTAGGGCAAATTTTATTATTACTATTTTCTAGATGTGGAAATGAAAGCTTTTAGAAAAGTTAAATGACTTGCCTATGATCACACAGTAAGGTCTTCTTTCTCCCAATCTGGCTTCTTTACCTCCCCAAATCATCCTGCCTTCTCCATGTTCTTGACAAGGAGTCACCTAACCTCTGCTTGAAGACCTCCCCCGATTGGGAAATTGCTGAATCTTGAGACCTCATCTTCCACTTTTGGTAAGCCCTATTTGTTCAGAAATTTTTCCTTCTTTCAGTGCAGTATCTGCTTCTCAACACTTCCCTTCCATTCTCTCAGTTCTGTCCTCCAATGCCAAGGAAAATAAGCTTCTTTCTTTAAAAAAAAATTTTTTTTTTGGCTTTTTGGAAGGGCAGTTGGGGTTAAATGACTTGCCCAAGGTCACATGGCTAGTAAGTGTTAAGTGTCTGAGGCTGGATTTCATCTCAGGTCCTCCTGACTCCAGGGCTAGTGCTCTATTCATTGTGCCACCTAGCCACCCCTAATAAGCTTATTTCTTTCTCTGTATGATAGCCACTCAAATACTTAATGCCGGTTCCAAGTCCTTTCTTTTCTAGGTTAAGCCTCAGTTCCCTCAGATGATCCTCTTATAACAAGATTTTGATTGCCTTACCCTCTGGTTGGCCTTTCTTGGCCCTGTTGTTAAGGTACTTCATCAACTGAACTGCACTTGAGTTGTGTTTATGTTCACAGAATCTAAGAGTTAAGAGGGACCTCAAAGGTAGTTTAAATGAAATGATTGGGTAAATGGTTGAACTGATTACACAAATAATCATAGCCTGGTTTCTCCAGTGCATTGTTGTCCCTGGAACAAGTTCAGAAGGCTTTGCTTGTGGCCGCATGGGACCAGTTGGAATGGGAGGTGATGCTGGCTGTAGAATGGATCTCCTTTCTACAACAATCCCAGGCTTAAGACTGCCTGGAAAAAGGGACACAAGCTGGTGACTCAAATGGAAACCTGGCTGACGGAGCCTTTGTGGCATTGGGTTACCATTTCTGGCCCCTCTAGTCTGCGCTGTTCTATTATCTTTTCCATTTCATTCAGATGTGCATTATAAAGATGATTCTAATGTAAGAATATTAATATGTTTGGGGATTATTGGGGAAAACTGCATTATAGCACCATTGTCTTTTTTTTTTTAACTGGCTCTTTTAAGGAGCTCAAAGAATGCTATATATTTTCCCCCCAGATCAATCTAAACATTCTTAGAATTCGTTCTCTGAAGCAAATAAAGACAAGTGGCATTAAAACTGAGAGGCCCAGCAGCTTAACACAGGGTTGCATCTGCAGTTAAGACAGGATGGGAATCTTCATTTAAAAAAATTATTTTCAATTCATGGAACACAACAAGGATTTCCATAACACAGAGCTGCTGTCCGCCAGTCCAGTAGAGCAGCTTGTAGGTGCCTATGCTTCAGTCAGGCCAAACCTTAGCCCCTGGAGGTCCTGTCTCCCCTCCCCTCCCCTCCCCTCCCCTCTCGTCTCTTCTCTTTTTTTCTCTTGCTTCTGCTCAGGACAACTGCTTTATCTCTTTATTTTTGCTACTTTATGTTCATTTTGTGCTGATTTTCTGTCTGTTTGTGGAGGAAGGCTGGAGAGCCTGGACATTTCTGACTTATTCTCCCACCTTCCCAGAAGGCTCCTTATCTTCATTTTTGAATTCCTGTCCTTGGGTCTTTTCCACTTGATCATGGTGCTAAAAACATGAGGTATTACTCAAGAGTCAGTGTGGTACAATGGAAAGGAAATGGAAGGAGTGTAGAATGAGAAGACCTGATTTCAAATCCTGACTCTTTAACTTACCTATAGAACCCTAGGCAAGTAATTGAACATTTCTGGGCCTCAGTTTTCTTATCTGCAAAATGAAAAGGTTGAGGTAGCTAGGTGGTACAATGGAAAGAGTGCTAGGCCTGAAGTCAGGAAGTCCTGAGTTCAAGTCCAGCCTCAGACACTAACTAGTTGTGACCTCGAGCAAGTCACTAAACCTCTGCTTGCCTCAGTTCATTCAACTGTAAAATGGGGGTAATAATAACACCTACCTCATATGGTTGCTATAAGGACTTTGCACAGTGTTGGTGCTATGTAAATGCTTATTCCCTTCTTATTTCCTTCCCTCTCCCTCCCAGTTAGATGACCTCTGAAGTCTCTAAATCTGAAAGACCTCCTTTCAGCTCTAAATCTGTAAACCTAATTGCTGCTTTAAAAACTCTAGAAATCTTTAATTTCTTTTACCTTAAAGATTTAAGAATTCATCAACACCATCAAAAATCACTTGACAATATTCAAAAATAGATTAGGAAGGGAAATGACAACTTTTTAGATTTAAATTCCAGATTGTGTTTTTGATAAATCTAAGGCAATGGCTGCCCAGAATGTTCTCAATTTGTGAGGATTAGAATCAGGGCAACTTCTGCCTGGCACTAAAATAAGGTAAAATATAAGTGACATCCTGGAACATGGGATTTGGTGGAGAGCAGGACAGAAAGCACAGAGCTGACAAAGCATTTCCTTAGGAGCCAGACTTAGACTTTTATTAAAGAAAATCAGGGCTATAGAGGGATAAAAAAATAGGACTAGGTCCTGAGTGGAATTCTCAATCATGTTGACATAAGCTGTGTCAAAATAGTAACAGAACAAGTCACTGGAAAGTGAAACATTCTCATTCGTTTTTCGTAGGAGATAGGTTCCTACTTCCATTTTTTCGGACAGTATTTTACCTTTCTGAAAAATTTAATTGTAGGTACAATCACATAGAACAAGAAGTTTTTATTTTAATGCCTCCAATGGTTGAGACAAAGAGAAGGAAAAGCACTGTGGAGTGGTTGGATGGGGTAAGAGTGTGGAGAGATGCAAGGGGAGCATTTAAACATCAGGCCTGTCCAGAGGAAATGTCAGTCATAAATTTTTTTGTTGTTCAGTCCTTTGTATCGTGTCTGATTCTTCATGATCCCATTTTTTTTTTTGGCACAGATACTGGAGTGGCTTGCCATTTTCTTCTGTAGCTCATTTCACAGATGAGGAAACTGAGGCAAAAAGGGTTAAATGACTTACCCAGGGTCACAGAGCTAGTAAGTATCTCTATCTACTGTATCACCTAGTTGTCCAAAGCTATGAATAGCCATATGAAGAGAATGCTCTGAATCACTAATAATTAGAGAAATTCAAATTAAATCAACTTTGGAGTGCTACTTCTTACATGTCAGATTGGTAAAGATGACAAAAAAGGAATATTATAAGTACGGGAGAGGCTGTGGGGACATAGGAGCATTAATGTACTGTTGGTGAAGCTGTGAATTGGTACAGTTATTCTGGAAAGCAATTTGAAACTATGCCCAGATGCTCAGAGATCAAGGAAAGAATAAAAGACCCTGTATTTACAAAAATATCTGCAGCAGCTCTTTTTTATTGTAAGGAAGAACTGGAAACTAAGGGAATGTTCTTAGTTTCTGGTTGGAGAATCCCTGGACAAATTATAGTACCTGAGTGTGATGTAATGTTATTGTACGGTAAGGAAAGAGACAGTTTCAGAGAAACCTGGAAAGGCATGTATGGACTGATAGAGTAAAGTGAGCAGAATCAGGATAACATTTTAACGACAAATAACTTTTAAGGAATTAAGAAGTATGATCAATGCAGCTTCCAGTCCCAATTCTAGCAAACCAATGGTGAAGCATATAATCTACCTCTTCACAGAGGGACAGAGGGCTCAAAATATAGAACGAGGAATACATTTTTTAGAAATCACCAATGCAAGATTTTGTTATGCTTGACTATGCATATTTTTCACTAGGATTTTGTTTTTCTTTTTCATTTTTTTATTAATTTGTTTATTTACTTTTAGTTTATAACATTCAGTTCTACAATCCCTTGAGTTTCAAATTTTTTCCTCTTCTTTCTCCTCCCCTCCCCCCATGGCGGCATGCATTCAAATAAAGGATCTACAAATACCTTCACATTAAACATTAGTCAGGTTGTAAAGAAAGATTATAACCAAAGGAATGAACGATGGGAGAGAGGAAACAAAACAAAACAAGAAAAAGAAAGAGAGCAGGTAGTTTGTTTCAATCTGCATTCAGACTCTGTAGTTCTTTCTCTGGATGTGCACATCTCTTTCCATCATGAGTCTTTGGAGTTGTCTTATAACCTTACATTGGTGAGAGGATCCCAGTCTATTGATGTTGGTTGTCACACATAAGTTGTGTCTGTGATGGTACAGATTTCTCCTGGTTCTGCTCCCCTCACTCAGCATCAGTTTATGTAAGTCTCTCCAGGTTATTATGAAGTCCATCTGCTCCTCATTTCTTATAGCACAATAGTATTCCATTACATTCATATACTGTTTTTCCTTTCTTAATGGAAGAAGGGAGAAGTGAGAGGGAGAGACATGTTTGTTAATTTAAAAAAAAGTTGCAAAACCCATCAGGCTTATAGATTTCTGAGAAAGCATTTCCATATTGAAAAATCAATCCAAATGTTAACACTCTGAAGAAAGGAAAGTGAGACCCCAGTAGGGGAGATGGTTTGGAAGAATATATTGGAGGAATCGGAGGTCATGATGAGGACAAAGAAAAAATCTTAGAAACTTTAAGACAGAGGGAGCGATGGATAATTATGATTGGAAAGGGGACTTTCTGAAGTCTAAATAATGGATATGATACAGTTATAGGTGATAGGTTTAAGACACTGTGGGTGACTGGATACTATTGTAGATTGTGAGAATGAGACAATGAACTGGGATTCCAGGATGTTTGTTGGAACATCAATGTGTTGGTGTGACACCAATGTGTACAGTATCCAATTTTGAAGACAGAGGTAAATGTGGAGAGGAAGACTGTGAGCAAGGTGCTGACCTCCTTTAGAAAGGAGGAGAGTGGTATAATAATTAAGATCTGAATGTCAGTGATAGAACCTCAGAGAAGGTGGGGTTGCAGAGTTATTGTGGCAGAGGAAAGGATCTGGCAGCAATACTGTGAAAACAAGGAATGGGCTGATCCTAGCCCAGTGGGAGTGGGGGGACTTTAGGAAAAGCACTCAGTACTGAAAAAAGTAGCCAGAGATGCAGGGGCATCTAGAGAGAGCCAGATTTCATCCAGAGCCAGGAGATGGAAAGAGCATGAGATGAAAAAATGAAGGATAGAATGCTAAATTTGGAAACACAATCCCAACTTTACTACATACTACCTGTGTGGCCTTGGGTAGGTCACTTCTGTCAGGACTCTGTTTCATTCATCTGCAAAATGAGGGAGTTACAGTCCAGCTCTAAATCTAAGATTCTACTAAGGAGCATTCATGAACAAGAGGAGAGTAAGGTTTTAGAAGCGTGACAGTATAGTCATAATCAAAGATAGAAAAGATCGCAGCTTGAGTCTTGGAACCTAGGGGATACCACAACAATCTCCAAGTCAATCCATTTAAAAAACAAAACAAAACAAAAAAACCCTGAGTTTTGTGTGAATGAATTTTTTGCAGATTTCACTAAATGACTGAATTTCTTTTTGGAATTGCACAATGGAATCATATCATTGTATAGAAACAATCCTGGTGAATCAGAAAATGGGAAGAATGGTTGGCCTGGTCCAAGGGGATGTTATTAAGTAACACATACACCTTTCTGTTGATCACATGGGCTTTTGTGTTTGACTTTGAATTTTCTTGTGTTTAATGGGATAATGACAAATGCATACTTTTACTTCAGGAGTAGTACAAGGAATGGATTTTGTTTCACAATAAAAGTGCAACGAAGAATTCTTTCCCTTCAGCTCCAGGAATTGTAGTTATGTAATTACGTACATGACATGCAGCATTTAGCTCGTTGTTGAAAGCACCTGTCTTATGTTTGAGGTGGCTTGGCAGGTTCACGGAAGGTACATATTCAGAGGGAATAAAGAACCCTTTCTGGTGACAGTTATTATATTTAATTACTGGATAATGTTGTGTATTTGGATATGTTGTGATTTAACATTGAAAGTCAGCTTGACAACTCTGAGATTTGGGGGGAAAAATCCCCAATAGGGTTAATTTCATGGCTGTCACTCAAGTTTTGCCATGTGCATTTCCTCATTTATTGTTGTCTGTAGTTTCTTGTGGTTTCATTTCATCCCAGGAGGTCTCCCTGGGCATTCTGAAGTACTTTCTTTCCCATGGATCATTGTGTCCACACATGAGGATGAGGGTGACCATTTTGATGAATTTGACCAAAGTCCTGATACAGAAGAAAGAAGTGGACTAGGATCAAAAAACCTTCTAATTACATAAACTTGATACCTAATATTTCTAAAGTTTGTTTAAAGGTGGCTAGAGACATGAAAACAGGGCTACATCAGAAGTCTGCATTACCTGGGAACATGGACCGTGGGAACAATGTCTTACCCATAAGATACTCAAGCTATTGCATAACTTACTAATAAGCCTTGGGACTATCTCTGAGTAAAACAATTAATTACATTGTTTCCTTTAATGCCACTGCTTAGCTAACAAAAGAAAAATTATACAAGTTGGACTTAGCAGACCTTTTTAAAAAATATATTATTCTAGCTCTCCCTATCTCCCCAGATAAGGCCTCACTGGCTCATTCCTCCCCAGTCTCCTGTTTAATTCTCTTCTCCCTTTTTTTGTTTTTATTTTGTTATGTTTTTGCTGTTAGAAAAGCTTTCACATAAGCACATATTTTTGTGGGAAAGTATATTGGGTCTGGAAAGGGAGGGGCTGAATGATTTTAAGGTCAAAGGGATTTGTTCTTGATAAGTATGACTCACTGAATAGAGTGCCTACAGCTTAAAATAACAGAATATTTTAAATGCACCCATTGTCAAACATTTTGGGCACATGGTCAAAAAGTTACATAATGGAATTCTGGAGGCAATAATAGAAGCGAGACTGTCAATTTTCTTGCTGAACAGGACTCTCCTAGGTAACTATTCCCTCCTCACTCAATACAATCAATAAACTAGGGCATTGTCCTAGCAAGAGACAGCTTGGCATAATGAATGGACAGAGGGCCTCTGACTTATACTGGCTCTGTAACCAGTACAAGTTGGAGAAGGTGCTCAGCTACCAACATCGGTAGAGTGAGTTTTCTCATTTGATAGGAAGAGCTTCCTCATCTTGGAATTTCCTATATACCAATGGACTCACAATATTTTGCCTATTTTAAAGAACTTATAAACACATCTAGAAAGAAAAAAAAAGTTTTTCAGATTATAACAAAATAAAAGGTTGTAACCAAGGAAGGAAACAGGAATAAGAGATGCAACTCTAAGTAGATAATAAAAAAATCTTGAATTACATATGCATCAAAGACTATATCACCAAAACAAAAGTAATCATTAAAGAGAATGATGGTAATGATGGGAAAACAAATCTCTCAAAATTGGTCTAAATAACTGAGTCAATT
>NW_027185777.1:12989155-13074626 GCF_028583685.1 Petaurus breviceps papuanus | reverse complement strand
CACACACAAACTGGCCTTGTAACCTTGGGCAAGTTACTTAACCCCAATTGCTAAAAAAAAAAAAAAATAATGGAGTAAATTCCATTATAGGGTGTCCTAAAAGTCTTAGTGCAGTCTTGAGCTTTTAGACCTTCAGAAATATAAAGCAGTAAACTTCAAAAAACATCATTTGAAAGTATAATCATTTAAATTTCTTTTATACTTATTTAGATTTGTGAATTTTTGTTTTTGTTGTTGTTGGGAGGGAGGAAGGCAAGGCAGTTGGGGTTAAGTAACTTGCCCAAGGTCACACAGCTAGTAAGTGTCAAGTGTCCGAGGCTGGATTTGAATTCAGGTCCTCCTGACTCCACGGCTGGTGCTTTATTCACTTTGTGAATTTATTTTTACAATAAAATTTAATTTTAACAAGATGGAGAACTCTGTTATTATGCGTTATGTGTACAACAGTTTCTGGGTGATACTTTCTCAGACTAGTGCATAGAGGAGGTCCTCTTGCTTGCTTCTCTTTGTCATTAGATCTGTCGCCATTAGACATGTGGGATCATGTCAAAACTGCCACGTAGGCATCAAGACCTCATTCTTTGCTTGATCTTAAGGCTAAGGTGACAAAGGTAATCCTTTTAGTCACTGAGCAGCAGCGAGGTTTTTGCAAAGTGTCAAAAATGACTAGAGTGATATATAGCCTCACATAGTGATTAAGTTGAATTTAATCTGAAATATATCAGTATTTTAAAATTGTTAAGTAATAAACCTTTTATTTGTAACATTTATAGATATAAAGTTATTGAAGCTTAAAACTGCACTACATCTTTGGTACACCCTATAATGTAATTTACTCTGTTATTTGAACCAATTTTGGGAGCTTTGTTTTCTCATTATTATCACTCTTTAATATAGTTGTTATTGTTTCGGTGATATAGTCTTTGATGCAAATGTAATTTAAGATTTTTTTTTTTAGCATCTGCTTGGAACTACACTAAAACTTTTGAGACAACCTGCATTTTAAATATAAAGTATTTGCTTTTGGAATTAGGATAAAACCATGTAAGATGGAAAAAAACTGAAAAAGGATATGAAACGACAGATTTAGAATCCTAGAGCTACGAGCCAGACCGTGACACTGATAAGTATAATATTTATCTCACTCTGGCGAGGGCATATGTGGTGAACAGCACAGAGCTGTTTGGCACTCCAAGTCTTTGATAGTTCTAGCCTATCAGTCTATGCTGTTTTTGTGTTTCTTTCGCACAGGCTGGCCTTCCTGCCTGGAATGCTCTTCTAACTCACTTTCCACCTCTTGGAAGTCCAAGCCCCATCAAAGTCCTTCCCTTCACCCCTACCTTTTATAAGAACCATTCCTGATTCTGCCAGTTAGTGGTGAATTTTACCTTTCCCCCAATTGCCTTGCATTTTTATATCTTGTATATAAACTATAAGTATTTACTTATCTATATAACTTTACATATAAACTATATACAATAAACATGTAGTGTTTATATATAAAGTATATCTGTATATAAACAATAACATTGTTTATATACAATAGTATTTACTTATCTGTATAGTTTTCATGTATAAACTATGGACTATAGATCAACGACATATTATATATCTTGTATATAAACTACAAGTACTTACCTGTGTAGTTTTATATATAAATTATGTACCATATATCTTGTATATAAAGAATATTTTATATATAAACTATAAGTACTTATCTGTATGGCTTTACATATAAACTATATACTGTAAATAAACTATAAACTATATATATCTGATATATAAAATATAAGTATTTACTCATCTGTATAGCTTTAATGTATAAACTATAGACTACAGATCAACAACATATATCTTGTATAAAACTACAAGTACTTACCTGTGTAGTTTTATATAGAAACTATATGCCATATAGAAGTGAAGTGAAGTGACATATATCTGTATAGTTTTACATAGAAGCCATATACCATATATATCTTGTATGTAAAGAATATTTTATATATAAACTATAAGTATTTACTTATCTGTATGGCTTTATATAGAAACTATATACTATAAACAAACTATATATTATATACATCTTATATATAAGCTATAAGTATTTACTTATCTATATAGCTTTATGTATAAACTATAGACTATAAATAAACTACCGTGTTTCCCCGATAATAAGACACTGTCTTATTATTTTTTTTGGACAGAAAAACACCAGAGGGCTTATTTTCAGGGGAGGACTTATTTTAATGAACATTGACAGCAATTTTAATAAACAGGTAAATGTGAACAAAAAAAATGTACCTTTATTCAATAAGCAATTCAATAAAGAACAGGATGACGTGCTCACTGCTGCAGCTCTGATTGGATGGAGCATGGCGTGCGTTTCGGGGGGGGGGACGGTGCATACAGAGGGTACCGTAATGTAGCGTGTAGTGCAGTAGCAATCTCGATAGGGCTTATTTTAGAGGAATCTTACACAGTAAGGGAAGGGCTTATTTTTGGGATAGGTCTTATTATCGGGGAAACACGGTATACTTTGTATATTTTGTATATAAACTATAAATACTTATCTATATACATCAAGCTCTATATGAGTCAACAAAACCAGGAAAACAAAATATACAATAGCTATGATAATGTAAATAAAAAAGGGAGCTAGTTAATAACATAGCATTTCTAGGGGACTTTTACATTCTTCTTTTTTGGAGGCAATCAGGGTGAAGTGACTTAACCAAGGTCCCATAGCTAATAAGTGTCTGAGGTCAGATTTGAACTCAGGAAGATGTTTTCCTAACTCCAAGCTCAGCACTGTGCTACTTAGCTGTCCTATAAAAGAGATTAGTTACCAATATTTATATGTAACTCCTGTTCCAAAGTTCATTGGTATGGGACTTTCTTCTCAATGGTGTAGAGGAATGCCCTGCTTGGTGTGAATGGTGGGGTGAAGTTGGCAACAGTGGGAGAGTCCTTCTGTCTTCTTTGAACTTTGAGTTACTTTGAGTGCTTCTGGCTTCCAGTGGGAAGGTGGAAGAGACAAACCCCATTTCAGGTAGCTGAAATAAAAGACTTGGAGGAACATGAGAGAAGCTGACAGTCCCAATCATATACCTCTTTCCAACTTGCTACACTAAAAACTTTGTGGAATTTCTCCTTGGGTGAGATCTGAGACTCTCTTGGTTGAACTGAGTAACCTTGCCCCCAAGAGGAGAGCTCCTTTACTCTGTATTATCTGGTATATGTTCTCCAATGTATATTTCCTCTGACTTCTGTTTTTACTATGATTTGGATAAATGGGTTTCTTTGCTTTTTGCTATTTGTGTTCATTATAGAATTGGCACTTGGTGAGAAAGGGGTCAAGCCTTGGATATAGTGCTTGGGGTCCTGCTTTTGCACACTCATGACTAGAAGTTAGACTGAAACCTGATCATATTTCCTAGACTAATAATATTTAAGGAAGCAGATAGATATAATTCTGGCTCAGTGCTTCCTCATTTTGAGGAAAGCCGAATGGTGGCTTCTTTCCCCAACTTCCTGTTTCCCCTTCTGGTAGTAATTAAAATCTCCCTTGGAGAAGGATGGGGAGAGAGGAGGCAGGAGATATCTAGTCCTCTTCCCTTTGAGACACTCAAAGACACCATCATGTAGGGGGATAGCCCTTGCAACAGATAGACCTTTCTACACATGGGGCCCTCTCTTTACATATTGACACAGAAAATGAAAGCTGAGAGAGATTTTGGAGATAATCTAGTTCAGCCTACTCATTTAATAGATTAGGAAACTGAAATCTAGGGCATGAAGTGAGTCTCCAAAAGACACACAGTAAATTAATGGTGGAGGGGAGAGTAGAATCCAAGGCCTTTTATTTTAAAGGCAATAGTTTGTTTTTTTTAACTATATCATACCTCAATATGACCAAATTAGATTTATATTAGGAATGCAAGTACAGTTCATTACAAAATCAATTAATGTAATAAATCATATCAACAACAAGAATAGCAAAATGGCATAGTCACATCAATAAGTGCTAAAAAGCATTTGAAAAATGCCACAGTGACTTATATTAAAGCATTAAAGAGTTTAGGAATAAACATACATTTCCTTGATATTATCAAAAGCACTTATCTAGGGGTGGCCAGGTAGCACAGCGAGTAAGAGCACTGGCTCCAGTGTCGGGATGACCTGGGGATCAAATCTGGGTTCAGATACTTAGCACCACACCCAGAAATAACTGGCCATGTAACCTCGAGCAAGTTACTTAACCCCGATTGCTTTAAAAAAAAAAAAGCACTTATCTAAATTCAAGAACTAGCATTATTTGTAAAGGAGAAACATTGGAACCATGTCACTAAGGTCAGGAGTGAAGCAAGGATGTCAGTTATCCTATTATTTGATAAGGTATTGGAAACATTTGTTATAGTGATAAGAAAAAGAAATGAAAGGAATTAACATTGGCAAACTGGAAGTGAAATTATCTCTATTTGTAGATGATATGATGTTTTGCTTAGCAAACCCTAGAGAACTCACAAAAAACTTTGATAATTAAGTATTTCAAAAAATTGTCAGGATAAAAATCTAATCCCTAATGTTTTTATCACTTGTGCATATTCCTAACAAAACTAATAAGAGATAAAAAGTAGCATTGAAAATATCAAAATATATTAAGTATCTCGGAGTTAATCAGTCAAGAAGCATATAGGCTTTATGTGAATAGTTACAAAGTAATTTTCACACAAAAAAGGAAAACCTAGATAAGTGAAGAGCTGTTTGAAGAGCCACACCTTGAATACTGGCCCCACCAATATGTTAAAGATGGCTATACCACATGGTTGGGCCAGCCTTTTTCTACTGCCTGCATACCCAGAATTGTCGTCATCTTTAAAAGGCTGTCCATCGTGGCAGGGGATTTTGGGGGCATTCCTATCTGAGGGAGGATATCTGAGTAGAATCCAAGGCTTTTTATTTTAAAGCTAATAGTTCACTCACAATTTGTGAGATCATGGTAAGGAGTGGGAAAACTAGGTTTCCTCCCTTCCCCAACTCCCTAAAACTGTGTGGCCCAAACAAACATGCCTAAGTCTTTGTGTTTTTCTTTCATTCTTTTTCATATAAGATACACAGAAGGGAATCTCCCATCTTGCCTGGGAACAAAGCCATAAGGATCTTGGGAGCCAAGGAATCCTGGCTGGATATTGCAGTTAGTCCAGCAGCACTGACCTAAGGAAAAAGGATCCTGGTGCTCCAGCACAGTAGAAGAAGTCCATTGTTAGTCTGGGCTTAAATTTAGTGGAACTAATGCTGTGTAGGAATTGATTTAAGCCATAATCCCCACCCTGCCACCTCATCAAGGTGGTGTAGGGGGGATTATAACCTTGAGACGTTGGAGAAAATGTTTATATATTTGTTTTTGCTATGTCTTAGCAAAATGATTGGCCCATGTTAGGCACTTAAAAATGTAACTGATTGATTTATATTTTTGAAGTAAATATTCTTTTGTAAAAGCAAATCCTAATGTTAAGTGGCTACATGGATACTATTAGAGCCAATTTTCAGTTGAGAAATGGTCTAAGGATGTGCACAAGGCTGTTTTCAAGGGAAGAAACCCAGGTTATATTGGGTATAACCTGAGAAAATGCTCCAAATCACTAAGTAGGAAAATGCAAATTAAAATAATTTTGAAGTTCTGTTTTACATCCATTAGCTTGGGAAAGATGACAGAAAATGACAAATGTCATAGTGATTGTGAGAAAAGAGGCACATTGATGCCCTGTTGGGTAAATCTTTGAATGGGTCCAACTATTCTGGAAATGAGTTTGGAACTATTCACAAAAAGTCATTAAACAATGCATGCACTCTGTCCTCTCTCTACCCCTGCCAAACCTCTATCCCAAAGATACCAAAGAGAGGAAAGGTCCTGTATGTACATATTTGGTAGCTGTCTTTGTGTTGCCAAAAAACTGGAACTTAGGCCCACTAAGTGGGGAATGGCTGAACAAATTGTGGTATGTGAACATAATAGAATAGTATTATGCTGTAAGAAGTGAAGAAAAGATTGTTTCAAAGAGACACGGGGAAGACCTTGTGTGAATTGGTACAGAGTGAAGTGAGAAGAACTAGAAGAGTAATTGGACATCAATGTCATAAAAATGAAAATTTTTGAAAATCTCAAGAATTGTGATTAACGAAATGACCAACTGTGATTCCAGAGGACTGAAAAAACAAAACAAGCAAACTTCTGCCTGCTTCATGACAGAGAGATGATGGACAAATATGCAGGATAAGAAATGAATTTTGGGGTGTGGCCAATATGGGAATGTATTTTGCTTGATTGTGCTTCTGAGATACAGAGGTGGGTTCCTTCCCTCTCTCCTTCTCTCCATCCTTTCCTTCTTGTTCCCCCCTTTCTTCTGTCCCTTCCTCCTTCCCTCCATCTTGCTCTTCCTTTCTTTTCAATGGGTGGGAGGAAGTAGGTGGGGGAAAAAAGTATACTTGCTAGTTAAAAAAAAATTAAATCCCCCCCCAAAAGGGGGAGTGTTTCCCTGTTACTGTTGACCTTGAAGCAACAAAATAGAAATATTAATACTCAGTGGATGATCATTCTGTAGAGATGTATGATTTAATTTTAAATAGATTTAACATGAATCACATATCTGGCAATTAAAAAAATAAATGGAACTGGAATGCAGAACTGGGACTCTCAAAAAAGAGAGTGGGAGGAACACAGCCAATAGGGCTTAAGTTAATAGTGGAGGAAGGAGACTTCCCAACCCCTTCAACATGCCAGAGGACGCTGAGGAGGATGTATAAAACATAACAGGTCTAGTCCTGAGGGAGTGGGGCCAGAGTTGACCATGTTACTCTATTAAAGACAAAAAAGACTACTTCAATGAAAAAAAATGGAACAAATTTTGCAGTTAGAACAAGAAATTATGGGCAGGTAAAAAAAAAATTGCACATGCAAAATCTCTCATGAATAAGACTGAAATGTTTTTTGGAAAAGAACCAAAATCTACAATATTAAGTTATTCCTGAATAGATAAGCAGTCAGAAGATATGTGGAAAGTTTTAGAATGAAGAAACATAAAATATCAATAGCCATCTAAAAAGGGCTCAAAGTCAGCAACAATTAAATTAGCCATTAATTTACAATAAAATTATATAATAAATTATTAACTAAAGAAATACAGATGCAAACAACTCTGGTTTATTTCAGCCTACCATCAAATTTGCAATAATGGTAAAAAATGGAAAAAATTCAATGTTGGCAGGCATACTAATATGATGGTACTAGTAGAGAATTTATTTAGGAAAAGAGTTTAGAGTTATACAAGATAAAATATAAATTGTTCACACCCTTTGGTTCAGTGATCTCATCATTGGAGTTGAACTCCAAGGAAGTTATTTATGTGAAGAAAAGACCTATCTATATGAAAATCTTTGTACTATTTACAATAGTAAAAAGCTGGAAAGAAAACGCATGTCCAACTATTGGTGAACAGTTGACCAAATTGTGTATGTGAATGTAATGGAATATTATTGAGCCCTAAAGAACAATGAAAATTATGAATTCAAGGAAATGTGGGAAGTCTGTATTGAGTGATGCAGTGTAAACAAAGCAAAATGAGAACAGTATTCATATAGAGGGCATGACCATGATCCTGGTAAAGGTTAACAAGGTTAAAAGAAAATGGCCTTGGTCTGGCATGGAAAATATCTCTTTTAGAAGGTAAAAACAATGCCATTGAAATCGCATTAAGGATAAATGGTTGAGTCATGACTTGTGTATAACTGAACCATGCTTTTGGAATTGGTCTTTCAAAGGGAGACAGTCAGATTGCTGAAAATGAAGACATGAATGAGGGCTGAGGAGAAGGAGAGGTAGAAAGATACAGACTATTCCTTGGAGGGAAACCTGCACAGCTGCATTATTCTCTGACTCCTCCAAGGAACCATGTGATCTCGAGAGATGGATATTGTTGGCTATTGAGGTTGTAGCAGTTTCTGCACAGTTGATTATAGGATAATGGATTTAGAGATGAAAGGAACTTTAAAGGTCATAAAGTCTAGGGTTCTTAACCTAGGGTTTATGACTTTTGAGAAATTGATAATTATCTCAATATAATTGGTTTCATTGGTAATCCTATATATTTTATTTCACACATTTAAGATTATTCTTTGAAGCCTTCAGGATGTGAAAGTTGTTCATGATACACAAAAGGTCTAATCCAGTCCCCCTATTTTATAGATGAAGAGCCTGAGGCCCAAGAAAGTTAAGTTACCTGCCCATTGTCACACAGGCAGCATTCATCACAGCCTGGATTTGAAACCAAATTCTCTAACTCCCAAGGCAATGCTCTTCCTGACCAGAAAATTTCCTGGACCAATCATCTTGGAGAGGAGGTGTTCCCAGACATTGCTGAAATTCTAAGCCAGAGTAAAAAAAAAAAAAGGTACAGAACTGTGATATTGAAGAATAAACCCAGACATTGCCCTTGTTGAGTCCTGTAAGTTATGTGTTTTAAAGAGGTCTTGGCAGGGGTGGCTAGGTGGCGCAGTGAATAGAGCACCGGCCCTGGAGTCAGGAGGACCTGAGTTCAATTCCAGCCTCAGATACTTAATACAAAAACTAGCTGTGTGACCTTGGGAAAGTCACTTAACCCCGACTGCCCTCCAAAAAGCAAAAAAAAAAAAAAAAGAGGTCTTGGCTAACAGGATGCTCTCAGAAAAGCCTGGAAAGACTTATATGAACTGATGCAAAGTGAAGTGAGCTGAACCAGGAGAATGTTGTACACAGTAACAGCAGTATTGTATGATGATCTACTGTAAATAACTTAACTCTTCTCAGCAATACAATGATCCAAGACAATTATCAAGGATTTAGGATGAAAGGTGCTGTCAATATCCAGAGAAAGAACTGGTGGGGCCTGAATTCAGATCAGAGATACCTTTTCTCTTTATTATTTTTTGGTCTGTGTTTTCTTGCAGAGTATGACTTACATGGAAATGTGTTTTGCACTGATGTCAAGTTGCTTGACTTTTTGATGGTGGGGAGAGACAGATTTTGGAACTCAAAATTTGAAAAAATAATGTTAAAATTATTTTTACATGTAACCAGGAAAAATAAAATATTAAATTAAAAAAAAAGAGATCTTAGGTTGTTTCTATTAAAACTCCAAGTGTTTTTTTTTTTCCACTTGATAGTTGGTGGGAGTCAACTGAAAACTGATAGAATAAGTGTGAGGACAAAATAGGTCCTTGGGAGAGTGGGGAGCTCACTGGGAGGGGGAACAAGGGTTATCTTGGCTGTTTGTGGGCTTGTACCCAAGCCCTAAGTGTTTATTACAGCTGTCTGTTGGATGAAAGAGTCTATGCTGTATTCAATGTATTGTTAGTTTGTGCTTTTATGGGAGCCCAGATCCTTTTACCTTTTTTGTCAAGATCTAGACATGAGCCATTTAGTCTAATGGACCCAAAGGGAGATGCTGTTTTGAGGCCTGAGATGCAAAGAAAACTTTTTTTTGACAGATTCCACCAGGATTGGACATAGTCACTGTAATCCCAGAATTTCAATTCTGAGTCATTGATTGCACACACAATTAACTGTATAAATGAAGAAAACATTAAAAAGTAACAAAAATCAGATTAAAAAGAAAACCTTGGGCAGCATTTGTAGTAAGCTGGAAAGCAAACTCTTGTCTTTTGTCTGTTTGAATATGGAAGGTATAAAATGGAAGGTTACTTGTATTATCGGTGGCAATCAGTTTTTTTTTTTGTTATTTTGCTCAGCTCTTTTGGGGGATTGTACATCATAGGGGATTGATCTAGTTGTGACTATCCTAGATTTGGTATGATGTGTCAAGCAAAGTATATCAATTTTTTTAAAAAAAGGAAAAATGAAAAATAACACAAAAAGCTAATTTTATGTTAGGCTGTATAAAAAGAAGCCCAGTATCTAGAAACAAGGGAGCTGATAGCTCTACCATAGTCTGCTCTGGGCAAGATCATAGAGATTTTCCTTGGACAAGACCCTAGAGGCAGTCTGGTCTAACCTCTTCATTTTGTAGATGGGGAAACCGAGGCACAGAAAGTTTAGGCGATTTGCCTAAGGTTAGACAATTCGTGATGGACAGAGACAGAATTTGAAATCAGATCCCCTGGCACAGAATCTAGGACTCTTTCCACTATACAATGGTCATCTGGTTTGGGAATTTTAAATTAATATCATCTCTATCCCTGAGCTATTATTTTCCTAACTTAGTTTTCCCACATGAATCATTAAGAGTAACCTGTATTCACATTAAGTTAATTTTAGTTAAAAGCTCATAAAATTGGCACAAGGTAAGTAATAGGTCACATAACTCTCTTAATCAGCAGACCACATCTAGAATATTGTGTTCACTTCTGGACCTTGCATTTTAGGAAAGACATTGACAAGACGGAGAATGTACAGAGGAGGCCCCCTAAGATTAGAAAGGGTTGTTCTCAAGACAGTGCAAAGTGAGGACTGGTAGAAAGAACAATAATAAAATGTAGCTGACATTTTATGTTCCTTTAAGGTTTGCAAAACACTTTATTATCTCTTTTGATCCTCACAACAATCTCATGGGATGAGTTCTATTTTTTTTTTAAAAGCAATCGGGGTTAAGTAACTTGCGCAAGGTTACACGGTTGGTTATTTCTGGGTGTGGTGCTGAGTATCTGAGCCCAGATTTGATCCAGGTCATCCCAACACTGGGCCGGTGCTCTTACTCGCCAAGCCACCTGGCCGCCCCTAAGCAATTGGGGTTAAGTAACTTGCTCAAGGTTACACGGCCAGGTGTTTCTGGGTGGGTGCTAAGTGTCTGAGCCTGGGACTCGATCTCCAGGTCTTCTCAACACTGGAGCAGGTGCTCTTACTCGCTGTGCTACCTGGCTGCCCCAAGGGGATGAGTTCTATTATTAGCCTTATTTTGCAAATGAGGAAACTGAGCCTAAGAAGTGATTTGCCCAGGGCCAATTAGGAAATGTCTAAAGCAGGATTTGAACTCAAGTCTTTCCACCTTCGAGTCAATGGTTCTTTTGTAATATCATCCTGCTTCCTAGCATCTGAGGTTGTTTAGCTCTACTGTTTGCCGTTTGTCCTTCCTTCCCGAAGAGGAGTGTGACATCAGGGGGGTGAGGCCATGACATGCAAGTGAATTGGATTTAAGTGAGGGAGGACTGTGCAAAGTCACTGGCCTCATATTGTTTAGTCCTATTAAATAAAGAAAGTAGAAAACACAAAGGCAGGCTGAAATCCCAGAAACCATCTGGACAACTCTCCTTCTTTCTCTAGTGAGATTCAGCTACTTAAAGAGTGCTCCAAGGCACACCCACTTAGTGTAAGCAACCCTGTCCCTATGGGACCTGAAGTCCTCCTGTGACTGGACAAATATCGTACAAATATATTCAAATAATTCCAGAGTTGGAAGGGACCCAAAATGACCAGTTCATTCCATACCTGAAAAAGAAGTCCCACTATGACAAACCCAACAAGTGATTATTCAACCAAAGTGGTTCATTTCCACTTCTGGAGAGCCTTCTTTGTTAGGAAATGGCAGACCACTCCAGTATCTTTGCCAAGAACACCCCAAAATGGGGTCACAAAGAGCCAGACATGACTGAAATGATAGAATAACGACAAATTGTTAGGAATTTCTTCTGGCATCCATCTCAAATCTGCCTCCCTGTAACTGTCATCTCCTGCTTCTAATCCTGTTGTCTGGGATCAAGTAGAATAAATTTGATTCCTCTTCTTCTTTCACATGTATGGCTTCAAATACTTGAAGACACCCTTTAGGTCCCCTCTGAGTCTTTAGGCAATCATCCCCATTTCTTTCAATTGATCCTCATATAATATGGATTCGAGGCCATTGACCTTGATGAGATCTTTGTTTCATAGCCTCAAAGCTGAAAGTCTAGAAACCTTAGAGATTGCCTAGTACAGGATTTCTTGAACTTTTTGTGTGTCTAATGGAATCCTTAGTCTTGAGAAATCTATGGAAACATGTAAAATAAAATACAATAGATTACAAAGGAAACCAATTATGTCAAAATAAAAATACAAATTTTCCCCATCCTAGTTTATAAATTCCAGGATAAGAGCCTCTAATCTTGTATAATCCCCTCATTTTACATATCATTGGATTGTCGTTTTAGAGCAAGAAGTTCCTCAGAAATTATTAAGGCCAACTCCTTCATTTTTCGGATGAGAAAACTGGGGCACAGAGATGTTAAGCAAATGGCTTAGATACAGTTCTTAAGTGTATGAAGAAGGATTTGGAACCGGATCTTAACTAATTCCAAGACAAGCATTTTATCCACTCTCCTCCTCCCCCCATGCTGTCTCTCAAGTTTCAGAGTCCTAGAGATGCTGTGTCTTGCCCAAAGTCTTATATGTAGTGGATGGCAGGATTGGTATTTGAAGGTCTTCTGACTCTGAATACATAGTTCTTTATGCTGCATCTGGGTACTCTCCTTCTGATGTTTTTCAGTTTATCAGCATCCTTCCTTAAACATGGCACCCAAGCCCAAGAACAATACTCCAGATACTTCTGACCATGGAAAACTAGAGCAGTACTATCCCTTCCTCCTTCCTGGAAATAATGTTTCTCAATAGCAGATCTCTCCCTTTTAAATGTAAAAGCCAAAAACGGATCTCAGAATCCAACAGTAAATGATTTGTATTAACGCCCATGTGTTATTCTACTTGTCTGGTAATATTAATTGAGAAGTCACTCTCTATAAATGATCCTCATCTAAAGGGACTCAAACACTATCAGAATCAGAGGCATGAGTTTGAGTCAGTTTTGCTCCTAGCTACTCTTGGGTTCATGTCACGAGCTCTCTAAGCTTCATTTTTCTCACCTGTAAAATGGGGATATTAATTTTTGCAATCTCATCCTTGAAGATTTATTATAAAGAAAGTACTTTATAAGCCTTAAAACACTATCTAAATGTGACCTATTACTTACCTTGTGCCAATTTTATGAGCTTTTAACTAAAATTAACTTAATGTGAATACAGGTTACTCTTAATGATTCATGTGGGAAAACTAAGTTAGGAAAATAATAGCTCAGGGATAGAGATGATATTAATTTAAAATTCCCAAACCAGATGACAAGTCTTCTTAGATACAAAGGATCATTGATTCCATACTTCTCCCTTCCATAAAATAGCAGAAAGGATATAATACTTAAGAAGAATGAAATAGTACAAAATTAGCCCTAACTCAGTCCTGTTCTTGGGTTCATAAATTATATGGGAGATCCTGGAAGATGGGGAAAGGAAGAAAATTAACCATAATTAGTGTTCTTCAACTTTATAATTGAAATGATTCACTCATTTCTAACTTTTAATAAAATTATATGTAGAAATCTTACCTTTACATATCTATAGTTCATTTTTGAATTTGACAAAGTTCCCATTTGTAAGCCTATTACTTTTTTCTCACTGCTTTAGCAAAACGATGGGAATCATAGAAAAGTTAATAGAAAATAATAAAATGATACTACTTTGGAGTGAAAATTTAAAGCAACCATTGAAACTTGAATGCCATCAGTGTTTTTTTTGGGGAATTCACAGGCATAGAATATAAAATTGGATTCCATGTGAGTAACAGAAACATTAAGGAGTGAAATAAAGACAAATATAAAGTCTGTGAAGTTGGAACAAACTTTTTCTTTAAAAATTGTATTGATAACTTTTTTCATATTATTTCCATTTCCATGTATGTATGTATATTTACCTCTACCACCCAAAGAGTCATCCACTGTTAACAAAGACTAATAATTAAAGAAAGAAAAAGTTCAGCAAGACTAAGCAAAACATCTGCCTAATTTGATAATAGGTGCAGTTCCATAACCATAGCTCCCTAACCTTAAGACAAAGAAGGGCAGGAGTTGCATTTTCTTATCTCTCTTTGGAATCAACCTTGATCACTGTAATTATATGTGTTCAGTTTTGTTTTTTAATTATTTTTTTCAACACTTGCTTTTATAAGATTTTGAGTTCTAAGGCTATACATGTATGATCATATTAAATATAATTCCACATCAGTTATATTGTGAAAGAAGAGTCAGAACAAAAGGGAAGAACCATAAAAAAGAAAAAACAACAGAAGAAAGAGAAAATAGTATGCTTTGATCTGCATTCAGACTCCATAGTTCTTTCTCTGCATGCGGATAGCATTTTCCATCATGAATTTTTCAGTTTGGTTATTTTGAAGAATTTTTATTGACACATTTTTATATCACCCATAATTTACCGCCTCCTTTCAGAGAGCTGTCCTTTGTAATAAAAAAGACAAGAGGAAAAAAGTTTAGCAAAACTAACCAACACATGGGAAAAAATCTGAGATTATATGCAGTGTTCCAAACTTGTCATCTCCCCATTGGGCAGTACCTTCTCAATGTTGTGAGGAGCAAATGAGATAATAGTTCATGTAAATGTTTCTCTGTAAACACTCTCTTCTTTATTCTTCATATTCATAATTTGTTATCAGACATTAATGCTCCATTCCATTTCCCTTTTGAAATCTAAGGTTTTTTTTTTTTCTTGTGAGTAGGGATTGTTTCATTATTTATACTTGCAACCCTAGTGCCTAGCACATAATTAATGCTTAATAAAATAAGTGCCTGATACTTAATAAGTGCTTAATAAATACTTATTGATTGATTGATTGATCTTGTATCACAATTTGCTTAACCATTCCCCATCTATTTTTTTTTCCCAGTGTAATGGGAATGTAAATCTGTAAGATCTTCCCTGCCCCTAGGCTAAAGTGCACCTGGAGCCTGGGGTGGGAGGCTTGTTTTTCAGAAGATACTTTTTGATTGGCTAGTGGGTCAAGAAAGTTGTTACATTCTCTAAGCCAGGATAAGGCTATATAAGCCCTGATTTGAGGCTTTGTTTTGGGGCTCACTTTGAGAGAAGTGTTCTGTGATTTGATATGGATTCTGGGAAGCCGTTGTTGAGAGCCCCCTCTCGGCTTTGAAAACCCAGAAGTTGAAACCCAGATGTTGATTGGGTATGGATGTAATGGTTGGACAGTTTGAAAACTGTCTACTTGATCTGTTTCTCCATCTTGATAATTCTGTCTGTATATTCTGAAGTTTGGGGTGCTGATCTTTTCCCCCTGAACTAGGTAAACGATATATATTTGACTGATTAAAGTAAGCTTGTTAACCCATTTTGAGTTGCTTTCCTTTATCAAAGCAGGTCTAAGAACCTGTGTGAGCAGCCACCCTGGGGACACTGGGGTGCTTGCTGCTACACCCAGTTCTTTCCTACTACTAAAAATTTCTACTACAAATATTTTGGTGTTTATGAGACCTTTCTTTCTATCTTTGACTTATACAGAGTATATGCCTGTTATTTGGGAAAGGGGGAAAGGGTGGAAGGGAACAAATATTTATTAAGCACCTATGTAATAGGCACTGTGCTAAATCCTTTACAAATAATTTCTAATTTACAAATATTGTCTCGTAATTTGATAGTGGAATCTCAGAGTCAGAGGATATGGACATTTTTGTCACTTTGCATAATTCCAAATTGTATCCAGAATGATTGAAACCACTTCATCCTTCCACCAATAGTGAATCAGTGTGCCTGTCTTTCCCCAGTCTTTCCAGCATTGATAATTCCTGTTTTTTACCCTGTTTGCCATTTTACTGGGTATGAGGCAGAACCTGAGAGTTATTTTGATTTGCATTTTTTCTATTAGTAATTTGGAACAATATCTCATATGTTAATTAAGTTCACAATTCTTTTGAGAAATGTGTGATTATATCCTATGGTCACCTTCCCCCTGGGAAATGACTCTTGGCATTATTTATTTATACTCCTTCCCTAAAGATGTTATCAGACCCTTATCAGAGCTGTTTGGCTTAAAGGTTTTCCCCAACTGACAGCTTTTCTTATCATGGTTGCCTTGATTTTATTTATGCAAAAGATTTTCAATTTAAATTGAAAAAACAAACAAACCCTTTTCCAAATAGCAAAATCTACTGCAGCTAAAATGCTGAGAGAAACACAAGAGTTTTCTTTTGGTTGAGGTTATGTCCCCTGGGTGCCTCAAGGTTCTCCCATCTCTAGTCTCTCTCCTTTACGTAACTATTAAATGAACATTTCTGAAACATAGATCAGACTCTTTCAATCCTCTAATCAAGGAGCTCAGGGGTTTCCTCTTTCTGTTTGGCATTTAAAGACCCTCATAATCTGACCCTAGTCTGTCTTTCCAGATTGATTTCGCACCATTCTCCTGGCTTCCTTTCTTTTTCCAGATCATGACACTTCTTTCTTCTAAAATGGTGTCCTGTAGTATAACACTCTTTTTCTTTACTTCGGTCTCTTGGAATCCCTAGCTACCTTCAAGAGTGAGTTTAATTCTATTTCCTACATGAAGGTATTCCTGATCCCCTCCTTCTTAGTCCCTTCCTCCCAGCACTTTATATTTACTTCAGTTATCATTTGTGTTTACTTATCTCTGTACATGCTGTTACCCCTGATAGAATGTAAGCTTCTTGAGGGTAGGGAATGTCTCATTTTTATCATTATAGTCTTGGTGCTTGGTCCATAGGCCCTGAATAAATACTTGTGGAATCAAAATTGAATTGGATCAGATACCTGAATTCTTTGAGGTGGAAGGAGATCTTGGAATCTCATCACCCTCCTGCTTGACCTAGCCTTGAGGGGTCTCACTTGGTGGTATCCACCATTTCTGTCAAATGTCAGCCCTACTCACCAAGGTACAGTTATCTTCTTTATAGGATTACAGAAGTATTACCCTTAGGGACTTCAGAGTAATTCCAGCTCTCTCCATTTATGCATAAGTAAACAGAGACCGAAAGGGATTATACTTTGCTATAGGTCACAAAGGTAGGAAGTGATAGCACTTGGATTTGAACACAGGTCCTCTGACTCTAAATGGAGCATACTTTCCCACTTAGCTACCTAACTTGGAAAGTGGGAAGTGTCTTTATCTCCCTACTGTCATCAACTTCATTTCCTTTAAGACCTAATCTGTACATTGACATTTATTGATAGATGTTTAGTAAGGTCCTACCATAGGCTAGGTACCTTTTTAGATGCTGAGTTTTCAAATACAAAATTGAGATAATCCTTGCTCTCAAGAAGTTTTATGTTCCCCTGGGGGGGGATAAACATGTTCACGGTTATGTCAACACAGAATATAAACAAAATAAATACAAAGTGATTTTGGTGGCAGGTAACACTAATTCCTGGAAAAATCAGGAAATGCCTCTTTGTAGGAGTCAGTGCTTAAACTGAGCCTTAAATCAGAGTAGGGGGAATGAAGAAGAAGAGGTGATTTTTTTTCAAGCAAACAGAAAATCCCACAATCTGAGGGGCTCTTACTTATAGTCTGTGAACTTGTCTTTTGAAAAACAAAACATTGATAATTGTATTTCAATATAATTGGTTTCCTTTTTAATCCTCTGTATTTCATTTTATGCATTTAAAAACATCATTTGAAAAGAGGTTCCTAGGTTTCCACAGACTGTGAAAAAGGGGTTTACAAAAAAGGTTAAGAACCTCTGATTTTAAGTATTTCTTGATAGTTGCCTTTTACTTCCTCCTGGCTCCACCCTTTCCTGGGTGAACAGGTCAGGTTTTTGAGGCTCTACCAGAATTCACTGAGATAAGCCAGATGTGGGAGGGGAAAAATATAACGGGTGAGGTTCAGGCAAAGCTAGGTATTTCTTTAAAACAAAATAAGCCCATTTTACCCGATCACTCTGTCTTCTTTTTAAAAGCTCCTCTTTTTTTTTTTTTTTAATACTATGTCTCTCTTCTCTTTTATTTGAGCTCAATTGTATACTGTTATTAGATGAAGCTTCAGGAAACCCAGCTCAGTATTCTGCCTCAGCTGATAATGCACCCTTGCAACTGGAGCTGTCTGCTTTTGCTCCATCCCCACATGGCTTCATTCATTTCATTCCCTCTCAAATCATTTTATTCACATTGCCAATCACGAGCAACACTTTTGCCCCAGATTCTCAGTGCTAATGGGCACATTATGTACTACACAGTTTGTAAAGGCCTGGTACACCACAGACAAGGCTCCACATCTTCCCATTTGATGAGTCATTCTGAAAGAAGAGAAGCCTGCCTTCCAAATCTTTACAGACATAGTATCCGAATCTCTGCTGACTGAGGGGCCAAGGTATACATGCCTGGGGATTGCTTGTAATTTCGTTTTAGGTCACAGGAGTCTAGAGCTTTAAGGAAGGGTCTCTAAAGAGATCATCTAGGCCCATACCTTTCCTTTACAGATAAGGAAACTGAGATCTCAAGATATTGAGTAATTTGCCCCAGGGCACATAGCAAGTAAGCAGACTAGACCCAGGGTTGTTGACACCCAGCCTCAGCACGTTTCTTTTCTGCAGTGTTTGAAAAAAAACAACCCACCAAACTTTTTTTTTCTCTCCTTGTCTTCTTCCTTTCTTCTGCTCTGTTCTTCCTTTGTTCTCTCCTCTCTTTTCTCATTCCTTTTATTCTTTAAACTGGGAACAATGATCCATGAATTGAGATTTGGGGGCTATGAAGAATATGTGTGCCCTTCAATATGATGACTTTATTTCTATTGATATTCCCCTTTTCTGTGGTGCAGTGGATAGAGTGCCAGGCCTGGACTCAGGAAGACTCATCTTTCTGAGGCCTTGGACACTTACTAACTTTGTGACCCTGGGCAAGTCACTTACCCTGTTTGCCTCAGTTTCCTCATCTGTAAAATGAACTGGAGAAGGAAATGGCAAACCATTCCAGTATCTTCTCCAAGAAAACCCCAAATGGCGTCATAGAGAGTTGGATATGACTGAAACGAATGAAAAACAAAACACTTTTTCTTCAGTAGAAACATTTCCACCCATTTATTTTCTGCAAAAATTCATTTTTGTGTCTGAGCAATGGTAATTTTCCATGTATCATCGGAAACTTGACCTCAAGTAAATTTGCAATAAATATCTGCCAGAGTTGTTTGTATTTCCCATGAGCAATCTGTTCCTCTGCAGAGTCACCCCATTGAGCTATTTGTCCTTGTCCTTCTTTGAAGCCATTTTTTTTGGGTGTATCTTCTAATGGCTCATTAGATTCTGGTTGCTGCTTACCATGTTTTGTCTCCCTAACAATATCCTTCCTTTACCTATTTATTTCAATTCAATTCAACAAGCTTTCATTATGTACCTCCTATTTGTTAGGCCCTGGGAATATAAAGACAAAAAGTCCTATTTCTTTTGGATGGTTTAAAATTGCTAGTAAAGGAAAAACCAGTGAATCTATCCATTCATTCATTCATTCATGCATGCATTCAACAAGACTCTATTAGGTCCCACTATGTCCCAAGCACTGTAGTGGGCCTTGACCATATAAAGACCAAAATGAAACAGTCTTTGCCTTTAAGGAGCTTGTCATCTGTGGGGTTACCTTTTCCAAAGTGCCCAAACTAGTCAGTCTGTCAGAACCAATATCTAACCTTAGTTTAAATTGTTTTTAAAGTGCCTAAGCTGGGTAGCATAGTAGATAAAGAGATATACTTTAGAGATAAAGAGATTCAAGAAGATTCTGGAAAACCCAAGTTCAAATCCAGTCTTAAACAACTTACATGCTATGATATGACTGCACAGGTCATTGAAAAGCTGCCTGCCTCAGTTTCTCCATCTGCAATTGAGGATAATAATTTCACCTACCTCCTAGGCTTCTTGTGAAGCTTAAAATGAGACAATATGTGTAATGCACTTTGTCAATCTTAAAGTAATATACAAATGAGAGTTACAATGATAATAATATCACTACCCACTTTCTGGGCAAACGCTTCTAGTACCTTTGTTGTTGGTCAGTTTTCTGACTTTTCATGATGCATTTGGAGTTTTCTTGGCAAAGAGGTTGGAGTGGTTTGTGATTTCCTTCTCCAGTTCATTTTACAGATGGGGAAACTGAGGCAAGCAGGGTTAAGTGACTTGCTCAGGATCACATAGCTAGTAAGTGTCTGAGGGCAGATTGGAATTCAAGAAAAAGAGCCTTCTTGATTCTGGGCCCAGAATTCTATCCATTGTGCTACCTAGCTGCCTTTAGTGAACTACTAATAGTTAACTACTTAAAATCCTTTGTCCCTGTTTGAATATATAATCCCTTTTTCTTTACTCATTGATCAAAATCTGTGGAGCAGAAGGGCAAGCTTTTCATTTTTGGTCATTGTTTGTAGTTTCTGGAATCACAGATACGGAGTTGGCATGAACTCCAGAGTTGGCATGAACTTCAGAGATGATCTAGTCCAGGGGTGGGGAACCTGTGGCTTTGAGGCCACATGTGACCTTCTAGGTCCTTGGGTGCCTTTTGACTGAGTCCAAGTTTTACAGAACAAATACTTTCATTAAGAGGATTCAGTTTGGATTCAGTCAAAGGACTGCACTTGAGGACCTAGCGGGCCACATGTGGCCTCAAGGCTGCAGGTTCCCCACCCCTGATCTAGCCCAATCCTTTGTTTTGCAGATAGACCCTGAGGCCCTGAAAGGTGGAACACTTGTCCAGTACAACAGAGGTTGTAATGGGTTGGCAGTTGAACCCATGTTACCTGACCCTTTGGATTCTTTCCGTTATACCACTCTATGAAGTTCCACCCTGGGAAACTGAAATCCATTTTGGGACAACCTGCACACTCATATCTCATAGCCTCTCCTTCTCTTTTCTGGGCCACTGGTTTTTGGAGCTGATGTGTTTGTCTGCTTATGCCTCTTTCTATTCCATTTGTCTTCCCTAGCAGTCTCCCTTAGATGGCCAGTCAGCCTGCGCCCTGATGAGGAAATGTTCTTCCCACACATATATGATCTGACTCTGTCAGCTGGGCTTGCACTCTCAGCTGTTTTTCTAGGTGTGGTGAAGACAACCTTCCATATCCTGTCACTTTGTCTCCTATGTGACTGCTCAAATGAGTTGGCTTAATGGGCAAAGGGATGTGCTCTGTCCACAGATTGGGAGGAAGGTAATTGGTTTACGTAAGGATTGACTCCACTAGGAGTCATTTGGCTCATTTTGGACTGTAACTGAACAAACTGACTTCCTGGTCATGGACACTGTTGATCAACCTGTCTAATTTTCTGCTTTACCATATAATTCAAACCATTTTGCAGAATGACTTAAATAGTACTTGTATGTGGTCTTTGGTCTTTTTAGGATTTTTTTTCAGGGCTTTTGAAAATTTTTCAAGCTTCTTTCCTTCTTAGAAAGCTTGGGCTTTGGCAGCCCCAGTGGTGCCCTCTCTCAAGCCTCCCAGTGCCCTATGGCTGTCTCCTGTCTTTCCCCTTTACTAATGCTGCTGAATCCTCATCCATCTTCATCTACTCCTTTCCACACTGCTGCACTGCTTGTCTAGCCCTGCTCAAACAGACTTCTCTCAGTGGTGCTACCACTATCTCCTCCGTTGTCTTCTCTTTCCTTTCCTATGTCTAATCCCTTTGCCCATTTCTTCTCTTTCTTTGTTCACCTACTGTTGGGTGCCCCAGTCACCACATTTCTGAGGCCCTAAATCCAGGATCATGATCAATGGAGGGAGTGGAATGGGAAAAAGTGAATACCATCAAGAGATTAGACTGGAATTGTCCTTATTGCATTGAGGATTTAGAAAAGAGTAGAACTTAGATTAGAGTTTGGTGGCCATTTGTTTTAAGGGCAACTTCAGAACCAAGATAATTGGCAAATAATTACCTACCTTTTCTTTTTAATAGTATTTTATTTTTTCCAATTACATGTAAAGACAAATTTTAACATTCATTAAAATTTTTTTTGAGTTGCAAATTTTCTCCTACACCACCTCTCCCCTCCCTAAGACAGTAAACAATTTGACATTATGTGCAACTGAGTCAAACATATTTCCATATTAGTCATATTGTAAAAGAAGAAATAAACCAAAAGAAAATAAAACCCACAAAAAATGAAGTGAAAATAGTGTGCTTTGATCTACAATCACACTCTACCAGTTCTTTCTCTAGTTGTGGATAGCATTTTTCATCCTGAGGCCTTTGGAATTGTGTTGGATCATTGTATTGCTGAGAATAGCTAAGTCATTTTATAGTTGATCATCATGCAGCGTTGCTGTTACTGTGTACTATATTCTCCTGGTTCTACCCACTTCACTTTGCATCAGTTCATTAAAATCTTTCTAGGTTTTTCTGAAATCATCCTGCTTGTCAATTTCTTATAGCCCAATAGTATTCTATTACATTCATATATCACAACTTGTTCAACCATTTCCCAATTGATGGGCATTGGGCATCCCCTCAATTTCTAATTCTTTGCCACCACAAAAAGAGCTGCTATAAATATTTTTGTAGAAGTATGTCCTTTTTCCCTTTAAAAGAAAATCTCTTTGGGATACAGACTTAGCAGTGATATTGCTGGATCAAAGGGTATGCACAGTTTGATTGCCTTTTGGCATAGTTCCAAATTGCTCTCCAGAAAGGTTGGATCAATTTATAGTGCATTATAATTTATAGTCCACCAATAGTGCATTAGTGTCCCAGTTCTCCCACATCCTTTCCAATGTTTATCATTTTCCTTTTCTGTCATAGTAGTCAATCTGATGGTTCTGAGGTGGTATTCAGAGTTGTTTCTCTAATTATCTACAGAAAACTTACTAATTTCTCTAATTATCTACTTTTTCAAAGAGGGTAGTCCAACTGCAGCCACTGACAATAAACATTTAGCCTTTTCTTTAGCTAAATAATAACATACATTCTTTAATTTTTCTTCAGTGTTCAAATATTTGATAACTATTAAGTCTTGGTGTTCTCCTTTGGGGCCTATAAAATATCTCTTCTTTAGTAGTAGTACTTATAAATGGGAACAATGATAGTTGTAAGCAATTAAGAGAAAACAGGATTATGGGTTTTTTTTTCAGTCCTATTAGTTTTTTCTAGGATGTATTGTAAAAAAAAAATAGTTTGCATTAGCTTTATACCTACTGGGTCAGCTATAATAATAGATCGGATAGGTACTTAGCTATCATGCTGAGCTAAGGAAATTGATGATTCAAGGCCCAAATGGTCATTTACTGGGCAGAGAATGCATACAAGAACAATGTGGCCTTTCTGCTCCAGTAATCATCCCAATGGTCCCATCAATCGAAGACTCATCTAGGCACATCTAGGTAGTGGTACAGATGTTACGGGGGCACCCACCAACTGGAAGCTGTCTCAGTGAAGCTCAGGACCACCTAAGTACCTAAGGCCTAAGTACCAACAGACTAGAGTAAGCCAGTGAAGAAATGGCAAGGTGTGCTCTTTATATACACTAGGCAGTTTGACTCAGCATAAACCTTTCAGTTATCTTGTAGTACTCAGGGATAGTGTATAAGAAATGGAGCCATGGACAATAGGTAAGCATTGAAGTTTGGCCAATGCAATCAAGGGAATGTAATACCTGTGCTGGGTAAGTAATTCTGTGGAGTGTAATTGAGGCAAGGCCTACAATAATTCAGAACCTTAGAACAATGGCAAGTGTTCCATATTTCCCATAGACCTCCATATTTTATGCTAATGAATCCCTGGACCTGAATTAGAATATTGAGAATATTGTTGACTTGCTCATTTTTTGGGGTCTATTTAGGCTTTTAAAAATAACTTAGCTTGCCCCATACCATTAAAAAACAAATTTTCTTCCACAATTTTTTTTCTACATTTTTGAACGGTAAAAACTTGCTTTTTGGAGTTTTGATCACTCTCACTTTTATTTCCATTTTCAGACAGGTCCCCAGAGAATTCTAGGTCAACCCAGGGCCATCCTATCCTTTCATGCCTATTTTAAAACCCTATTCATTAACTGTGCATAAATTATACCAACTAGTGTTAGCCTGATTTTTTAAAAAAGGGATCAACCTTTTATTTGTCATTGGCTGTAATTGCAAATCTCTTGCCAAGTAGGTTGGAAATCAAGTTGCCTCTGAAGTCTGAAAGAATGCTAGTTAATGAGTCAGAGTTTCAAGAAGAGAATACTCAGCACTTCCTCCAAGGAATTAAAACAACCAAACATTCCTTCTATGTTGTCCTCCCACTAGACCTGAATAGCAACTCTATTCAGGGATGGAATGTCTACAAAATGTGCTGAAGTTCTTAATGTCAAAATGTAGTCTGGCCAAAATATATTCCTAGCTGACATAAGACTATAAAGAGAAACCTTTTCTTTTTACATGGAAATTTTGTTTTCACTGATTGACCTTTTATTAAGGTTGAAAGATGATTCACAAGTGAACTTCATGTGCACGTGAAGGGTCAGTGTATGGAAGACAGCTTAGCGTAGTGGATTGAGAGCTAACCTTTGAATCAGGAAGACCTGAGTTCAAATCCTGATTCTGGCACATCCTGGCTTGGAATCTTGGACAAGTCACTTAACCTAGAAGTGCCTCAGTCATCTCTAAGACTTTATGTGTTCAAGAAAATGCTGTTCTGTACTGATAGGGTGTGTTCTTCAGAGGTAGCTCTGAATGACAATGACAAATGACATAATATTCGAAAATCTTCTTAAATTAATTTTAAAATGTAGGAGTTCCTAGCTAGTATCCTAGAATCCCAGGGTTGGAAGGGACCTCAAAGATCATCCATTGCAATTTACTATCCCATTCAGCAATCCCTTTCATAGTCTCCATGATATATGGTCATCCATCATGCTTGAATAATTCCTAGTAACAGGGAATCTTACAAGACAGTGCATTCTGGTTTTCAACAGTTCACATTGTTAGAAAAGCTTTCCTTATGTTGAATCGAAATCAAGATCCCCATAACTTCTACCTATTGGCTAAAGCTCTGAATTACGTAGCTACACAAAGTGCCCACTTCTTCCTTGAGACAGCCCTTCAAATATTTGAGGATAGGCAACATACTTCATCCATCACATGTGACCTAAGTCATTTCTCTAGGATAAACAGCTTCAGTTCCTTCAACAATCCCGAATTTGATATAATTTTTAATTCTTTCACCATTCTGGTCATCGTCCACTCTACAAGTCCATGGACCCTCACCACTGTTCTACAGTCCTCTTGCCCACTCTTTTATTCTGTCTCATAAATATTATTCTCACTATTCCAAACCTTTTACTTTGCTCTCTTACATTATGTTATTATTACGATTAGGAGTAATAATTGACATCTACATAGTGCTTGAAGATTTAGAAAACATTCTATATAGGTTAGGTCATTTGATCCTCATATATAAGGGAGGCAGGTTCCATAGGCATTAGAAACTCCATTTTATAGATGGGATTTAGAGGCTTAGAAAGATGAAATGATTAGCTAGCTCCCCAGGTTCCCCAATTCCAATGCCAATCTTGTATTTGTACTGGATGACCTGGCCTCCTACTTCACTGGGAAGATTGAAGCCATCCAAAGGAATTTCCCTCAACTTCCCTCTTTCATTCCCTACAACTTATCAGTATCATCATGCATTGCTTTTTCACTTACAGAATTATTGGCTTTAGACTTGGACAAGATGTTGGAAATCATGCTGTCTAAACCCCTTAGTACATGTTTGATACTATTAGTCCATTGTCATCTGTTAGCAGATGAATCTTGGAATCTATTGGCAATCCCTTTTCTATTTGAACTCTGAGTTGGATATTCTCCATGATGGTGGCAGACACCTTTAGTGAGCATACCTTTTCTTGTTTTATGTCTCACTTGATGTTCATTATCAGAGGAGAATTATCAAACAAAGCCATGTCTGTTATCGCATCTGTCGAGAAATGTGGGATTCTTAGTGCCCTCTGCATGCTTTTTTGCTTCTCTGCCATCTGTAGAGGAAGGGGGCCACAGAACCTTGGGAGTCACTTTATAATTTCCTTTGTTTCAGGGGTTGCCATGGCCAAAGCATTCATCACCAAGTTGTCAGTCTACTGGTGTTGAGCCTCTAAGTACTCAGCTAGTCTGGTCTTTGGAAAACACACACGATCTGTTGCCAAGACCACACTCAGATCCTTTTCTGTGTGGTAGAAACTGACTCAGGTCATATTTTGTTGGTATACTCTCTAGTGTCTCCTAGGGTAGCCTCTCTACCACGAGAAACACCTGAGTAGGACTTTTGTAAGTGGTGAATGGTGATGACCACAGCGATGATACAGGTGGTCATGGACTTCAAGTATTTGAGCATCTGCTGAATCTCTCCCTCTCTCCCTATCCTCTCCTCTCCTCTCCTCTCCTCTCTCTGTCTCCATCTCCCTCTCCCCTCCTCTCTCTCACACACACGCACAATAGTAGAAGAGCCAATACATTTATCATTTGCCTTAATAACAATTTCATCTTTCAGAAGGTGGAGGAAATGACAAAAGGAGCTGCTATTCTGCACCTAATCCTGAGCAGCCCAGAAGTAGTTCATGAAATAGAATTAGCAAACATCTTAAGGGCAAGTGGTGTGATAGAATGTCACTAGGGCAGAGTTCATGATAGAAGACAGGAAAACCATGCTTGTCTGATACGTGCCCTAGATTTCGGGAGAGCAAATTTCAAGAGATTCAGAGAAAGAATAGGTAGGATTTAATGTCTTAACATCTCAGAGGTGATACTATTATCAAGAGGAAGGGAAAGTTCTAAAGAAAGAAATTCTGAAGAAGTAAATGGAAGTGACCATTGAAGAGCAAAGTATGGAGCCAGTTGCCTTGGGTGATAGAAGACTTCAAGGAAAATGAATGACCATGTCTTGGATTTCCCGGATGGGAGATTCTTGTTCAGGGGTACAATGAACCAGAGGGTCTCTGAAGTCCCTTCAAACTCTGAGATGATGTGATTCTGTGAAAAGAGAGAACTGCTTAAAGAGATTGATGGAGCTATATAGAGAACTTGGCGGTGAAAGCAAACACATCTTCTCCAGTCACCTACCCAGGCCTTCTTCTCTTCTTCCTGTCTTGTTTGACCTGCATCTCCCTATTTGGACCAGCATTTTCTGTCCTGGACTGAGATCCTTTTGAACCTATGCCTGCATGTCCTTGGAGAAGTAAATTCATTTATCTTGGGTGCTCTTACTCTAGGGCTCAACTTAATTGATTGGTGGCTTAATTTGGGCAACTTGGACTACATAGCCCATTATATATACTGGCTGTACCTAGAAACCAAACTATATTTCAGCTTCACATCCTATCAAGCCATTCACCAGGGGCTACCTCACCTTGTGCCTGCAACATCTGAATAGCTCCTCTTGGCCTGGATTAGCACATTCCACATTGGACCTGAAACCTGCCCCCCCCCCAAGTTTTCCCAAATCTGTGGGGCAGCTATGTGGTGTAGTGAATACGGTGGTGGGCCTCAAGTTAAGAAGACCTGAGTTCAAATGCAGCCTCAGACACTTACTAGCAGTGTGACCCTATTTGCCTCAGTTTCCTTGTCTGTAAAATGGGTATAATAATAGCACCTGCCTCCTAGGGTTGTTATGGGAATCTAATGAGATAATCATTATAAAGTATTAGTACTATGTGCCTGGCACAGTAAGCAATATACAAATGTGAGCTAGTCTTATATAATTATTATTATTATTATTATTACTACTATTGTTATATTCTCTGTCCTAAGGCCCTAGGGGAGTTAATCCATTCATTTGTGGAACTCCTGCCATAGATACCCTCTCCTTCCTTCCCCTTTCACCTTCCCTCAATAAATCTCCCTTCCCTGGTCACCTCTCCTTAATATGTATTGTTTTCTTTTCCTATTAGAATATAAACTGGTTGAATAGAGAGACCATACCCCCACACCTCCCATCTCTTACTGCTCTCTGTCTCCCCCCCATCTCCCTTTCTCTCCTTCCTTCTCTTTCCCTCCCTCTCCTCTCTTTCTGTTTTCCTTCTCCTCTCCCTCCTTCTCCTTTGTCCCCCTCTCTCCCTTCCACTTCCTCTCTCATCCTCCTCCTCCTCCTTCCCTCCCCTTCCCTTCCTTTCCTTTTCCTCCCCTCTCCTCTCCTTCCTCTCCCTCTCCCTCTCCCTAAAAGGGTAGCCTGATGTTGTAAGAATAAAGAAGAATGCTTAAGCCCCAAATCCAAAAAACATAAGGGGGTGTGGAATATTAAGGACAACCGATCAAAAAAGGCATTAGGGTTCAAATGAATGGGAAGGTAAAGGATAATGGTGAGAAAGCAGAACAATTCAATTCTTATTTTTCTTCTGTTTTCTCTTCCAAGAAAAATGATCTTTGGATTGGAAACAGAAATGGTTAGCGGGGGTGGAATAAGATAGCATTCAGTTGTCCTGGATGAATTCAAGGCACCAGGCCCAGACATACATCCTAGGATAGCAAAGGAGCTGGCAGATGGGATTGTTGGGCTTTGGTTGGTGATCTTTGAGACAGATCTGGTGAATGGGAGAGGAGCTACATGACTGGAGAGGGGCCAGTTATCCCTATTTTGGAAAAAGAGAAATGAAGAGTCTACAATTTGTATTCTAGTGAGCTTGACTTTTATTCCTGGAAAACTTCTAGAATACTTGGAAAAAAAACAAAGCCAACCAAGAATTAAAGGAAGGACTTGCAAGCATTTCAGAAAGGAAGTATTATTTATTAAAAATACCCTGGATTCACCCTGAACAGGTCATGCTAGACTAACTTCATTTCTGTGTTTGAAAGAGGAAAAAGTCTATTTGATCAGGGGAATTACATAGACATAGTAAATATAGATGTTAGCAAAAACATGTGACCTTGGGGCAGATAGAGCACCAGCTCTGGAGTCAGGAGGACCTGAGTTCAAATCTGACCTCAGACACTTACTAGCTATATGACCTCGGCCAAGTCACTTATTCCTGATTGCCTCCAGAACAAACAAAAAAAAGTGACCTAAATTCTCCTGGTGTCCTTTTGGACAAGATGGAGGTCAGGAGACCTGGGTTCTAATGATAGCATAGTATGTTATGGAAGAAGGAGCATTGCATCTGTAATCCAAAGATTTGGTTTAAATTTTCATTCTGCTATTTACCACCTGTATGACCCTAGATAAGTACTAACTGCCCTGGACCTTGGTTCTCTCATTAGTAAAATGAAGGTGTTAGAATAGATGATCTTTTAAAGCCCCCTTTAGCTCTAATATTCTATGATAATAGACTAATTTTCAAACAGATCAAGCTTTCTGTCAGTAGGTAGATTTTGGTATATTAGTTGGCCACAATATATGTTTTTAACTTTTCTTTGTAGTTGGTAGTTATTAGGATACTTGCAGCAACTGAAGGGATTGAGTCAGAAAACCTTTCAACTCATACCAGATATGAAACTTTTTAATTTTTGTTTAAAATTTTTAAAAAGTGTTTATTAGGCAGCTACTATGTGCCATTAACTGTGCTAGGTGCTTTGCAAATATTATCTTATTAAACCTCACGACTACCATGGGAGACAGATGATATTATTATCCTCATTTTACAAATCATGGAGACAGAGGTTGAATGACTTGCCCAGGGTCATATAGCTAGGAAGCAGCTGAGGCTAAATTTGAACTCAGGCTTTTCTATAGGCCCAGTGCTCTATCTAGTGTACCATCCAGCTGCCTTTAAATTTCTGTTTATTTATTATATGCTAATTCCTAAAAATCAACTTTTTGGTGTTTGTACATATGCAAAGTTAAGTGGATAATTGACACAATTATCTGGATACTTTAAGACTTCAAACACCTAGACACTTGGGTGGAACCTATATTTAACTTGAATAAAATTTACCTTTACCTCAATTATCTGGATAATTGGGGAGAAATTTATTTTATCTGATTTATTTTAAATTAAGAAGATTATGGTTGCTATAATATTTTGAGTCCTGGATTATTTCACTAAGAAATTTAGATTCACGTTAAGTGACTTGCCAAGAGTCATTCAAATAGCAATTGGTAGAGATCAGTATGCCATACTGCTACAACAGTTTTATGAGTACATCCTTCATAAATATTTTAGCAAATTAGCCTAAGGTCTACCTATATTTATTCTGATTTATAACAGTTCTATTATTAAGAGCAGGCTGGGGTTAAAGTTAAAGTCAAAATAATCCCTGTCCTTGAGAAGCCTCCATTCTAGTTGGGAAAGATAGCAAATACAGAGATAAAGTTGTTCCTTTTTTTTTATCCCACTTTTTATGATTTATTTTCTTTGAGTCTTATTCTCTATTACAGAATCTAACACTCCCCCCCCCAGCTTTGAACCCTTGAACCCAGTTAAGTAAAACTGATTACCAAAACAACCATGTTTGACTGCATATACAATCCTCACCTATTAAAAAAAAAAAACAACCAATTTTTAAAGGGTTTTATAATCTTTTAAAACATTATACTTATTGATAACTTCTTTTGGAAATCACTTTCACTTCTGTATACATTTTCTTACCCTTTTCTTACACACCAAGCAACCTTTGTAACAGAGATTTAAAAAAGGGAAGAAGAAAAGTTCACCAAAACCAAGACACATCGACTTATCCACTGAAATACAAGCCAGTACATATACACTGGTTCCCCATCATCCTAATTAGTTATTGTGATCACAAAAATAACATGGGGGGGGGGAGAAGGAGAGGAATTGGTGGATAGTGATAGAGATGAATAAAAAAAAGAAAGGAAAAAGGGTAATTGAAATATAAAAAATACCGAGAGGGTAGAAGGAAGTTCAGAAGGGGTTGTAGACAAATGAGGCAGTTTTATTTTTACCATATTCAATATGATACACATTTCAAAACTATAAGCAGCCAAAGTTTATGGTTTTAAGTACAATCTTCTTTTCTATTCCTTCTTTGTATGTTGAAATGCTCCTATTTGTTGATGTTTATGTTTGTTACAAAAATAAAATAAATCTAGGCAAATACAATGGAATCCATGGAAAAAATCAATAGGAATACTCCCGAGGTCCCCTACAAAAATCTAATGATTTACAATAGGGCTATTAATATTTCTTCACATAAAATTCCTTTTAAAAATGTCAACAAAGGGCTCCCCCCTTTGATCCTGTCTAATATTGTCTGTCTAAAATACTTAGAAAGTCAGTTCATTAAGAAACAGTAGATAGAAATTCCATTGTTTTGGAACAAGTAGCCCAGTCTGCAGCATGTCCTGAATTTGGAACTCTCTTTAATGTCCAAAGCTGTAGTTGCTCCCTAATTTGCAGAGATACTTTGATAGTAAATGAGATAATCTCTTTTAAGTGTCTGAACTCCCTGGAATGGCTTCTGTACAGGGTTTGTGCATTGTTATGAGTTTCAGTCATCCTCTCGGTGGGGGTGGGGTGGTAGTAGTGGTGGTGGAGAAAGTTCCCTCCCCTTTTACTCTTTGGGAACACATCACAGTGAATTTGAGGCCAAGAGTGACACAGCTTAGTTTCTAAGATCTATGCTTCACTGGTAGCCTCTCAATTTGAACATTGTCTATAATAGACGGGGAAAGAAAACATCTAACAATCTCTTTTGCAATTTCATTTGCTTTCCATCTTTGATGAACCAGGTGGTATTCATCAATGACTTGCACCAACATGCCGACCAAAGGATTTACTGTATTTCTCAAAATCAATATAGGCCTTTCCCTAATATTATTTAATGCTCATGATTAAGCACTAGATATAAATAATCTGATCAATGGAGATGACTAGACTCTACAGAGGTCCAGTGAAGGACAGATCCGAAACAGAAAAAAATGAAAGATTTTTTTTTTAGTTTATAGAAAAAAGGCTCAATGAATATTTTCATATACATGAAGGTTTTTATGAGGGGGCTGCTGGTCACTTGTCCTTCATGACAGTAGAGCTCCAAACATGAAGATAATGAACTTAAATCATACTAAGGGAAGGTTTTGGTTGATTAACACAAAGCATTTAACTGTGTGTGTGGAGAACCCTGGAATGGACAGGACTGCCTTAGACAGTTTGAAGGCAGAGGGCTGGAGCACTTTGTGTCTCTAGGTCCCAACTGACAGTGATTTTGAATTTTAGAAAGTTTAGGTTAAGTTTGCAAACATTATCTCAGAACCCTTTTGCATTAGTAAAGGAAGCTTTAAAATCTATAAGAGATGTCCTTAAGCCAAAAATGAATTTGGTGAAAACAAATTACAAGAGAAAGCAGATGGAATAGAGGTAAAATATATTACTGAGTACTTGATTCTCAGCCATGGAAAGAAGAAAATAGCTCAGTTTCAGTTTGCTAATAATTAATTCAATGCCTAGTTAAATATCTGCCAGTTCCAAAGTTACAGCCTTCCATTAACCGCCCCCCCCTCCATCTCTCTGCTAAATTAAAATTTTGGATGAAATTAATATTTACAATAATTTATTACCTTTAAGGGGAGACAGGAAACTGATATTGAAAAACAATTTCTTGTGAATGTAGAAATTTTTTTTTTTTTAGAGCTTAAGTACTTTGAAATGGCTATGAACACTGAATTTGTTGTTTCTCTCGCTTTTCAGATGATTATGAGTTCTATAATAAATGACTTCGAAGGCTTTGGAGTTTGACTGAGGCTTCCTAAAGTAGTTACCTTTCACGAAGAGTTACACAATAGGGCACTGTTATGTAAGAAACCCTCAATAGTGCCTCCTACCTAATAGAGGAAGAAGTCAGTAATTTTCTTTTCCTACTGCTCTACCTGAGAGGCTGAAGCTAAGATGTATATATATGTCTATCTCTCTATTATACAGTAACATAAGTTTTTAAAAAATGATCACAAGTATTCGTTAGAGTTTACCAAGTCTTAAAGTGACCCAGTTTTGTTGGCTTCTCTGTAATAGCCAGCATATTCAATTATTAAAAGTCTTTAGAAATTCTGCTCTATTCGATTTCCATGTTCTCAGCTTGGAGAATAGTCAAGTTAGACAGCTACCATGGATCCACTCGCTTCATGTTCTGATTTTCATTAGAATACCAAGGAGTTGTATCTGAAATTCTCAGGTTGGGTGAGAGCGTTGGGGAATTTACCGGAAATTTTTCAGTGGATTTTGATTGCAAAACTTAAAAACCAAACCAAACCAATATCAATAGGTGTTTCTTAACAAAATAAACACAGAACTGAAGTCCCACATGATCAGCCTTCCTTCAAATAGTAGATTTTTTAAAAAGCGAGGGGGATGGGACGTTGGAAGGAAAAGGCAAGTCTTTTCGGCCACCCTGCCAACAGCAATGGTGCCCGAGAACTGCACGTAACAGGATGGTCCCACTTCCCCGGAGAGAAATCTTATTGTGCGTCTGTAACAACTAGCCCTTCACCTTTCAGCCCTCCAATGTGTAGCCTTCTTTCGGGGATGGGGGAAGGGGGGTTCCTGCTCCAGCCGGGGCTTGCGGCCAGCTGCAAGTGCAGCTGCGGCCGATTCTGCCTCGGGCTCCCAGCCTCGGGATAAGATTATAGCGGAGGGAATAGGGAACGATTTCACTTGACTCTGTTCCTTGGTTGGAGAGGAGGCTGTAGCGGCAGACAGTTATCCCTTCTTCCTTTCCTTTTCCCAGACGTCCCCGGAGGGCTGCAGGTTGGGGACCAGCGTATGCGCGGCGGGGGCGGCCGTGGATGCTGTTGTCCCACGGCAGGCTGGGCGTAGAGACGCCCGTGGGTGGTTGGCGCCTCCTCCCACCCCGCCTCCGCTGAGGTTGCCGGGGTAGGGGATGAGGAGCAGGGAGCATCTCCTACTCCCCAGGATCGCTGCTCTGCTCCCTTGCCTCCTCTCTCCGCAGAGCTACCGCTCCAGGCTACGCCACAGCCCCGCCGCCGCTGTCACGGTTTCTCGGGCTTCCTTCTCTCCCTCCCGATACCCGACGTGCTCGTTCCCTGCAACTTTGGTCCAGGAGCATCGGTGGGTTAGGCTTATTCCTGCACAGCGGGGAGAGAGAGATAGAAAGGGGAGGGAGAGATTATCTATCTCTATGAGTCATTTGTACCTAGAGTGAGAGGGAGACGTAGCCCGATCCACAGCAGCAGCAGCGGCGACGACCGGAGGAGGAGGAGGAAGACGAGGAGGAGGAGCGGAGGAGGAGGAGGAGGGTGCGTTGCAGTGCGTTGCGTTGGTGCTGCTGTTGGTGGCCACACCGGTGAAAGGAGCGGGCGGGACGCGCACGCACACACACAGACACACTCACACACACTCACGCACCCTCCAACCCTCCCCCTCCTTCCCCTTCCCATCCCGCATGCCGTGGAGCTGCAGTCGGCAAAAGGAGCGAGCCCCGGGCTGTAGCCACCACTGCTGTCGTCTGCTTCGACCTTCCAGCCAGGAGCAGTAGCAGCAGCAGCCACCGCCGCCCCCAGCGGGGGACGCCAGCCCGCCGGTCTGACTGCCCGCCAGCCCGGAGGTGGTGGGGGGCTAGTTCGTAAGGGGATGTCACACCTGCTCTCCGGAGCCGCCGCCGCCAGCCCTGCCGCAGGAGCAGAAGCAGCCTCAGCCACCGCCTCCTTCTAGTCGTCACCTAGTCCAGGAGCAGGGAAAATGAATCCCCAGTGCGCCCGCTGTGGGAAAGTCGTGTATCCCACGGAAAAAGTCAACTGCTTGGATAAGGTGAGCGAGGGGGTGACGGGAGAGCTAAGCAGGGAGCGAGCGAGCAGCCAAGGGGAGAGCCAGCCCCCTACCCACGGGCGCCTTGGCGGCCGCTGCACCTGCTAGAAGTTTGGCTTCGGAGGAGGAAGGGAAGCGGCGTGTGTGTGTACGCGTGTGCGTACATACAGGGGGTTGTTTGGGTGGTCAGCGCAAAGAAACAGTTCCCCTAGGGAAGGTCAGACGTTGAATGTTTACATTTTCAGTTGGGGTAGGGGACTCCTAGCGAGGAGAGGGCTGCAGATCTTGGCATCACTGCTATTAGGCGGTGCTATCCTGTCCTGCCCGACGAGGGGTCGAGGATGGCATGAGGCGAGCACGAGAATCTCTCAAGGGGCCGGCAGACTTGCTACATCAAGTGAACCCCTCGACCTCCCTGTCCCCCCCCCCCCGCCCCCATCACCAAAGCCCCTCTTCTCATTTCCTTCGCTCCTTCGGAATGTGGTGGGGGATCACGGGGAGGTAGAGAAGCAAATAGTTATGAATATGCCACCGGGCAGCCACTGCCGCATTGCTAAGAGGGGAGAAAGCAACACCCAGCTCTTCGCCTCCCCCGCCCCAGCTCCGGACCTCGAGCTTTCCAGAGAAACCCGAGGCTTTGGCGCTGTTCCCGGGCCCCACCACCTTTTGACGTTCGCTTAGGGCGGGCACTCGGCTCTCTTGGCTGAAAACTCTGGCTTCTCCTGCGTTACCTACCTCTCCTCCTGCCTCCCTCTGGAGGGAGTTCAATGGAATAGGTGAAAGCCCTGCTGTCACTACGGCTCGACAGCTTTCCGGGATTGAAAGAGGCCCCGTGGATGGCACAGCATTACACGACTGTTCCTCCAATGTAACTGTGATTGCTACTTTAAATCACTCAGAAAGCGACCGGTAGGGGCTAGGAAGGAGGGGAATTTAGACAGATGCTCTGGTTCCCATGCCATTGATAATTCCGAATGATGCCTTGTTAAAACAAACCCTTTTCGGGATCCAGGGTGGGTATCGTAGAAAAGAAGCGATTCTAAGCTTCTCTCTGTATTATTGTTGTTTCCTTAAAAAAAAAAAAATTGCCGGGCTTTGTTGTTGTTTCTTACTTATTGATGCTCATAAGATTTTGAGCTGGAAGGGGCCTTAGTGAAGAGATGAGCTTGGCCAGTTTCCCTCATTTTGCAAGTGAGGAAATTGAAGACCACAGAACCTACCCAAGAGTGGGGGCAGGATTGTGCCCAGTCTTCTGATTGCAAGTTCATTGCTCTTTCCATTCCTTTGAAGTATCTACTCCTTGAAAGGTTCAAACTAGGTTGGTTTTTTTTTAAGGCACCTACCGGGGCAATGACTTCCCCATTAAACAGTTGCAGAGTTGTCTGTGGGTACAGTAAATAGAAATGCAATAAAATCTACTACAGAGAGTTTGTGTTTCTTTCATAGAGTAATAATAATAATGTCAGCCAATATTGTTAAGGCATTTTAAGGTTTTTGAAGAGTTTTATGTACATTATCTCATTTGATTTTTAAGTAATCCAATACATATTATTCCCATTTTTCAGATGAGTTCACTGAGTCTCAGAGTATTTAAGTGACCCCACAGTCAGACAACTAGTAAATGTCAGGCAGGATTTGAACAAATTACTTCATTCACTCTATGACCAGGGCTTTCCCACTATTCCACCATCTCCCTATCCCAAGATACATTCCCATGTATCTTGCATGTACCATTGTTTCTTCCCCTTAAAAATCTGAAATTAACAACTTAAAACCCCCTTTTAAAGGGGTTAAAAAGCTGCTTGCTTCATTTAATTACAAGTAGGCAAGAACGTTTTCTGTTAAAATTCCTTTTGTGAATAGATTCTTAATCTTTTTGTTTGTTATGGAACTCATTGACAGTCTGGTAAAGTTTGTGGACTCCATCTCAAAGTGATGTTGTTAAAAACCTGAAATAAAATACATGCGATTATAAAGGAAACTAGTTTATTGAAATGTAGTTATCAAAACATATTTTTTAAAGCAATTGGGGTTAAGTAACTTGCTCAAGGTTACACGGCCAGGTGTTTCTGGGTGGGTGCTAAGTGAGCCCAGATTTGATCCCCAGGTCATCCCGACACTGGGGATGGTGCTCTTACTCTCTGTGCTACCTGGTGCCCCAATCAAAATATTTTTAAAAGTTCACATACCCTAGGTTAAGAACCCCAGTTTTAGTGAATTTTCAAATATTAGTAAAAAATTAAATTAGCATTTTTAATTCATGAAGAGGCAGTGTTGCCAAGTGAATAGAAGATATGGTTTCATATCCCACCTCAGATCCTTCCTCCAAGCTTCCTTCCTTTCTTCGGTCATCTATATCAAACTTGGCAAATAGGGACAGCATAATAATTCAGATTTTTTTCCCCCCAGTACTGGCATAAAGGATGTTTCCATTGTGAAGTCTGCAAGATGGCATTAAACATGAACAACTATAAAGGATATGAGAAGAAACCCTATTGTAATGCGTAAGTATTATAAATGGCATGTGTGGCATCAATGTGAGAGTTCAGACTTCTTACTATGAAGAATTGACTCACTGTCAGCCCAAGTGTGGTTTGTAGCTGATTTTCTTTTCATAGAAGATGGTTGCTTTGTGGAAGTGCATGGAGTGAAGTTGGGTTCCATTAGGTGACGACTATACCTTTGAGTAAGAAATTATTCATGCTTTAGGTAGATTTTCTATGTTTCATAATAGAAATGAAGGGGAGCTTGTTTGAAGATTATGAAAATTATCTTTATCCAAAGGATGAAAAACCAATTCTTTATCAGAGAAAGTATGTGGATTCATTTTTCATATTGATTTAGTTAGGTCATCTGGTTTTTGCTATGATTTTGTATTGTAACTTAGTTCATGTGAATGTAACCTTGCTTTAAAGACTTCAGCTGAATGCTCCTGAAATGGTGGGGGTTAAATATAGTAAAATAGCTTATGTGGACATGGTTTAAGGTTTTCAAAGCAATCACAGCAATCCTGTGGGGTGGGGACTAAAAGTATCGGTAACACTTTTATGGCCTCCAAGAGGGTAAGTGACTTATTCACGTATCAGAATTAGACTTGAAGCTCAAATCTCCTGATTCTAAGTCCGTTGCTCTTTTCATAATCCCACACTGATTTTAGCCCAAAAAACTCAAGAACTAGGCACAACTAATGTTGCCTAGTAATAACTGATGTTTCAGTGTTTATCTTCAGTTCCAAATTTTCTACCTTCCTTCACTCCTCCCCCTATTCACTGAGAAGGAAAGAAATACAATACTCTTATAGCTATTAAGTCATGCAAAACCTATTTCCACATTTCTCTTATCTGGAGATGGATAGCTTTTTTCATCGTGAGTCCTTTGGAATTATCATGGATCATTGTATTGGTCCGAGTTGGTAAGTCTTTCACAGTTGATTATCGCTATAGTGTTGCTATTATCATGTAAATTGTTCTCTTGGTTCTGCTCACTTCACTTTTCATCAGTTCATAAAAAGTCTTGCTAGGTTTTTCTTAAACCAGCTCCTTGTCATTTTCTTACAGCACAGTAATATTCCATCACATTCGTGTATTATACCATAACTTATTCAGCCATTCCTTAATTCTTGGGCAGCCCATCATTTTTCAGTTCTTTGACATCACAAAGTATTTTTTTATACATGTGGGTCTTTTTCCTTTTTCCTTGATCTCCTTGGGGAATAGACCTAATAGCAGTAATGCTGAGTCAAAGGGTATGCACAGTTTTAATAGCCCTTGGGCATAGTTCCAAATTGTTTTCCAAAATAACTGACTTTTTTTGCTTTTTTTTTGTTGAGGGGGGAGGGTAGGGCAATTGGGGTTAAGTGACTTGACCAAGGTCACACAGCTAGTTTTGTGTGTGAATTGTCTGAAGCTGAATTTGAACCCAGGTCCTCCTGACTCCAGGGCCAGTACTCTACTCACTGTGCCACCTAGCTACCCCAATAACTGACATTTTTAATAGATCACCATTCTCAGATGAGGAAATGGGTTCAGAGAGGTCAAGGCACTTACTCCTAAGTCATACAGCTATTAAGTATCAGAGATGAGATTTGAACCCAGGATCTTAACATTCCAAGTACAGCACTGTAGCCACTAAAGCCATACTGTGATAAAGTTAGTTTTGCCACTGGGTGTGATTCTCATTGGGTCTGATGCTAATACATTTGTGAGATCCTTGGGAAGCAAGGAATCTTGAAGACTTTGAATTGGGTCAAGAAGCAGCAGGAAGTAGTTAAGCCCAGCTGTTAAAAAAGTGATGATAACAGATCATAAAAGCATTCATTGGTCACTTCTTGCTCCCTTCTTTTGATCCATAAAACTATTTGTTACATGACGGAGCTCTGGGACTCTTTGAAAATAGAAGAGCAGTGTTTTTTTTTGTTATTGTTGTTGTTTAATTGTGTCTGACTCTTCCCGACCCCATGGACCATACTGTTAATGGTTTTTTTGTTTTTGCAAAGGTACTGGAGTGTCTTCACCTTTCCTTCTCCAGTTGATTAAGGTAAACAGGGGTTAAGTGACTTGCCCAGGGTCACACAGGTAGGATGTGTCTGAATAGCTTCTAGCCTTACCTTAAGCAAAAAATAGTATACTTGAATTAGTATGCAAGTTGGTCTTGATCTACAGGTAAAAGAATGGTCCATTGCTACAAATGTGCCACATAACACAGTGCTAGGTTCACAGGCACAGAGTAGGGACTACCTGTTATGCTTATTTATGTCTCCCTTATCAACTAGCATTGTGCTTTGTACAAAATGAAGGCACTGAACAAATGCATATTAATGGTGACCTAGTAGGTACCTACTAGGTCACCATTAATATTAGCAAACACTAAAAACAATCCTCTGTGGGGTGGCTAAGTGGTGCAGTGAATAGAGCACCAACCCTGGAGTCAGGAGGACCTGAGTTCAAATCCTGCCTCAGACACTTAACACTTACTAGCCATGTGATCTTGGGCAAGTCACTTAACCCCAATTGCCCTGCCCTCCCCCTCCATAAAAAAAAGAATTAAAAAAGCAAAACAATCTTGTGAATCCTAAAAATCTAACCTAGCTTTGAATCAGTATAATTAGGATGAGGTTCTTTATGATTATAAATGATTAAGAGTTACGATTATAAATGATTAAGAGTTATCCATAAATCTCTGTGGGATTTTTTCAAGCTATGTAAGAAAATTGAACAATTGGTTTAAAAACTAATCGAACAAAAAAACCCTTGTACCTTAATTATCCATCAAAATGGAGAACAAGTATTGTGGGAGAATCTCTTTACCAAGAGGAATGGGACCTCTTGTGATAGGCATAGTAGCCAACTGGGGTTCAATGACTGTGGGTCAAAGATAGGAGTACAAAATGAAAGCAAAGAAGCTAATTAGTATGCTGAGGAAGACTACTTAACTTCCTAGGGTACATAACTTGTTTTTATAGTTTTAGAGTACACAGCCAATCATCAAGATTCTTTGCCTATGTGGGATAGATAAATAAGGCATTTCAGAGGACATAGAAGGGTAAATAACACCCCCCCCCCCCCCAAGGGGGGGGGGGGGGGGGAGGGGGGGGGGGGGAACTTTTAAAAGAAAAAAGTTTTTTTTTTTTTTTCTGGAGGAAAACTTGTCATACAGTTGACACATTTTGTTATTGGAATGATAAAACATTCCTTCTTCGAGGGCAGGAGATGAGGGGAGGTGACCACTTTTTTTTTTTAGACATTTGTTAAAGTCTATTTAGACAAAACTGCAGATGTCTCTTACCCAAGGACAACAAATAGTTGTCACAAGAGCCATTGAGACCATCTTCCTTACCATGTCCTTGCAAAATTTGTTTTACTTTATTTCCGCTTGTTCTCCACTATCGAGCCAGCAGGTGGTTGGGGGATTTCTACGTTGTTAGCCCATCAAGGTGATGAAATGATTGTGGTCTCTATCCCCCTCCCCAACACCCATACACATAGCTTGGATAAATGAAATCTACAGCTGACCTCAAGCTTCATCTTAATCAGTGTCAAAGGGGTCATAGATTTAGAGCCGGAAGGAGCCTTAGAGGCCTTGTGCTGAAGAGGCAATTGGCCAAATGAACAGATTGGAGTTATATATTCTTCCATTTCCTCTCTATGGAAGCATATGTAGGCAAGAGAAAAGGAAAAAAAAAATCTGCAAACTGGATAATTAGCCTGTGGATAATAAAAAGTAACCTTATTTACAGCAACAATTTTACTTTGAGTGTTGAGATTTTCAGACTGGATGAGTTTAAACTTACTGTAAAGTCTTAGGTTCTACCAAATAGGGCCCCTGCAAACGGATGCATATTTGTCAACCAAGGACTACCCATTTGAATTTAAAGAAGTTAACTGGGCAAATAGTGTGTGTGTGTGTGTGTGTGCGCGTGCGTGCGTGCTCACGCTCTTAAAACTGCTTTAGCTGTACTCACTGCTTGCCTCATTGTTTTATTAAATTTAGAATAGAAATGGAAAACTTCCCTAAAAAACTTTCTGCTCCTTAGCAAATTGTGTGGGTTTAGTCATTTACAGTCTTAGTTTTGAATCAGTATAATTAGGATCTTTATGATCTCAGATGAACTGTAAAACGAAACAAAAAATTTGTCCATTTCTATATAGGGAAATCCATGTTTTGATCCAAACAAACACTATGAATAGAAACACTACCCATAGTGTCTTGGTTATCCTTGAGAAGAGCACCTGCCCCAAATTTCCCATGTAATGTTATAGGATCCTTTCACTTATAAGCAGACTTTCTAAGGAGAGCAATACAGATCTTGCACAAGCAAGCAACTTCCTTGTCCCTTGCTCTGACCGTCATCAAGTGAGCAGGGGATGGTGATCCTTCTTTGGCTCACCTGCATGGGAAGATGGTGTTACTCTTTTAAATATACTTTACCTTTCAATCCCTCTAACACAGCTAGTAGCCTGTTACAAGGCTGTTGTGACTAGTTAATATTTATACAGTCCTTTTACAAGAGTCCTTTGTGTATATTATCACATTTGATTTACCCAAGAACCCTGGGAAAGACTTGCACTTATTATCATCTCTATTTTACAGATAAGGAAACTGAGGCTGAAAGAGGTTAAATTACCTAGGGTCACATAGTTAGGAAGTATCAGAGGCAGCATTTCTCTTGGATCCTCCTGACCAAGTCTTTTGGGATAATAGTAGAAAAGACACTGGATGTTGGGTTAAATACTAACTTTGTTATTAGATATTTGACTTTGGGCAGAGCACAGTCCTCAGTTTGCTTGTCTGTGGAATGAAGGGCTTCAGTCTGTTTTGAAGGTCTTTTTCACTTGCGTATCCTATGCTCCTATGACCTTGGACAAGGAACTTGATCCCTCTGTGTCTTAATCACCCCATACATAAAATGACAGTAATACTAGTGGCATTAAGTACCTTACTGGCCTAATAGAAATACTACTACTATGATGTGACTTCTGGAGAATAGACTAGACAGATCCCCATGATGCTAGACCACTACTGGAAGGTTAGTGTGATGGAAAAAACAATGGAAATGAAGTTCAAATCCTAACTCCACAACTTAGTATCTGCATGTTCTTGGGCAATTTTTTAAGGCTCTTTGGCCCTCACTTTCCCCATTGTGAAAAGTGATGGGTTTGTACTAGATTGGGCTGGAGAACCTGCAGCCTCGAGGCCACATGTGGCCCTCTAGGTCCTCAAGTGCGGGCCTTTGATGAAATCCAAACTTCACAGAACAAATCGCTGTAGAACAGATTTGTTCTGTAAAACTTGGACTCAGTCAAAAGGCCACACACAAGATCCTAGAAAGCCACATGTGGCCTCAAGGCTGCAGGTTCCCCACCCCTGGACAAGATGATAGTTTTTGACTTCTAAGGTCCCTTATAGCTCTGAGTCTCTGATCCTTGTTTAGTTGATTCAGTCGTGTCCAACTCTTCGTGATCCCATTCAGAGTTTTCTTGGCAAAGATACTAGAGTGGTTTGCTATTTCCTTCTCCAACTCAGGAAACTGAAGCACTTGCCCAGGGTCATACAGCTAGTAAGTCTCTGAGTCTGGATTTGAACTCAGGATGATGAATCTTTCTGACTCCAGGCTTGACTCTCTCTCCATGGTGCCACCTAGCTGCCCCTCTGATCTTACCTTGCCTTAAAAGTTTAGAATATTGGGATGGCTAGGTGGCTAAGTGAATAGAGCGCTGGCCCTGGAGTCTGGAGGACCTGAATTGGAATCTGAACTCAGACACTTAACACTTACTAGCCGTGTGACCTTGGGCAAGTCACTTAATCCCAACTGCCCTGCCTTCCCCCCTCCAAAAAAGCAAAAAAAAAAAAAAGGTTTAGAATACTATATAAGTCAAGCATCAGATGCCTGATATACTCAATGTTAGTCTAACGAGGCAGTCTTTAGACAAGTTCTGTTTTAATTTACAGGGCCTTGTAGAGAGAAAGTGCTTGATAGAAGCTTATTGAATTGAATTCAGACCCTTCCTATCACAACATGTGCTACAGCCTTTATGAAAATGGTTGTGTAGCATGGTTACTAGAATTTCATCTCAATGGTTTTTTACACGAACTACACAATGCTCCTTGGAAATGAAAGATTCCATGTGGAAGTAAGGTAATATTTTCTCTGTACCTTATTGGGTAGCATTTATATTTAATGAACTCAATATACATACAGATATTAATCTGGGACAGTGACATTTTCTTTCATTGCTTTAGATTCGGTTTCAGTCATTGCTCAATTACTGGCCCCATTTCTGTTCATTGAAGCCACAGTGTTTTCAGGAAGGACGTATGTGTGACATTTCTTCTGAAATTAATCTTTATCACTGAGGATGGCCTTAGAACATTTGTCATAATGATGCAGGTAATCCAGTCCAGCCTTTTCATACATTAGGAGGCTTGAAAATGGATGTGTGGAGTTCTTTTAAGAAAAAGTATAATTCCTCTTTATTTGGATCTATAAGACATGTTACGTTTAACCGGATAAAGTAGGACTGTGTTTGCAAAGATTGCCTCCTTAGTTTCAATATGTTGATTTTTTATAGTCCTCTGTTTTCATAGGGCAAACAAGTCTTCTGTTTGATTTCATGTAAAAAGGAAACATTAAGGAAATACAATTTGCATAATATTTAAATTTTGATCTTTTGATAGAGTGATCAAAGTATAGTTAGTACAACTAGATGTGAGACTCCACATAATATAAATTTGGTTCCTAAAGCAGCAGTCTGCACTATTAAAATATTTTAGAACAACACTGATCTGCTTTGGTATATGCCATATTTCTGTAAACTTTCATGTTTCATTGGGAGATGATGGATGATGAAGCTCGGTCAGAGCATTTTTTCATCAGGGAACTTGGGAAGGGAAAAACACTACACTGCATTTTTGTTTATTTCTTAGATGTGCCGAGAATACGGAGCTTGACTATTAGTTAAAAAAAAAACAACAACAAAAAAGCCAAAAACTACAAATCATGAAAATACATTTTAGTAAAAAAAAGACACAAAGCTATAGTAAGTTGTTTTTCTTATTCAAATAAAATCATGCAGATTTTGATACCACTTAGTCCCTTGAAAGAAAACATGTATCCAACAGACAATTTTTTTTCTCAGAGGTTTTTTAAAAGTTGTGATTAATTCCTCTTGTGCAAAAGTCAAAATGACATTATTATGTGTAATTACATTCCAGGAGGCTTTCTTGAGTTATGACTAGTATCTTTGATTATATCTGTTATTGTTTTAATTATCTTTATTTTATACATTCTCCTTTTCACTAATTAAGAGGGAAAGCAGTTCTTTTATCTTGTGACTTACCTCTTAGAAACAGCAATGCCAACTATTGATCAGTTAATGTTTTATCCAAAACACAAAGTTATTTTGGGGCAGTGTAGGGTCCAGATAATGCAGCAGTAGTTTAATTTGGTCAGACTAATCATTTTCAAAAATGACTCCCCTTAGAGAAATTGTGTACTAGATGCAGCAAATTTACTTTAGCTCCATTCACATTTAACAATTATAGGAATTTAGAATCTAGAACTGGAAGGATCTTAGAGATTTTCTCCTCCAACGGTTCTTAACCCAGAGTCCAGAGATCCCCACAGGGGTCCGTGGATGGATTTCAGGGCGTCTGTAAACTTGACAGTAAAACTTCCAATTGAAATTTGGCATTCCTTTAAATTATGAATACAGGTGACTCATATTATTCTGACAAAAGGCTCATAGTCTTTTTTCAGACTGCCAAAGAGGTCGATGACACAAAAAGGTTAAGAATTCCTGACCTAGTCTAAGGTCATCATTTTGCATATAAGAATATGAGGCCCATGCTACTTTGGTGTTAGGTTTGGTGCACCTTGGCCCATAGTATAAACACTGTGGTCATATAGATAGCAGGTAGTCTTGCTGTCAGGCTGAGATTTGAATGCCAATCTTCTCACTCTAAAAGTCCCTACTGAGTCTACTGTGTCTTCTATACTGCGTTTAGGGGACCCAAACATCTGACTTTAGTACCTATATTTAGAATTATTCTAGTAACATTCATAACCTTTACAAATTGACTCTGATATTGTTCTTACAGATTTCTATCCCATCTTTCCATGAATAATGCCGCTACTTAGCATTGGGATTTTTCTACCTTAAGGAAGTCCTATATGTGAAGATTTCCATTTATTTATTTATTTTAAAAATATTTTCTTTTCCCCCCAATTACATGTAATGACAATTTTTAACATTTTTTTTAAAAAAAGTTTTGAGTTCCAAATTCTACCCTTCCTCCCCTCCCCACTCCCCTCCCTGAGATGGTAAACAATCTGATGCAGGTTATACATATACAATCATATACAACATTTCAGTATTAGTCATTTTGTGCAAGAAAACTCAAACCAAAGAAAAGTAGAAAGAAAGGAAAGTGAAAAAAATAGCATGCTTTGTTCTATATGCAGATGACATCACTTTTTTCTCTGGAGGTGGATAGTATTTTTCATAATGACTCCTTTGGGATTGTCTTGGATTATTGTACTGCTGAGAACAGCTAAATCACTCACTATTGCTCATTGTACAATATTACTGTTACTTTTACAATGATTTTCTGGTTCTGCTTACTTCACTTTGCCTCAGTTTATGTAAGTCTTTTCAGGTTTTTCTGAAATTGTCCTGCTTGTCATTTCTTGTAGCACAATAATATTCCCTTACAATCATATACCACAACTTGTTCAGTCATTACCCAATTAATGGGCATCCGTGCAATTTCCAATTCTTAGCCACCACAAAAGCTGCTATAAATATTTTTGTACAAGTAAGTTCTTTTCATTTAAATCTCTTTTGGATACAGACCTAGCAATGGCATCGCTAGATCACAGGGCATGCAGTTTTATAGTCCTTTGGGTATACTTCCAAATTGCTCTCCAGAATGGTTGGATCAATTCACAACTCCACCAACGGTGCATTAGCGTTCCAGTTTTCCTCATCCCCTCCAATATTTAACAGTTTCATTTTTTGTCACATTAGCTAATCTGATAGGTGTGATGGGGTACCTCAGAGTAGTTTTAATTTGCAATTCTCTAATCAATAGTGATTTAGAACATTTTTTCATATGACTATAGATAGCTTTGATTTTTTTTGTTTGAAAACTGACTGTTTATATCCTTTGACTATTTATCAATTGGAGAATGACTTGTATTCTTATAAATTTGACTTAGTCCTTCCTCTGTATACATATTTGAGAAATGAGACCCTTATCAGAAATATTTGCTGTAAAATTTCTCTTAGTTTTTGGCTTTTCTTCTAATTTTGATTGCATTGGTTTTATTTGTGCAAAACCTTTAAAATTTTTTTTTGGAGGGGGAAGGCAGGGCACTTGGGGTAAAGTGACTCCCCCAAGGTCTAGTAAGTGTTAAGTGTCTAGCTAGTAAATGTTAAGTGTCTGAGGCTGGGTTTGAACTCAGGTCCTTCTGACTCCAGGGCTGGTGCTCTATTCACTGTACCACCTAGCTGTCCCCAAAACTTTTTTAGTTTTATATAACCAAAATTATCCATTTTATATTTTGTAATTCTCTCTGTATATTATTTGGTTCTAAATTCTTTCCATAGATCTGACAGGTAAACTATTCCATGCTCTCCTAATTTGCTTTATTGTATAACCTTTTGCATCTAAATTACATACCTATTTTGATACACATATGGTGTGATATGTTGGGCTATACCTAGTTTCTGCTGAATTGTTTACCAGTTTTCCTAGCAGTTTTTGTCAAATAATGAGTTTTTGTCTCCAGAGCTTGAATCTTTGGGTTTATCAAATACTAAGTTACTATGGTCATTTACTACTCTGTATTGTGTGCCTAATCTATTCCACTGAAGCACAACTCTTATTTCTTAGCCAGTACCAGATTCTTTTGATAATTATCCCTTTATGATACAGTTTGAGATCTGGTATGACTAAGTCATCTTCCTTCACATTTTAAAAAATTTAATCCCTTGACATTCTTGACCATTTGTTCTTCTAGATGAATTTTGTTGTTATTTTTTCTAGCACCATAAAATAACTTTTTTGTAGTTTGATTGGCATAGCACTAAAGAAATAATTTAGGCAGGATTGTCATTTGTAATATATTGGGTTGGCCTATCCGTGAGCAATTAGTATAATTCCAGTTGTTTAGAGATGTCCATTTATAAAAAGAGATGCATTAAATAATGATTATTTGATTAGCAGAACATGTTATTTCTGTTTGTGAAGAATTCTCCATAGAATTCCTTCAAATGGTCAGCTAGCTCTTCAGTGAATTTAAAGGGTAGTTTCATTTGCCCAGATTCACTGCACTTGTTACTTCCAAAGGGGGCAAATCAAGCAAGGTAAACGTGCATTTCCTAAATTGAATTACTAATTTCACTAGGCTGCAAAGTTAAAGAAAAAAAAAGGTGGGGATGAAATGGGAAGATAGAAAAGGAAGCAATTCCTTCTATAAGTTTAAGTGATGGTTTGTTAGTGCATAGAGTGAATAAAAATCAGAGTATTTCTAGACTTTGCTATTAGTTTTAAATATATTGTTGCTATTTTGTTCTCTTTTGTGCTAGATTAGTTTGGAGGGTTTCTCTTTTCTTTGTCTGGTACTTCTTATTGTTTGAATTGTGGTCCTTTTATATTTATACCTCTTAGCATAGCTCTAAGTCTTTACCTGCAAATGAAAACCGACTTCCTTCCTGGCAAATGCACCTAGAAAGTAAACCAGATGCGATTGTCAGTTCCTACAAAATCTGGCAGTTCACAGTTGAGTAGACCATTCTGCCCTTTTGGGTAAAGACAATCAATTTCACTATTAGGATAAATCTGCCAAGATGGTAGGAATCTGCTCTGCTGTAAGCCCTTTAATTTTTTTCTTTGTAATGTTTTCTACTCACGACAGGTACCATATGGACTGATTGCATACTTCATGATGGAATTTTAAACAATTATCCTTACTCTGGTGTTTAGGGTTCTTGCCAGATGATCAGATGCCCTGGGTACATGCTGATTGTCTCGTCCCAGGGGAAGCTCAGATCAAATTGTTGGCAGAGAGACAGAAAGGGTGGGATGGAAAGCTGGCCCAACCAATTTCATGCGAAACTCTGACAATGGGTATGGCTCCCTGATCCTCTTCCCCCTCCAACCCATCCCAGTTGAGCTCTGTGCTGACCCCCCTAGAATCTGAATCTGGAAGAAACCTAGATGAAGAAATTGAGACCCAGAGGGATGGCTTGATTTTTACAGTCACAGAGGTAGTATAGAAGAGCACCAATATTCAAATCCATACTGTCTATTTCAAATCATTCTGTGCTCATGCTTCATCCAGTTTGAGCTCCATTGTGTCTGGAAGGACCATGGAGAAATGTTTGCATAGAGTAGCAAATGCATAGAGCCCCATGCCAAAGTCCATGTTCTCAAATCTTAGGTGAGCCTTGGGATTGTGAACAAGAACCAAGAAAATGGCACCTATTGGTACTAAGTGAGGGCGGCTGGGTCTGGAACTCCTATTTGATGTTCTGATTAAGCTAGTTTTATATAAGAAAGTTGCAAAATGTATGCATTGGTTTCTAGGGGTGGGGAACTTGTGGCCTTCTAGGTCTTTGGTTGTGGCCTTTTGACTAACTCCAAATTTTATAGAACAAATCTTTTTATGAAGGGAATTTATTCAGTGAAGTTTGGATTCAGTCAAAGGGCTGCCCTTGAGGACCTAGTTGTTACATGTACCACATATAGCCTCAAGGCCAGTTCTCTACCCCTGCAATTAGCATCCTCATCTGTGTGAGAAGCAAATGAGATAATAATTGTGAGGTACTTGACAAATAGTAAGCATTATATAAATGTTAGCCATTATTATTATTTTTGAATGGGGTGTCCCCATTTTAAAGCTGAAGGTATTGTAAAGCAGGGATTCTTTTTTTTTTTTTTTTGCTTTTTGGAGGGGGGAAGGCAGGGCAATTGGAGTTAAGTGACTTGCCCAAGGTAAGTGTTAAGTGTCTGAGGCTGGATTTGAACTCAGGTCCTCCTGACTCCATGACTGGTGCTCTATTCACTGCGCCACCTAGCCTCCCTTAAAGCAGGAATCCTTACACTGGGACCTATGAAGTTGTTATAACTATTGGTGGTAACTGCATATCGTTGTCGTTGTTTTCCTTTATAATCACCTGCATTTTATTTAGGCTGAAAAACATTATTCTGAAAAGGGGTTACTTGATATAACTAGATTCCCAAACGAATCTGTGATATGTGAAAAAGTCAAAACCCTATATAAAAACTTCTCTTATTGGTGCTTCAGAGTTAGTTTGGCTTAATAAATGGTTATGTAGAATCATCATATTGGGAATGGTTTCTTCCTTTCCCTTCCTGCAATGGCACAGATAATGCTGCATTTTGGAAAGTAAGGTTTAGTTTCAGTTCAAGAAGCTTACCATGTGTGGGAGTGCCAGTTAAAGCCAATTAGAATAATCCTTAACTGCTTTGCATCTCAGTTTCCTTATAGAACATAGTTTTCCCTTGCAAATTAGACCTTTTACTCCTTAACTCAGACCTGATATGGAAAAGGGACTTTTTTCTTTATAGTGAGGGAAGGAGAAAATCTCATTTAAGACCAAGAAAAAATTTCTAGTAGATGTTAAGAGAAATGTTTTTAAAGCTTATTTTGGGGAAATGCTAAGTAAGGAACGTTGTGTTGGTTAAATGTTAGACTGAGGGCTGAATTTAGGAAGGATTGAGTTCCAGTGATGGCTTCCATATTCAGTACCTGTGCCTATGGGCAAATTTCTATTTCCTTATTTGTAAAGTGGAGGTGATATTATATGTCATATCAATCTCCCTTACAGGGTTATAGTCAGGCCCAACTGAGACAATGTCTCTAAAATGTTTTGCAAACCTTAAAGAATCATGTGGCAATTATCACAAAAATTCTATTTAAAATTTTATTCTAATTCATTTAACATTTTAAATATTCATTAAGGCATAAAAAAGATTTTTTTAAAACATTTTTGTACTGTACTGAAAATTCTTTTCCCCTCAGGGCTGTAAAACATAAGTTTGTTTTTATATTTTACTATTTTGTGTTTTTTCCCCCTTATTTTCTCTTTTTTAGATTAATTAGTAATCTAGAGCTACCTAGCCCTGGCATTTATGGCATTCCCACTTTCCCATAATTCCATGGAGGTGACCTTAGATTCCTCAAGGTTATGCCCCCCTAGTGAGTCCCTCCAAGCTGAACTGGCTTTGAATATGAACCCAGCTAGCTGTTGGTTATATGACAGTATTTCAAAGACCAGCCTAGGTAAATATTAGAGACCCTTCATCAATGGGTTGGCCACTAATTAGCAAACGTTTTTTTTTTTCCTTAAGGCAATTGGGTTAAGTGACTTGTCCAGGGACACATAGCTAGTACATGGCTGAAGATGGATTTAGACTCTGTGCCGCCTAACTGCCCCTGAACTTTTTGCTTATGACAATTCATGAAAATGTCTGCTAAGGCAAGGATGGCTAGTGAGGGAAAAGAAAAAGGGAGAAATATCTATAGAGATGAATTCATATATTGCCCCAAACCTTTACATATTGAAATTGCGTTTTATTTTCATTTTTGGCCTGTGATTGATGTGATAGGACAAAAATATACTTAATAACTAACCTAATGCCTACTATGTGGCTAAATGCTTTACAATTATGACCTCATTTAGTCCTCACAACAATTCTGGGAAATAGGTGCTATTATTATCTCCATTTTACAGGTGAAGAGACTGAGGCAGACAGGTTAAAGTGACTTGTCCAGGGTCTCACAGCTAGTGAGTGTCTGAGTCTGAATTTGAACCCTAGTTTTCTGATTCTAGGTGTGGCCCTCTGCTGCACCATTTAGTATCTTTTATAAGCTTTTTTTTTTAAACTTTAAAAGGCTTTCTTTGAATGTTGGGTACCCAGGATAGCCATGTTTCAAAACATTTCCAAAAAGAGCTTTAGATAAGCAGCTTCCTTTTCTTCACAATAGTGTGGAATGATGTTGGAAAAGATTTTGAGATGAAGAACAGAGAATGGCCTCTAAATCTCAGAGAGATGCAAGGTTAATGCAAGATATAGATGTGCTTAACAGTGTATTGATTCTGTGTCAAGGGGCGGTGTATTAACGCATTTCAGTGTGTCATCTTTAAACGTTTTGTAGTTGGGGCTTTAAAGAGTATTAGCAGTTCATGGGTATGTAAGAAATAAGAGGGTCTATGGACAGCACTCACATGACAGCCTTATCCTTTGTAAGAGCCTCAAAGCCATGCGAAAGCTCCCTCTCTGGAGTTAGAGGAAGGTAGGGGGACTCCTCCCTCTCCTTTCCTCTATTACTATTGTACATACAGTTAGTATAAAGTACTAGATAAAGTACCTAAGCTTTTAGTAAAGGCATATGTGGGAACAAAACTTTCATATATATGTATATATAAATAAATATATATGTGTGTGTATATGTGTATGTATATATATAATGTATGTGTGTACATATATAGTGTATGTGTATATGTGTGTGTATAATATATGCGTGTATATATAATGTATGTGTGTGTATACACATACATACACATATATATTTAGAGATGGGCATCTGGAACATTTTTGTCATTTAATCAAATGATTCTTATTGATTCTTTCATCTGCATGTTGATAGCATGGGTACAACTGTGTCTGCTAAAGCATTTTTTTGCTTTAAGAATATAGTGATATAATGATTCCCTCAAGTAGAAGTAAAGAGAGTGCTGGACTTATAATCAGGAAAACTGGGAATTCACATCCTGTCTCTTGACATGTGTTAGCCGTATGATCTTGGATAAGCCATTTAACCCCTGCCTCTAACAAGTCTCTAGGATTTACCCACCAGACCATGGATTATTAGCATCTCATTTGCCAAAAAGAGTACCCCACGCTGGGAGCTCCTTCCCACTGTGAAGAAATCAGAAATGCTGAGTATCTGTGGCCTGTCATCGTAGTTTCAGTACTCCTAAGTGTATCTGCTGTACAAAGTCATTCTGAAATTGGATAATTTGAATTGTAATGGTGAGGGCTTTTCAACTCGGCACCTGCGTGGTGTTTGTTTCCAGTGAGTGGTACACTCATTGTCCACCTCTGGAGTCCTTGATGGAGCCAGGTTCTTTCAACGACAATGTTTGTTGTACTTTATGTTTTCGCTGTTGCCACTCCCCACTCTCTGTGGGAGGAGGTGTAAGGGAAGTATGTATACAGTGGGGCAGTAAGTGGGTATGGGTGTTATACTCCTTCCTTAACCCAGCAAACTGAAAAGATCATTTAAACAAAAACTCTTGATTATCTCCTCGAAACCCCGTTATTCACCCGAGGGAGAGGCATGGACCAAACAAACATACATACAGCAAGCTTAGCACAGAGTTTTGCAAATACTTTGAATCTTGAATGACTTTTTAATTTCTCTGGTAAGAGGCTGGTGGCAATCTCAACCTCTTCTCTTGGGTGATTCCATCCTTATCTGTACATAAATCCTGCATAATCTAATGTAATTCAATGTAACAAGTGTTTAATAAGCACCTACTGGAATCCAAAGCCAAAACAAAGTTACATTCTCCATTTCATTTCTCCAATCCATCCACTCAGTCAGCCTTTACCTTAGTTATGTCCCTCATTGTCTCTTGGCTGGACATATGCAAAAACTTCCTGATTGGTCTCCTTGCTTCCTGTCTTTCCTCTCTCCAAACCATCCTCCACATAACTCTCAAATTCATATTCTTAAAATGCAGATCTGATAATTTCCTTCCCCCCCATCCCTCTTCTCTCCTCCTCTGGATTTTTCCATGGCTCCCTAGGGTAAAGTAAAAAATTCTCCTCATTGTAAGTCCTCCACAGTTTGCACCCCACACCTTTCCAGTCTTCTTTCACATCATTTCCCTCCACATGTCCTCACTGTTACCTGTACCTGCCATACCTGCTTTCAGGCCTTTCCTCAAGCCACCATGATCACACCCGCTAGTTGTTGATTCCATAGTTTCCTTCAAAGCCTAGCTGACATCTATTTTTGGACATTATTTCTCTTGACTACTCACTTTGGTTACAAAGGTTCTGTTTTTCTTTTTGGTGGTGGAAGGAGTAGGAAAGAGAACACAAATGCTTGTTAATTAAAAACAAACTAAAATTACATTAAAAATCATAACATAATAATACAGATGTCTCTTCTTAGTTGAACCCTTTCCTGGTCTCCTTAGCTGATAGCATTCATTTTTTTTTCTTGAAATGACTTCTATAGCTTTTATATTTTCTTATATTCAAAGCTGCCAGGTGGCAAAGTGGATACAGTACAGGGAGACAGGAAAACCCATCTTTGTGACTTTAAATCTGACCTCAGACACTTACTAGCTGTGTGACCCTGGGCAAGCCACTCCACCCTGTTTGCCTCAGTTTCCTTATCTGTAAAATGAACTGAAGAAGGAAATGGCAAACTGCTCCAGTATCTTTGCCAAGAAAATCCCAAATGAGCTCATGAAGAGTCAAATATGACTGATAAATGACTAAATAACAAAAATGTTATGTCCATCTGCCCAGTGGAGAGTATAAGCTTCACTGCTTAATTTTTGTGTTTGCAGTTCATACAATTATCATGGTGCCATGAACATAGTAGGTACTTAATAAATGTTGGTTATGTTATTGAATTGACTAACCATGTATTGAATTCTGTTGAAATCTTTTTTGGAATGGCTACTTTGCTGGGAAGAGTCCTTATTGCTAGTCAGAGAGTGTCAGGGAGCTGTTGAACAACTTCACAGGGTAACTTAATTATTCTGTTTAAAGTGGTGTGAATTCTTAGAATGTCAGTATGGTGCCATGGGCTGACAGAAGCTGCCTGCCCTCCCTCCCTTATCCAGTAACCCTGTTCCCAACCCCTTGCCCCCCAACTTTCCCTCCCCTTCATCAAGCCCAGAAAGCCTTTTTTTTTTCCAGTCTGCTTCCTCTTCTTAATCTTGACAGGTTCTGAAGCCTTCAGGTCCTCTTCTTCAGTTCCATGGGGAAAAAAAAAAATCGCATCAACTTCTTAGACATTTAAAGACAATTGACTTTGAAATAGTAGGGGGATATATGATTGGGAGGGGGTGGTGAGATGGGCAGATAGGTCCAATAACATTAAAAAAAAGATGATCAGGTTGCCTTTTCCAAGTTTTTAATCCTAGTATAATTTTCCAGATCCTTTGATACTTTGACGTACCTATGATCTCATTTTGAGTACAGGTCAAAAGCTCTTCAACTGTTTTCTACCTCCTCCTGTTAATCTTTCATGACAATGAGTGCTCACCCATATTTTTCGGGGTTTTCTTCTGGATCAGTGGTCTCCAAATTTTTTGATCACATATTCCAGCAGGAAAAAGATATTGAGCATGTAACCTCAAGTTATATATATATATTTATGAATTATATGTGACTGTGCTTATATGTATTTTTATAGAAATGTACAAAATATTTTTTAAAATGAGGTAAAATGAAATAAATGATGTTTAAAGGATAAATTTAATTTAATTAATTTATTAGTGGTACAAAAAACACGTTTGGTTTTAACCAGGGGACTTATGAGGCATGCATTGTGATTGAAGTCAGAGTACAGGAAGTGGGGCAGGAGAGTATGGCCTTAGGGTCCTGGACTTGGGAATGATTGCTTACCTGGGGAGGAGTATATCTGGTGACTATCAGCTCATGCTGGGCACAGGGAGGGGAAGGAAACAAGTATACTCTAAACAGCTCTCCGGCTCTCCTCAATCTAATATTATCCTTATGTACCTGAGAGAATTGTGTTGTGTGCACATTATTCCCTGCTTTTGAGGACCACTGCTTTAGATCTTCAGAGATTTTATTATACCAAATACAGCATGTGGTTATGTGCCCAGTTAACTTCCTTTACCCATTATATATCTCTGATGATATCATCAAATCTTGCTTCTAGATAGCTATATACTAATGAACAAATGAATGAAAGAAGGAGGGAAATGCTTATTAAATACTTGCTGTTTCTCAAATGTTTCACTAAATTCTGGGCATTCAAACCACCACAACAAACATCCAGAGAGTCTCCACTGTTGGGAATTACACACTTTAATTGAGGGAGACAACATGTAAAAGAGGGTTTGCTGCAGGGAAGATGAAAAGACCTGGGAGTCTAAGGGTGTAGCAACAGGGTGAATGGCAAGTCCAAAGGATCCTAATGGTCAGATAAGGAATAACAAATAAAGTGACTTTAGATTTTTAGCTAACCATTAGTATCACATCCTAGTAGAATAGATATGGAAATGAAAGGACATACCTTGTTTAAAAGAAACTAATTAAATTTAAGTGCAGGAATTGTGCAGCAATAAAATAATAAAGGCATACTTTGTTTGAAAGGAACTGATGCATCAAGAAGGTATATATTTGAGTGGAAATCCATAAACTTGAAGGCATAAGAATTGGGAGTAACATTTGTGAAAAAGATACAAAAATGTTAATATGGACTGTTTAGCCATAAGGAAGATGCATAATATTTTATCTAATGTTGGTTCCTGAACTGGAATGTAGGCAAGGTCTAGTTGTGATAGGGGATTTCAACTACCTAGATATTTGCTACAAGTTCCATTCTGCTAGACAGAGAAGTTCTGATAGAATCTTGCAATTCATGGCTCACAATCGTAGAGGACTCACCAAGGAGAACTGTGACTTTCGGTATAATTCCGAAAAACATGGACAAACTCATCAGTGACATAGAAAATGTAGGAGCTTTGAGAGAAAATTGCTCAGATCATTTTGAGGCATACTGAGATATTGGGAAGTGAGTTTCAAAACTCCAGAGAAAAGATGTATGTGACCCCAGTTTAGTGAGAGGCTAAAAGGGAATATAGCTCAAGAGGAATGGGAGACAACAATAATAAAATTCTGACTGTACAATTAGGAATAATGTCAAAACAGAAGGAAAGAGTGAGATATATACAAACTGATTTGGTCACATAGGCTTCTTTCTGATTAATTCATATTTTTGAAGAACATGTACACAGAATATGAATAGGGGTACGTAATTAGGAATAAATTAAAAATAATAGACAAATCTTTGGAATAATGTCAGAAAAACTAAATCTCAGAATGACCTAAGGTGTGTGCTGAAGACTGAAGACAACTGAAAAAGTTGTTTTTCTTTTTTTGGGGGGGAGGGGCATTTGGGGTTAAGTGACTTGCCCAAGGTCACATGACTAGTTTTTGTGTTAAGTGTCTGAGGCCGAAGTTTTTTTGTTTAAGCTGTGTATAGAAGATGAATAAGGAAGGGTTATGAGAACAGTGCTTGGAAAAGATGAAATGTTAACAAAATACAAAAAGAACACTCTTCCACTCCTTTTGTATTACTATTTTCTTCATTTAGAAGGATAGTAGCCTAACTGGAAGGGGTAGGACAAACATCTCTAAAAGAGAAGTGAAGCCTCAATTAGGAGAGAATATAGAATTCAAGTCCTACTGAATTGCTTTCCAGGGGACTGAAAGAACTTGCTGATGTTACTGTGTCATCAATAATCTTTGAGAAATCACAGAGAATGGGAGAGCAGTCAGAAGATTGGAAATGGGCAAATGTCACAAGTTTTCAAAGAGTATAGATGATGATAGAATCCAGAAAGTACAGGCTTGTCAGATTGACATCAATCTCCAGTAAAATTCTAAAACAGATTTTGTTAAACAGATGGTTCATGAGTACTTAAAAAGGAGTTAATCATTACAAGGCAGCATGGCTTCCCTTAGAACAAGTCATGCCAAACTAACCTCATTTCCTTTTTGTGAAGGGGTTAGAGACTAGCTGATGGGATATATGCTGCAGATTGTAGTTTTTTATTTCAGCAAGAATGAAATAAGATCTTCATGGATGAGATTGGAAAATGTAGGCTGGATGATAGAATAGTTAGGCAAATTCATCATAACATTGATACCAACAACAATAATGATAAGTCACACCTACAGAATGTTCTTATATTTTCTGAGTACTTTTCTCATAAAAACTTGTTGAGGTAGGTAATGCAACTTAAAAAAAGTCACCATTTTATAAATGAATAAACTCAAGAAAGCCTAAACAACTCTCTCAAGGTCATTGTCACTTTTTAGGGCCAGAAGCAATACTTAAAACTCGACCATCTAATTTCAGCTCACTTTTCTTTTCACTATGTTCTCTCTTAATCATATCGGCATAACTGTATAAAGAGTGTTATTTGTATGGATATTAACCTAGGGAGAGGTCTTTAGGGGTATGTTGCAAGTTAGCTCTCTCCTGATCAACATTGTTATTAATGATGGAAATGATAGGTGAAGACATGGATGAAAAGCTTGAATTATCACATTTGTGGATGCCGCAAAGAGGGATAGCCAGAATGTTGAAGAATGGAATAAAAATCCAAGCTTGACTTGATATGTAGGGTGGATGACATTTTCACTGGCTTACAGACAGCCCCAAAGCACTCAAATTGACAGAAGTATGATAAAGACAGGAAATCAGGCTTGATTGGAGGGGCAACAGTGATCTTACTTTCTTAGATCATCTTTTGTCCAGACTCAAATTCATTTATGACTAAACTACAGAGAATCTTGGGGTCATTAAGAGTGACTTACTGCAAGTTAGGTAGTTATCTGTAACAGCAAACTTTGTTCTCTAGTGGAGAAACAGAGGTCAGAAAGGTAAAACCTAATTTTAGCCAGGGGGCAGTTTACCTGGCTTTCATTAGCTGGATATTGTGGCTATGATTAAAAAGCTGTCGTTCTGACCCTCTACAAGAGAAATTTTAACCACAATACCCTGGCAGACTGAAGGAGAAATGGCTAGGCTGGCCTTAAAGATAGGAACATGCCAGAGAAAACTGAGAATGGGAGCAATGGACCTAGCAGAGATGCCTTGCCAAGAGAGTAAGAGGTCCAGCAGAGATGCTGTACCCATCAACGTTGCCCTACCCATCAAGGAACAGACCTGGTAAGAACAGTACAATGACTTTTTTTTTAAACCTTTCTTGGTATCCCTAACACTTAGCAAAATGCCTGGAACATAGTAATTGCTTAACAAATGCTTGTTGGCTGGCCAACTGACTAAAATCACTAGTAATTTTGGAGGTGTAAATCACCCTTCCATGTATACCAGATATCCCACTGATGCCAGATATCTCATCTGTTGGCTCCCCATGCATGATCCCTATGGATTCTCATTCTCCCCATTGATGATGTGTGTGTTTGTGGGTGTGCCCTACATTTACAGAGGACATATACTAATATAAATCATCTTACTAGGTTTTTTTACTTTGCTTTTATCTATTTTCTCAGACTTAGTAGAGGAAAACTAAGTATACTGGTGGGTGTTAGGGAGCTTTCATTTTGAGTGTACTGCCTTGCCCTACCTTGCAGCATTGCCATGATGATTAAATGACTTGGTATACAAAAGCACTTTGAAAACTGTAAATGTGCTATGTAAATATAAGGAATTGTTTACTACTACTACTCTTACATTGAAAAGTAAATTGGATTAGATATGTAGTATGTAAATGTCCCTCCACTATAAAATTCTTTGATTCTATGGTATTTGCATGTGTACTGAGGAAGTACTTGTAAGGAACATAAGCATATTGCTTTTTTTTTTCCTGAGAAAGCACACGTACATGGAATACAGAAAGAAATTAAAGATTGTTCCTATCTTTGAGGATAATATGATCTTGTGGTGAGGTCTACAGTAAAGATCTAGAGGGAAGAAGAACCCAGGAAAACAAGGCTTGAATGAAAGAATAACTTTAACTATTGGTGATGATATTAAAAAAAATGACCCATGACTCATATTATGTCTTTTCGATGTTAAAGATGTTTCTGATTGCTCATTCCTTTATGTAATTTATAGCTTTGTGATGTAGGAAAGCCACTGGTTTTGAAGTCAGGAGACTTGGGCTGTAATTTGGATTTCATTACTACTTGTGAGATCGAGTCATTTCATTTCAGTGAAATGAAGGAGTTTGGACTTGGTTGATAGCTTTGGTTCTTTCTGTGGAGGTGTCATTTGCATTACAAGAAAACTGATTTTGTTTCAAGTTCCTAGAAGATGGTGAGGGAGAAGCTGACTGCAGGAAACTTCTAAGGTTTTCTTACCTCTGTTCTCTTCACCTCCAAACCAAATTCCAGATTTGTTTGACCAGATCCCATAGGGCCACTCTTCCGCTCACAATTTTTCCATGGATTTCCTGTCCAGTAAGGTCCAAAGTTCATGGCTGGGCATTCAGGACTTTCCAAGATTTGGTGCCACCCAATCTATTTTTGAAAAAAAATATTCCTTTTTCATATGTTTTAGGTGGTAGCCAAACTGGGCTTTAAGCCCTACACTACACGATCTCTTTGTCTCTTCCTTATGTTTGAAATGACCTTTCTTTTATCTAACTTTTCAATTCCTACCTTTCCTTAAAAAAACACTCAAAAACGCTTCTAAGAAACTTCCCCTGACCTTCCCCTCCATCCCCCCAGATCTCATACAACTCTTTGAACCTCTTTCTAAGCACTTATGTATTACTTTGCATATAGTCTAATGGGGATTATGATACACAAATACTCAAAAACTCCATGAGGCAAGAAGCAATATTTGTCTAACCAGGACTTGTTAAACTCCTTCACGGCTTCTTGAACTCAAAACCTCATATGGGGTCATAATACCCAGTTTAAATATCCCCCATAGCGTCTTACCCTTCTGCCAGATCTGCACATAATAAACCCTTAATATTAAAAAAAAACCCAACAACATGGAATTTAAAAAATTTTAGAAAATTAAAAGAAATTTTGGTGGAATTGAAAAGAGACAAGAGAAATAATTAGTTTAAAATTATACAGAAATGGACACAATTCTAGCTACTTTATTTAAACAATAACAAAAAATCCCATTCCTATGAAGTTAACTTTTGTCTATATTAAAGATTTGGATAGAGGACTTGTAACCTTAACATTTCTGCCATTTAGACTCCAAGGACCATTTAAATTTTGATTAATCATTTTTTAAAACATGGAATATTCTCAGGTTGGTTGAGGTTTCTAAAATTACTTTTGTTTTATTATTGTAATTTAGGATTTTCTGTGTAATTTAAAACTTAGCAGAATTTTTTTTTGTAGTGGTGACTAAATTATATAGGAATATCAGGCATATAAAGGAGATTTAAAACCATGTTATATGTTATAATAATGGTTGTGTTGGTGGTAGGTTGTTTTTTTGGTAGACAATAGGCATCCCGTTTAACTCAGCCTTCCAGTTGCCCTTTGCTGCCTGCCAGGCAGAAGGCTTATTCTCCATTTAAGTTGATTTGTTATTAAAAAAAAATCAAACCAATAAAACCCAACCGAAACACTTCATTTCCACCCTTGTTATAATCAGATTTTAACTTTGAAATTCTAAGCCAAGGCTATCTTTCTAATATTGTTTTTTTTTTCAATTATTATTTTTAGTTTTCAACATTCACTTCCATATGATTTTAAGTTCTAGATTTTCTCTCCCTCCATCCCCTTCCCATATGACTTGTTTTTAAATATGGTGGAAAGAACATTGGATGTGGAGTTGAGCTCCAAGTTTCATCTCTCACTGACATTTTCTAGGTGCTATATATTTTGGCACCTCTCTGAGACTGTTTTCTTCCTCTGCAAAAATTATGGGTTTGGTCTAGATGAACTTGAAGATTCCTCTCACCTAGCAAATAGTTAAAAGATAGATTTTGGGATTTCAAGGTTTTTCTTCCCTTAGTTGGTCTATTTTCACCAGTCCTTTCTGTGTTTTCTGTGGCCTTAATAATAATTATAGTAATAATACCATACATTTGTCTTATTCTTTAAACTTTACAAAACACTTTAACATACACTAGTACTGTGAGTCATATCTTTGAATTCTGCTAAAATCTTAGCTAACAGTGTGGTTTTAAAAAAACAGCAACTCAGTTTGATGGCTTTTTGGCGCTAGGCCTACAGTAGAGTTAATTCATATAAGTGATTTATAATCCAGTAGTCCGTGTAATGAGTGAATCTAACATGAGCCTTGTTTCAAAATGCCTTTCCTTGATGTCCCATTTATTTCTGTCCTTGCCTGGAACCAAGTCATGCTTTCCTTTTTTTTTTTTTTTTTTCTTTTTCTCCTCTCAGGTTTAGTAGCTGGCTTTTATGCTTAGCAGTGAAGGTTTTATCTGTTTGTACATTGTTTTAAAATTTAAAGTGCTTAACTTTTTATGTGGAGGGTTTCTGGTAATGATTCAAAACCACTTGTGAATGTTTATTTTCAGACTGGAATACATTTATGAGTTCTTTTAGATTTTGTTATAGGGAAAAAACCTCATTTCTTTCTTTCTTTTCGCCCCTCTCTCTTGATTTGAAATTTGACTAATGTTTTAGTTTGTTGATGTAGAAAATATTTAATGATTTTTTTTTTTACAGTGCTGTTGAGGAAAATGCACTTAAATTTTCTTCTTAGCATTTTACCTGGAATCATAATTAGAAAGTTGGAAACAACTTTAGGTTCTTAGAAGGCATTTTGTCAACTCTCTTGCTAGTTGTTGTTTGAATCCCTTCTGTTAAACACACAGCTTTGTGTTCTTTGTATATTTAATATTATAAGTTTCATCAAGTGTTATTGGTAAATTTCTTTTTTTTATTGGTAAATTTCTTAATAGCTTCAAGGAAACATAAAGACAAGTAGAAAATGAAATCTTTTCATATTTGGTCTCATTTAATAATCTGATTCTCATGTATTATTTATAGAATATTGTCTCTCTAGATGATAGTAATATTGAGGTATTTTACTGATAGGCTGAAGAATTATTCCCATCATGTTTCTCTGTATTTTAAGCAAGCAAAGAATTCTTAAATACGGAATTCAGCAAAAACTTTTACCCCAAATTCATATATTGAATGAATTTAAAAATGGACCCAAGCTTGTTTTATTTTTAAATTTTCAACTTAAAAAAATTTAAAATAGTGGCATTTCTAGTATAAATGGAATCTGCATTACAACCCCCTCTTCCGCCCATATGAAATTGTGCATTAAAATCTAAAGGGTTTATGGGGAAAATGGGGTTGGGAGCACAGTGCTCAAAAACATTGTCAGTGATGCATTAGAAAAAAGGAACCTCATAAAAAAGGTAGCACAGTTATATACATATTAAATAGTTAAGAAACTTAGAAATACTACAATAAATAGTGGATACGTTTGTAGCCTGTTTCATGTCTTGTTTGTGGATGGCATTTTACTTTGTTGTGTCAAGCCTTAGAACACATTGAGAATGTGTTCAATGAGATCCACATTTATTCAACATAAATTAGCCTTGCTGTCCACACTGGACATGCACATTGGGTGAAAAATACATATTGCTCAGTTTATGACATGCAGTTGTATAAGCAGCCTGTTGATTAGTCTATCAACATATATGTCCTGGCTTGGTATTCTGCAAGTGAATGGTGAGCTGGGTCTGGAATTAAATAGGGACTGGATGACATTTGGAAACTTTGCAACACCTTCAGTGATTCCAAGATAATTGTTCTTACAGAAACCAACCTTTTTCTCCCAGTGTTGCTGTATGGTTGCAATTTATAAAGAAATATCACGATAGCAGGTGACCCAAAGGCCATTGGAAAGAAGGGTGTCAGTAGGATGAAGAATGTTACCAAAGATAACTTGTGACAGTTGAGTGATGGCTGGTGTTCAACATATAAACAAGACCAAGGATGATGGGAAAAGGAACGAGGTTGATCATGTAATGAACATGCTGGGTAATAGAGACTGGTAGCCCTAAAGAGTAAAAGAACCTGATGAAAGGCTCCATGATATTGGGTAGGTTGTTTATGGGATATTTATGTAAAGATATGGATAAAAGTTATATGGGATGAGAAAGTAATGGATAGCTTGTGATTGGCACTATGTGGAGACAGCTAGGTGATACAGTGGATAGAGTATTGGGCCTGGAGTCAGGAAAACCTGAGTTCAAATCCAGCTTCAGATACTATGTGGCCCTGGGCAAGTCTTTGTTTGCCTTGGTTAACTCTAAAATGGAGATAATAATGGTATTTACTTCATGGGGTTGTTGTGAAGATTAAATGAAGTATGATGTTTGTAAAGCATTAAGTACAGTCCCAGTACATAAGAGATATTTAATAAATGCTTTAAATTTTCTTCCTTCTTCATATGGATGGAGAAGGAACCATATTCATGAGATCATGGACTTAGATTAAAAGAATAAATATGAACTGTGTTTGTAAATGTATAGATCGCCTTTTGTTGCTATTATCCACTAATCAACAAGCATTTATTAAGTGCCTGCTAATGTACCTGATACTGTCATAGGACCTAGAGATATAAAGACAAAAATGAAACAGCCCTTGCCTTCAAGGAGCTTGCTTTCTAGACTTTTTTTTTCTCTCAGCAAAGACTAGGAAATAAGAGATCTGTCTTCTAGCTCTGGTTCCACATAAGATAACTGTTCTGTGTTTAAATTTCCCTCTAAGTAACAAAGGCATCATCATTATCATCTAATAATGAAATAAAATAAAATAATACCTTATGAAGGTCAGGTGGTTGTTATGGATCTTAACTAAATAATATATGGAAGAAACTTTAAAAAACAGTGTTTTACAGATGCTAAGTGGTATTATGTGCCTCATGTTTTTACAGACAAATTGATCAAATTGATGCATAAGGAGTTTGCTGTTTTTCCAAAGTAAAATATAAAACTAGTAATTAAGAAATGGGATCAGACTGGTGGTGACTAGGTTGTCAAGTTGATGGTTGAACTCATCTACACTTGCCATATCCTTACTTACCTTGAGAAGTTAAAATAATCTCCCAAGATCATGAATTGTGCTCATTGTTACTCATCCTTGAAAAGAAGTTCTGATTCTGAAATAAATCAGTCAGTAGATCTATTAGTTATTATTATTATTATTATTATTAGTTTTTTTGCTGGTTCTATTCCCCTTTGATTTGGTTTTCTTCAGAGTGTCATTTAGAGGGGGAAGACCATCAGGATATTTGTTGGCAGATGTCTTGGAATGGAGTCTTGGAAGTGGAATCCAATTAATCAAGGATTTATTGACTTAGTATGTGTAAGACGTTATTATAGGTACTGAGATGCAAAGACAAGGATGAAGAATGGGCATTCAACATATGAACAGACAAGTAAATGCAAGATAGTTTGAGATGGGAGAGAGCACTAGCAATTGAGGTATCCAAGTCAGGCCCTGAACATGGACAAGGAGTTGGCCCTGTATTGAATAGGAGGAAAGTACGTTGGTAAATGAACGTAGTCAATGCAGATTTTGTGGCCTTAATGGAAGAGTTGTTTTTTAATTTCAACCGATGTACTAGTCTTCACCGATATAGTACGTATACTTTATGTATAAATGAATACTATGTATGTGTAGTATATACATCCCATACTATAATGTTGTTCTTGGGGTCAATCCCATAAAACCACTTTATAATGAGACCCTTTTTGGCATGTTAACTAAACCTCCCTGGAAGGTACCCAAAGTGCATTAACCTTTATATTGAATTCTTCTCTACAGTGAAAAGTGACATAAAGACATCCCAGTATTGATAGGAAATAAAATCCATACTTTACATTATGTGCTTTTCTCAGATGCCCAGTAAAGTGTTTTCTCTGTTAGTCAATTCCCTCTCCAAACCCCCCCCCCCAATTTAATATTCATCTACAATATGTAAAGGATATTAGGTGCAAGTGATATAAATATAACTATATAAAATGCAATATATATAAATATAAATTGAATATAAAATGGAAAATCATTCTTTCCCACAAGTAGATTACATTTTTTAGGGGTTGGTGGATTGAAGTAATATAACAGCTAGGTATTGTAGTGACTAGAGTGTTGGTCTTGGAGGCAGGAAGATCTGAGTTCAAATCCTGCTCTAGATGTTTACCTGCTTTCAGCCTCAGCTTCCTCATCTCCAAAATGGGGACAAGAATAGCACCTTACATCACAGGTATTTTCTGAGTGTCAGATGAGAAAATATATGTAAAGCACTTGGTAAACGTTAAGTTGTAGCTATGATGATGCCAGTGATGATTACAGATATACCTGGAAAGTTAGGCTGGAATCAGATTAGAAAAGACTTAAATGGTAGACTGAGAAGATTGTATTTGTCCCAGTACACTTTGAAGCCATTGAAGGCTTTTGAACAGGCAAATGATGTGGTCAAACTTGTGCTTTAGGAAGATAATTTTGGCAGCTAGATAGAAGAAGGATTAGAGAGGACAAATACTGGAAGGGGTCCAATTAGGGGGTTGTTCTCATAGTGCAGGTAAAAGGTGATAATGGCTTGAACTAAGATGGTGGCCATGTATGTGGAGAGAAGGAGATGGAGGAGAGAGATGTGTAGGTGGAATCAAGGAGACTTAGCAACTGATTGGTTGTGGGGCAGGTGAGGGAGGAGGAAAAGCTGAAAATGATTCCTAGGTTGCCAAACTGGGTGACCCAGAGGAATTGTGATTTAAAAAAAAATAGAAATAGAGAAGTCCAAAGGAGTGTTGACTTTTTTTTTTTTCTTTTTGGAGGGCAGTTGGGGTTAAGTGACTTCCCCAAGGTCACACGACTAGTAGGAGTGTTGACTTTCATGGGGAAAGGTAGAGAGTTATATTCTGGACATGTTTGGGATACCCATGGGACACCCAGGTGGAGAGAGCCAACAGCCAGTTGTGATACGGGGCTAGAGTTCATGAGAGAGGACAGGCCTAATGACATAGATCTAATAGAAATGATAGGTCCTTTAGAGTTAATGAGATCGCTCAAAAAGGGAGTGTAGAGAGAGAAAGGAGGAGAGGGATTAGATGGAAACTTATTGGGGTGGGGTTCTCCATCAAGGTGGCAGGGCATGGATCCAGCAAAGGTGACTAAGGAGTGACTGTAGAGAGAGGAAGAGAACCCAGAGAGGAGGGAGCATCTAAGAGGAAGGAATGGACAGCGCCGAGTGTGACGGGGAGATCTGGCTCCCTGATCCTTCCATTTGGTTGAAATGTAAGTTGAATAGACATCAGGAGAAAGTTTCTTTGTCCCCTTGGCATTTAAGGGGAGGCTCACTTCTTTGGTGTGGCCATGTAGGCCCAGTTCTGTACGAGTGGACAAAGGAGCTAGGATAGGGGCCCGGGCATTAGAGCCACAGCCAGAGGAATAATCCCATTTTATCCCATAGTTACTGGTGCTACTTAAACAGGCTTTAAGTGCAGTCAGACTGTACTGATGGCTGCGCTTCATGTGTGTTAAAATGTTCCCCCCTCTCCCATTTCCATTCCTTGGCTCATTGTATTTCTAGTTCTTGGCCACAAGGAATCTTTCAAATTGACAAAAGACGATGACTTGCATGTGGCATATTCCCAGCTGTGGAATCTCTGGGTCAAAGGGTGTGGACATTTTAGTCAGTTTATTTGCATGATACCAAACTGCTTTTGTACATGGCTGTGCTACTTTGCAGCCCCAACAATGTGTTTATGTGCCTATCTTTTTCATAGCCCCTCCAACTTTGAAGTAGATCCTTAAGGAATGTTGACTAAATGCACTCATATACATATAACTTTTCTATGAGTTTTTTTTTTTTTTGCTTTTTAGAGGGGGGAGGGTAGGGCAATTGGGGCTAAATGACTTGCCCAAAGTCACCCGGCTAGTTTTTTGCATCAGGTGTCTGTGGTCGGATCCCAACCCAGGTCCTCCTGATTCCAGGGCTGGTGCTCTACTCACTGTACCACCTAGCCGCCCCCATATAACTTTTCTTTTGTTTTTCTAAACATTTTTTCAGATCAAAAAAAAGAAAAAAATCTGAAGTGACCCAGCAAACTATGTTGCTGTTGAGTTGTGTCTGATTCTTCATGACCCCATTTGGGGTTTTCTTGGCCAAGATACTGGAGTGATTTGCCATTTCCTTATCCAACTCATTTTACGGATGAGGAAACTGAGGCAGAATTAAACGATTTGCCCAGGGTCAACCAGCTCCTATATGTCCGAGGCCACATTTAAACTAAAGAAGATGGGCCTTCCTGACTCTAGACCCCAAACTATATCCCCTGTGCCATTTAGCAACCCAACAGTTATATGAGGTCTGTCCATTTCTCAACTGGTGCTGATCTTAGGCACTCCCTGCCCTTTCCTTATATGATTCACAGTGGCCCTAATTGACTCTGAGTGGAGTTGACTGTTGCCATGGTAAACAAGGAGGCCAACAGCAGCAGGAGCTCTTTAGCTGAAGGGACTTCAGAGGAAAGGGGAGGGTGGGGCTGTCTGTACACAGCTGGGCATAGACACAGGCACTGCCCTCACAGATCAATGTTGGATAGCAAATTGAGGTAACTGCCAAGCTCAGCGCCCTGGTAATCTTCCTGATACTTAACTGATGCACCCTGGATCTTACTTCTTATAACTATACCTCTCTCCCGCCCCCGCCCCCTTTTCCCATTCCCATTAGTCTTTGCCTGGTTTGAGCCGACATCCTTCTCAGACACTGCTTTCTGCTTCTGGCCCCATTTCTTTACATAGTTTGCTTATCCAGCCCTCAAATGGCTTCCCACTGTGATTCTGGCCCCTTCTCAGCTGCAGACTCTTCCATTCCTCTCACCCCCTTATCCCAACACCCAAACTGGGGATGGTTCTGGATGTCCCTTGGACCTTACCCATGCAAAGACCTTGACAGTTCCTGATCCCAGCCCCACCCAAGGTGGAGGAAACAGTACAGCCTCTTTCTTGACTAGAAAAAAAAAAAAGAAAAACAACAGAGTTGTATTTTTTGTGCAGTTACATAGTGGTTGACTGTTCTCAGAGCCCTTCCCTGAGACCTAGCATAGGGAGCATTTCTCTGCCTCTCTTCAGAATATATAATTCCAATACAGAGGGAATGAATGTTGGCAGTGGAATGTTACTCCTGAATCCAGCAGTGAAGGGGTTGGCCACCTTCCATTTCCTGTTAATTTTCCTGTTCAATTAAGGCACTTAAGAAAACATTTGAAAAAAGTTTTCATTTTGTGAGCTAATAATGAATGTCATCGGAAAGCTGGCAAATCTGTTGGCTTTCTGTGTGACTTTTGGAGAGAAGGTATACAAATAATTGTTACTGCAAAGGTTAATTAAAGCTGCATAATGTCTCTGCCTTTGGAATATTGGAAGCAGGGAAATTGATTTACACAGCTTCTGGACAATTCTCATTCACATCTCATTTTTCTATTTGCCAAACAGCCTCACCAGTTCCTTTTCTTGGCAGTGCAAATGTTTGGATACATGCTGTATGTTTTTAAGCACTTGGGAACTTCACATACCCTTTTTATTCCCATACTGTAGGTTGTACAGGTTGGATGATGGCAGCTTGACAATCTAAACATACATTTCATACCACATTTTAATTATTTGAAAAATATTAGCAAGGAAGATAAAGTTATTTTACTCTGAAATTACAGGGTTTTTTTTTGAGGAGGGAAGTGGCAAATTAATATTTGTGGTAGCAGCTGTGCCGAGCAAAATTTGTCAAAGTCGATGAGAGGTTGCAGCATCCTAATACACGGTGCATAGTTAAAAAATCTTTGAAGAAATGAGTGCCTCAAGCACGTTGACATAGCTACAAAGCAATCATGCCAATTGTCAGCTTTAAAATCAGTATTTAAAAAAAACAACCAACTAGCCAGAAAGACCCTGATGGACTAATGGATAGAGTACTGGCCTGAATATCTGTAAGACTTGGGTTGTTGTCTAGCCCAGCCACAATACAGGTTGTTTAACAAAGGGGAAATCACTTAAACTCTCAGTTGCCCTGGCAACTCTCTGAGACTCCAAGTTTCAGAGGACTTGCTGACCTGAATTGCTAGAGGGAGTTTCCTCAGGGCTGGCTGGGTTATGAAGTCATAGCTCTAGACAAAACTGTAGATATGTATATGTGTATGTATATAATTTATGTGTATATGTATGTATGTGTATATATTTATGGGTATATGTATGTATAAGTAGTTGCCTGGGATTCTAAGAGTTTAAATGACTTGCTTGGGTGATACAGCCAGTATGTGTGATTATGTATGTGTATGTGTGTTTATGTGCATCTATGTATAAACGTGTGTGTATTTGTATATACACATAATTTGGAGTTTTTTATTTTATATTTTATCATAGGGGTTGAGACAGTCAGTGTTCACAGAAAATCAAAGACCAGTTAGTGTAGGGGATGCATAAGAGTCCAAAAAGGAAAACAAAGTCTAGGTCATGGGGAAGATCAGCACCGTCCCAGGGGGACCTTCAGGTCAGAGTGCAGGCAAGCTATATCATGGTCTTGGGGAAATCTAAGAGTCAAGGGTAAGAATCACAGGATAAGAGACCAGAAAATAGGATCAATGACTCAGGCATAGAGAGACAGGATGACAGAGATGCAGGAGGTTAGAACAGGCAGGATGGGATGGGCAGATTGATGGGAGAGGTTCTAGCAGTAGGATCATGAGTAGTGTTTAGAGTGGAGGCTTTCTGAAAATGTTTCTGCTTTATGTTCCCTGCTGAGTGCAGGTGGTCAGGCATCTGTCTCCAGGTGGAAAAACAGAAATGGGAAGTTACTGAAAGCATCGGAGCCCTGCAGGGGCATGGCAACTGGATCAGCTTTGAGGGATGGAACAGAGTAGGTAGGTGGTAAAGTGAATAGACTGCTGGTCCTGGAATCAGGACCACATGAGTTCAAATCCAGCCTAATACACTTCTTAACTGTGTGACCATGGATGGGTAAGTCACTTAACCTATATTTGCTTCTGTTTCCTCATCTGTAAAGTAGGAATAATAATAACAGTACCTACCTCCCAGGGCTGTTGTGAGGATCAAATGAGAGAATTATTGCAAGCTGGAAATTGGGGGAAAAAACTCTTTGCTTCAAGTTTTTCTGATGAAAATCTCATTTCTAAGATATATATAGGGAATGCAGTCAGATTTATAAGAATAAAAGTCATTCCCCAATTGATAAATGGTTAGAGGATATGAATAGGCAGTTTTCAGGAGAAGAAAAATAAGTTATCAATAATCATATAAAATGCTCTAAATTATTAATAATGAGAGAAAGAACTTCCAGGTACCACCTTACACTCATCAGACTGACTAAAAGGACAAAACAGGAAAATCCCAAATGCTGGAGGGGATTTGGGGCTCGTGTACTAACACTCTGTCGATAGAACAGTGAATTAGTCCAACCATTCTGGAAAGCAATATGGAATGATACCCCCCAAAGCCTATAAAATTGTGCATACCCTTTGACCCCAAAATACTACTACTAGGTCTATATCCCAAAGAGATGAAAGAAAAAGGAAAAGGACCCACATGTACAAAAAATATTTACAGCAGCTCTTTATGTGTGGTGGCAAAGAATTGGAAACCGAGGAGATACTCATCAATTGGAGAATGACTGAATAAATTATGGTATATAAATACAATGAGATACAATTATACTACAAGAAATGATGAGGATACTTTCAGAAAAAAAAAACCCTGTAAAGACTTGTGTAAACTGATCTAGAATAAAGTTGGCAGAAGCACAATTTATGCACTGATAACAATACTATAAGAATAATTAATTCTGAAAGATTTAGGAATTCTATGACTATCCACAGTTCCAAAGGACTCAAGATGAAACATGATATCCACCTCCAGATAGGGAAATAGTGGACTTAAAGTGCAGATCAAAGCATATGTTCTTTTCCTTCTTTCTTTTCTTTTGTTTTTTTTAAAGACATGGCTAATGTAGGAATTCATTTTTGCATGATTATGTATATTTTTAATGGTCTTTGTTTTACTTATCTTTTCAATGGATGAGGGAAGTAGAGATGAAGAGAGAGAAATGAGAGCTAAAAATAAAATAAAATTGTAAAAAAATGATTTCAGGGGGTCTTGAATGCCAGACGACTTCCCAATTTTCCTAAAAGTTTTTGTTGAATAGTGCATTCTTGCTCTAATAGCTAGGATCATTGAGTTTATGAAACACACCATTACTATACTGATTTCTTTCCTAATATTTTGAGCCTCGTCTGTTTCATTGATTAGCCTCTCCATTTCTTACCCAGTACCAAATTATTTTGACAATTATAGCTTTGTAGTATAGCTTGAGATCAAGTACTGCTAGACTCTCTTCTTTCCCCTTTTTTTCATCAATTGCTTTGCTATTCTTGAATCTTTGTTCCTTAGGATGAATTATTGAATTTCTTTTCCTAGCTCTATAAAGTAATCTTTTGGTAATTTGGTATGGCAATGAGTAAATAAATTAATTTGTGTAGTATTCCATTTTTATTATATTGCCACAGCCTACCCATCAGCAAGTAATTTCTCCAGTTATTTAGATCTGCCTTTATTTTTGTGAAGAGTATTTTGTAATTATGTTCATAAAATTTCTGTTGTGTGTGCTGGTAAGGAAACCTCCAAGTATTTTATACTGTCTGTAGTTATTTTAAATGGATTTTCTCTTTCTGTATTTTTCTGCTGGATTTTGTTGGTAATATAGAGAAGTGCATAAGGTTTATGTGGGTTTATTATGTACTGTGATTTTGTTGAAGTTGTTTCTAATAATTTTTTAGTTGATTTCCTAGGGTTCTCTGAGTAGTAGAATCATCATATTATCTGCAAAAATATAGCTTTTTCTCCACTTTGCCTACATTTATTCCTTTAATTTCATTTTCTTGTCTTATTGTTATAGCTAGCATTTCTAGTGCAATATTAAATTGTCATGATGATAATGGTCATCCTTGCTTTCCTCCTAAACTTACTGGAAAGCCTTCTAGCTTGCCCCAATGGTAGATGATGCTGGCTCATGATTTTAGAGAGATACTACTTATTATTTTAAGGAAAACTCTATTCCTAAGCAGTGTTTTAAACAAGAATGGGTGTTGTATTTTGTCAAAAGTCTTTTCTGCATCTATTAAAATAATCATATGATTTTTTGTTGCTTTTGTTACTAATATGGTGAATTGTTCTTTTTTTTTTTTGCCAATTATTCTTGTAGTTTTCCTAGTACTGAGCCAGGCTTTCATTCCTACTATAATTCTAGCTTGGGCATAGTGTCTGATCTTTGTGATATATTGTCATAATCAAATTGCTAGTACTTTATTAAAATTTATTTTGCACAAATATGCATTAGAAAATTGGTTTATACTCTCTCTCTATATATATAATATATATTTTGTATCTTTGTTTTGATTCTCCATGGTTCAGGAACCAAGACTATATTTGTGTTATAGAAGGATTTTGGTAGGTTTCCCTCTTTACTTATTTTTTCCCAAACGGTTTATGTAGTATTGGAATTAATTGTTTTTTTAAATGTTTGGTAGAATTCACTTGTAAATCTGCCTGGTCCTATTTTTTGTTTTGTTTATGTTTTTCTTTTGGAGTTCATTTATGGTTTGCTACATTTTTTTCCAAGATAAAGTTAAGTATTCTATTTCCTGTTCTAATTATTTGGATGATTTATATTTTTCTAAGTATTCATCCATTTTGTTTAGATTATCATTTTATTGGCATATATGGTGGGGAAAACAATTAATAATTATTTTTATTCTTCACTGGTTGTGCATATGCCTTTTTCATTTTTTATATTGGTAAGTTGGTTTTCTTTTTAAAAAATAAAATAAGCTAGAGGCTTATTTTTTTTAAAGATCTTAATTTTATTCATTAGTTCAAATTGTTTTTAAACTTTCAGTTTTGCTAATCTGTTCTTTGATTTTCAGGATTTCTATTTTGATGTTTGATTGTTTTTCTGATTTGTTCATTCTTTTATTGATGTTAAGCATTTAGGGATATGAAATTTCCCTTACATGTTGCTTTGATTACATCCCCCAGATTTGGTATTATTATCTTGTTATTATCTTTGATGAAATTATTGTTTCTCTGATTTGTTCTTTGGTCCATTTAGTCTTTAAGATTATATTGATAGAGTTTCCAGTTAATTTTTATCTATGGTTCAAAGGTACTTTATTGAATATAGAAATATTGAAATTGAAAAATTGAATATAGAAAAGATACACTTGCTATTTTTGCTTTTCTGAATTTGTTTGTGAGGTTTTTAATGCCCTAATATATAATCAGTTGTTGTGAAGATATCATGCACAACTGAGAAATAAGTAGATTCTTTTCTATTTCCATTCAGTATTCAGAAGAGGTCTATCATATCTGTTTTATAAGATGCTATTTATCTCCTTAACTTATTTCTTCTTTATTTTATGATTAGATTTATATAGATCTTAGAGGGAGTAAATTGAGGTCCTGCCCTATTCTAAATTTACTATTTCCTCCTGTTTGTCATTTAACCTTTCCTTTAAGAATTTAGGTGCTAGGCGCATGTGTGTTCGGCAATGATATTAATTCATTGTCTCTGATCCTATTGCCAAAATGTGGTTTCCCTATTTATCTCTTTTGAGTGTATTTTTGCTTTTGCTTTGAGATCATGATTGTTACTCTTGTCTTTCCTACTTCATCTAAAGTATTTTAAATACTGCTTTAACTCTTTATGTATCTTTCCCTATTTCAAATGTTTCTTGTAAACAATATATTGTTGGATTCTGGCTTCTAATCCATTCTGCCCCCCTTTCCATTTTATAGGCAAGTTCATCTCATTTATAGTTATGAGTGTTGTGTATTCCTTCCTCCACTCCAATTTTATTTTTTTTCTCTTTTTCCCCTCTGACTCCTCTTTAAGAGTTGACTTTGCTTCTGATTCTCTCCTCCTTTAATCTACCCTCCTTTTTCTTCTCTGCCCCCTTTTCCCTTAACCCTTTCCTTCATGCTTCCCTATTGTGTATGATAAATGTCTGTACCCAGCTCTGTGTATGTGTATTTCCTCATCCTTTAACCCTTTTAGATGAAGGTAAGATTCAAGTGTGGCCTGCTCCCCTGACTGCCTCCTCCATTGTATATGCTCTTCCTCATGTACCCCATTTATGGGAGAGAATTGCCCCTTCTCCCTTCTTCCCTCTTCCAGAGTATTCTTCCTCCCCCCCCACTTTATTTTTTTTTGAGTTCATCCAAACATAATAGAATCATAGGCCCTCTGTCTAATCAGACTTCCTCTAAGACTAGTGCTGATAAGGCACTGAGGAATTACATATATTATCTCACCATATTACAATGCAAATAGTTTAACCTTATTTAGTCCCTTATTATTTCTCACACATATTTACTTTTTTATGCTTATCTTGAGTCCTGTTTTTGTTTGTATGTCACATTTTTCTTCTCAGCTCAGGTCTTTTCATCAGGAATGCTTGAAAGTCCTCTATTTCATAAAACCCCCACTCCTGTAGGACTATGTTCAATTTTGCTAGATAGGTTATTCTTAGTTGCAATCTTAGATCTCCTGCCTTCTGTAATATATTCCAAGTAAGTGGTAGCTGCTAAATCTTGCATGTTCTTGACTGTGGCTCCCATAGTGCTTGAGTTATTTCTTTTTAGCTACTTGCAGTATTTTCTCCGTGATCTGGGAGTTTTTGGTTTTGGCTACAGTGTTCCTGGGTGTTTTCATTTTGGGGTTTCTTTCAGGAGATTAACTACTAGTAGATTCTTTCATTTTCTGCTTTGCTCTCTGTCCTTCCTTTTTTTGTTTTGACAAACACAACTTGGGCCACCCCTATTCACTAAATAGGTGTTATCTCACTCAAAATGAGAATGTGAAAAGAAGTTAGCCTACAAAGGTCAGGTCTCCCAATGTATCCTGGACCATCTCCAGTTGTCCTGGTGAATATCTGGCCTCTGGACCCAGATGGCTCTGGGGAGAAAGTGAGGCTGGTGACCTTGCACAGCCCTCCCTCCCTCAGGTCCAAGTCAACTGTAAGTCATGTCATCATTCCCCCGATGTCATGGTCCTCTTTGAGAATGAAGGACAAACACAAAAACAACAACCAGCTTTGCCCTCTGGTTCTAAGATAACTTCTTGAAATATGATGTCTGGGCTCCTTTTTTGTTCATAACTTTCATATGGTTAAGTAATTCTTAAATAATTTCTCCTCAATCTATTTTCCATTTCAGTCATTTTTTCTATCAGATATTTCATAGTTTCTTCTATTTTTTCAGTCTTTTGATTTAATTTTATTATTTATTGATGTTTCAATGGAGTCATTAGCTTCCATTTGGTTAATTCTAATTTTCTATGACTTATTTTCTTCAGTAAAGTTTTGTACCTCTTTTTTTTAACCAAACTGTTCATTCTCTTTTTATGACTTTCTTTCATAGTTCTCATTTAGTTAAAAAAAAATATTTTTTTCCTTTTTGCTATTTTTCAACTCAGAATTCTTGTTGGGCTTGTTTCCAATCTGCATTTTTCTTTAATCCTTTGCTTGTAAATGTTTCCAAGTCATTGCCTTCTGTGTTTGTGTCTTGAGCTTCCCTGTCATCATAGTAGCTCTTTATGGTAGGGTTCTTTTTTGTTTGCTCATTCAGCCCACTGTTTTACTTTAGGTTTTATGTTAATGCCAGGTTCTGTGCACTTCTTGGGGGAGGGAAAGTCTGATCTGAGCTTTGTTCTTTTATTTTTATTTTGGGGACCTACAAATTTTTATTGCTCCCAAAGTGGTATTGTCCAAGGAGAGATCTGTTTATTGATGAGCCTCCCCAAACTGAATTTTGTACATTCTTGACCCAGTTCTCTTGGCTTGTTCATGTTCTTCCTTCTACCTGGTATGTCTTCCTCTCTTTTCTTTGTCTCTTAAACTCCTACAATCCGTTAAAGTGTAATTCAAATATCACCTTCTGAATGGAGGATTCCCTGATTACCTATCTTCCCTCAGGCCTCATAGAATATTAGTTCATTAAATGAATGGATTATGATCTGTTCAAAACAGTGCAGTAAAGGATATCAGACTCAAAATCAAATACTTTAATTTTAAGCTCTAGCATTTATAAGCCCTGTGACTCTTGGAAAGTTAGTCAAATACTCTGGGCCTTATTTTTCTCAACTGGAAAATGGGAATAATAATGAGCACTATCCATCATATATGTATTTTTTGTGTGCTTTGTATAGATCTAGTGAGATAATGCATATGGAATCCTTTATAGCTATAAAAGTTTAGATAAATATAATCTGCAATTATCATTGTTGGATCCTTCTAGTTCTGAATTTATAGCAGTTCAGATACAGTATACATGACATCTGTGGAGTAAAAAAAAATGGATATTTTTTCTTTGAAATTTTAAGATCTTTGCACATGGAGAATCCAGTTGAAAAAAAAATCAGCAGCTTTTGCCAGGTTTAAGAAATGAAAAATTCTTTCAATGTGTCTTCAATTTCTGGGTCTAATAATTAATTTTTTTGTGTTAGCATGCTTTATATATTGGATATATTATTAGGAAATATAAGTTTAATAGAAAAAAGTGTTTTTGGTGAATGTACCTCACATAGTTTGTTGGTATCCACTTCTGAATTAATTTGCAACATGCATGTGCTTTACATTAATAAAATCACATTTCCTTAAATTAGTCTATAATTAGAAACCCTTCCTTCCTCCTCCCCTCCCCATACACTGTTCTGAATTAGTTGAGTTTTTACTGTTTTCCTAAAGGGATTCTTGTTGGAAACTCTCCCCATCTGTTCTCCAGGATTCTTGATTTTTTGGTGTGTATCTGTGAGTTCTGCAGTTTAGGGAACTCTTGGTGTGGAAAATTGTAAAACTCCAACTTGTCTTTATAGCTTTAGAGCAGGGATCCTTAACCTGGGGATCCATAGACTCCCAAGAGATTCATGGATAGATTTCAGTGGGTCTGTGAACCAGTAATGGGATAAAAAAAAATCCATCCTTTATTTTGACTAGCCTCTAACTGAAATTTAGCATTTCTTTTATAACATTCTTCTGAGCATTCTTCAGACTGCCAAAGGGGGTCCATAACACATTATTCTAGGGAGCTGTCTGGGGCCCTCAAGAGGTCACATGTTAATGGTTACCTAGCTAATACGTGCCAGAAGGAGCCCTTGAATTTGGGTCTTCCTGACTTTTAAGGCCTACGCTCTATCTATTCTGATCATCTATTCTCTGGGCTAAAAAGTTATACACCCAGTATGTATGGCTAGTCCACAGAGTGGGATGCCAGTATTTCTACTTTTCTCTTGCTCTTTATGCAAGAGAAGAGTGACCCATTGAGATATGGGGTGGGATGTACATCTGATACGTCTTTGTAACACATTCCATTGATGCTATAGATCTTACCAGCAAGTCACTATGAGGTTTATCCCCTTCTAAAAACTCCCTGTGGAAAGCTTTCATTTATTGTTACTGTTACTGCAGCTAATAATGCAATGTTTTGGGGGAAGTGAAAGTTTCTCTTTGCTTCTTTTGTGATAGTGAGGCCAAGAACCTGGCAGTCCTCTGCCCTGTGGACTTGACCATCCACCCAGTGTTTCTGATTGTTCTTGAGTGGGAGAGGTGGGAGCAAAATCTTATTTAGAACAAATTTTAATCTTTTATAGATTTGTCCATAATCCAGCTGTTTTCCCTGCAGGATCCTGTACTAATAACAACTCTAAATTCTGGCAAATCATAGGGTTTGGGTGGTAGATAGCCTTTAAGTAGAACAACATGATTTGAAGCCATTATGGAAACAACACAAATTTTCTTTAATGCTTATGTAATATAAACATTATCATTGGAATTTAGCACTGTCTTTGGAATCTGGTGTTTCCTCAACTCTCTTATAAAAATTCATATCTTTTTACCTTATGTGACTGCTCTCATCTCTCAAGCCGTACATTTCATTCTAAAGGCTTTTGAGAGAGTATATCATACTAAGTCAACAAATCTATTTCAAATGTGTTTGTTACTAAGCAACTGTTACTAAGAGCTTCTGTAATTAAGAAGAGAATTCCAAGGTAACAGTGCTCAAACACAGTACCATCTTTGGATAATATAAGAACACAGTGAACAAAAAAAAAATGAGGGAAGTCTTCTTCCTGAGAGATGTCACATCTGGGAATTCTGAATCTGCTGGTTGCCCACAAGTCTATCCATGACAGAGTCTTTGTTCCATATGTTACACAAACCTGTTTGTGATTTTTTCTGTTCCATTAGAAAAAAATGTTGATTTGTTCTACAAACACGTAGAGTATGTGTTTGGTGCAGTCAGCACAGATTTAACGTGGAATGGTAATCCTAATGAGGACTGTGGTATTTGACCTCAGTGGATGGATGCTGAATTTAGATGTGGTGCGGAGAAGAATAGATTTTTAAATGTGCTCTCCAGGAGGCAGCTGGATGGACTGGATATGGAATTGGAAGACTCGAGTTTTCAACCCCAGCTTTACTGCTCATTTCTTATTTGGGCCCACTTCATTTTTGCCTTCGTATCCCTGGCATCTCACACAGCACTTGGCACACAGTAGATGCTAAATAAATGCTTGATTAATTGGTCATGAGCAGGTTGCTGCCTTTCTCTGGGACCTTAAAAAATTCCCTTCTCTGGGAAATGGAAAAGTTGGACTATATGATCTTCAGGGTCTCTTCTAAATCTGGTGATCCTACAAAATGAATGCCCTTTGGAATTATGAAAGTTTGTCCTAGATTATACAGTGATTTAGGCATGTTCCTGCCTTTGTAAAACTTCGAGTATATACGTGTTATTTTTGTTTGGGTGAAATAACAGCCCTTGTCCTCTTATTTCAACTTTGTCATCCTTGGCTTCTTAGGTAACTTAAAATAAATTATTTTAAAATAATTTTTTAAAAGTGACTTTAAAAAAGGTATTAGACCATCAACAGATTTTTTTTTTAAAGAAAACTACAACTAGCCAAAATATATTTTTCCTCCTGTCTATTTTTAAAAAATTGATATAGGTTTTACTTACACCTTTTGTTTTTATAGTAATCATTTTTTTGGACATAATTTCTCCTGGTCCTAGTGCTAAATCTTTCTTTATAACAAAGAAAAATAATTAAGTCAAAAACAGTTGGTAGATTAAGTGTGGCTTATAGCGTCTGCAACATTTTGTAGCATCATAGTCTTCTACCTTTCTTTAGAGGAAAGAAGGAGCTTTCATTATCTGTTCTCAGAGACCAAGAATCATCATTACCCAGAGTTCAACTCTGACAAGCTTGAAGGTTTTTCTTTTTTCTGTCTTTTTCCTTTTCTTTTTTAAAGAAAAATCATTTTGGTGTTAATTTGGCATTTTTAAAAAGTGAAATGTGGATAATCTATTAAGGTATTCTCAGCTTTTAAAAATCTTAAAGTATTTTCCAAACCACATTCTGGAGTGGTTCTTAGAATTTGTGAATGTGTCCAGTGTCTACAAAGAATTAAACTTTTCTTAGCTATAAAATAAAATCATGTCATTGTCTTATTCAAAAGTGCTTCATGTACTACCTCATTTCTAAACAGAAGTGTGATGATCTTCTTTTAAGTTTGAAGGGTTCCAAGTTCCCGACAGTGGAATATTACAAGAATTACTACGACTATACTAACCTCCAGATTGAATACCATTAAGAAAAAAATGTTTTATTGCCTTAATGCAAAAAAAAATAATCAGGACTATTCATGGAATTTATCCATTTTTTGGGTCAGTGTTCCTAGAGTGCTTAACACATAGTATGTGCTTAATAAATGCTTCTTGAAAAAAAAATCCAAACCAAAGACATCACCTCACTTCTTCATGGTGTGGAAGGCTGAGGAACTTGTAGTTATAAGAGTGATTCTAAGTTGGGAGTCCCTTACCCCTCTAAGCAAGAGAAGTGCACAATCTACTCCAGCTGTTATTTAGGACAAGCACATATAGGAAAAAATAATAACAATGGATCAGAAGAAAGAAAACTGGATTTAGAAACAGATTTGGGTTTGAATCCCGACTCTGAAACTATAACCTCTGTGATCTTGATAACAAGCCATTTCACTTTCTCTTGGCCCTAGTTCCCATTTGTAAAATGAGGAATCGGAGCAGTCCCAAGACCTATCCCCCACTTGTCTACAATAGTGCCTAAAATACCACCTTTAGCAAGCTATTCCTTTGAGTTAAGGCATCACCACCCTGGGTGTCCTCTTTTAAAATTAATAACATCAGGGTTGGGAGACGAATTGCACATTACATTAGCACAATAACTGAGAGCTCTGGGTTCTTTGTACCTGTTATTTTCCCTTGGACTATATTTCTCAATGTAGTTAATGGACAGAAGCCATGATTATACAATGTGGCTGACCTAATTTTATGGCTAAAGAGAATTTGGATGCAAGGTGGGAGAGAGGGGAGAAGCTAGTTAGGACTTGGCTGTGCAGAAGGAAGGTAAAGAGGGACATCACAGAAATGCATGGCTAGAACCAACTGTAGGCCAGTCATGTAGTGAGAATGAGGAATAACCAATGCCTAACCCCTCCGCCCCCCTGATAGTCACACAATGGCAAGAAGTCCAGGTAAAGGCTCTCATCCCCTGTCATGGACAGGGATGAATGTGAATGACCAGGAGAACAGGGATGAGAGCTGCATGGGGTGAGTAGACAGATGGGATGTGAAGTGTATCACGGGAAGGAGTGGATGATGATGGGAGCACAGATTCATCAAAGTGCTGATGTGTCACAGTAAATTCCCATGTTTCTGTGCCATCATTTGCTCCACCTTCTTGGGGCTTTGGTCAGATGCAATGTGGTCTTTGTGTTCCTTGGTCATTGTATTCTCTAGACATGGTATTTCACTACTCCAGAACCAGACACGCTATTTGGGGAATACCTTCATTTACCTTTGTTCCTCTTTGAATTCTAACTATCCTTTGTAGTGGTTGGAATGCTGAACTCAGGGTGAGCAAGACCTGAGTTTGAATCCCACTCTGACCCTGGCTTTTTGGCCCTTGGAAAGTCACTTCCCTCTGGGAATCTCTTTTTCTTTCTTTCCTTCTTTCCTTCCTTCCTTCCTTCCTTCCTTCCTTCCTTCCTTCCTTCCTTCCTTCCTTCCTTCCTTCCTTCCTTCCTTCCTTCCTTCCTTCCTTCCTTCCTTCCTCCCTCCCTCCCTCCCTCCCTCCCTTCTTCCTTCCTTTCTTTCAGAAGGCAGGACAATTGGGGTTAAGTGACTTGCCCAAGGTCACACAGCTAGGAAGTGTTAAGTGTCTGAGGCCGGTTTTGAACTCAGGTCCTCCTGACTCCAGGGCCAGTGCTCTATTCATTGTGCCATCTAGCTACCCCAGAGCATCAGTTTCTTTATCTGTACAATGGTGAGGTTTGTGGATTTAATGAGACCCCTAAGGTCCCTCCCAGCTTTAAATCTGTGATATTAGGAACAACTAAATGCAGTTTCCTACAGGGAATTTTCCTTGATTCCCCTAAGAAGTAATGGCCTTGATTGGCCTGACTCTCATAAAATACTTTGTATGTCTCATATGGTTAATATGTTCTATTTTGTATTCTAATTAAATATGTATATATTAGATCCCCTTTCTAGACTGTAAGCTCCATGAGAACAGTGCAGCATTTCCCCTAGATGCTCGCATGGCTGTCCCAGCACAGCATTCGACTTTGAATTTAGGGAATGGTTTGTAATAAAATATGCACTTTCCACTCTGCCTTTCAGAATCCCTTTCCTCTGAGCTATGAATGTTTCTCTGAAGCTCTCACCTGAGTTTTTCTCCCTTCTCAGGTTTCCCCAGAGCACTTTGTCTCAATCCTGCCCTTGTCCCTTCCTAAGTTTCATGGGATCATGGATCTGGAGCTGGCCCTCTGATTTTACAGATGAGCCAGCCTAGGTTCAGAGAAGGTAAATGGCTTAGAACCCAGAGCCCACGATACCCAATCTAGCACCCTGCTAGCACATATCAAGAAATCTGCTAGCGTAGAGGATGTTCCAAATGTCTTAGTGTGGTTTAAGCTGTAACATCTCGAAACTTCACTAAGACTTTTGGGATACCTCCTACAAATGTTCCTTATCCCCACTGACTGCACAGTACCCTTCATGGAGTAGGTGCCTAATAGATGTTTATTTAACTTGAATGCAGGCATCAGGCTCAGTGAATAGCTCTTTATCTGACTGCGTAATCTGAGGCCAGTGCCCTTTCCATGGGGTATTACTTTGTCACATCATTTTTCTCTCTCACATGTAGCTGAAGGCGGGGCACAGATGGAATAGGAATTTGTGATAATAACTTACATTTGCATAGAGAGTTTGTATTTTTTCAAAGCTCTTTCACACACACAGACACACACACGCTATTTAATTGCATCCATACAGCAACTTTGTGAGGCAAAGAGCGTGGTTATTATTATTTATGTTTTAAAGGTGAGGGAAGTAGGCATGAGAAAGTTGAAGGCAAATGAATCTGATACAGTTAGTTGGTGTAACTTGGACTAATCCACATTTCCTCCTACTTCAGTGTCCTTCTGGTTTTGAGCAGAGGGAGGTTCTAGCATGTGATAGGAGGGCCCAGGACTGCAGACCTGGGAGGAAGGGATGCTATAGTGGGGGTGATTGTGGTGGTGATGGCGAGGTGTGTGGGCATGCATGTGTGTGTGCGCATGTGTGTGTGTGGTCAGGACAGTAGTACAGGGTGCCTGAAAGGAGAAATGAACATAGAAGAGATAGGGCACAAAAGATAAGTTTGCCAGGCTTCATAATTTTGTCTATGCTTACCTCTATACTCTATACACTGTGGAAGAACAATTGCTTAGAATGGTAAAGGTTAATAGGCAGTTAGTATAGTATATTGAGCCCTGGACCTGGAGTCAAGAAGTCCTGAATTCAGATCCTGCCTCAGACACTTAATAACAGTGTGACCTTGGGTGAGTCATTTAACCTCTGTCTCCTTCAGATTAGGGTTCAAATCCTACATCTGCTACAGGGATGTATGACTCTGGGCAAGTCTCTTAGGTTCTCAGTGTTCCAGTTCCCCTAGGACTATAGGTTGTAAAGAAATTGCCAGGCTGCATTGGTAGAGGGATGTAAGGGTTATGCGATTTAAAGATCTTCCATGCCCCATTGGACTTGCTGACATAGCAGGAAGGGGCAGAGCAAGAGGAAGCGGAAGCCAAGCTAGAGTTCCTGAGGTGGCTAGTAGTGGCGGCGACGGTGGCAGCAGCAGCAGAGGCAGAGGCAGTGGAAGCGCGAACCCCTTTTTGAGTCAGCCAGAATTACTGCTAAGGACTCCTGCTGAGGACTGCCAGGGGCTGGAGCTGCTGGGAGAGCGCTTCCTGGACGCTGGGTGGTTGCTGTGAGTGGGGAGAGGAGGACCTTTGCCTGAGGTAGCCTGTTCTGTTTTAAAGGCTTGAGAATGTGGGTGCTTTCTACTTTATCTACCTGTGCCAATTTCATAACTACTCTGATGGCTTTGACTTTCTGGTTTTGGGACTCAGTCTTTTGGTATTTTAATAAATGTTCTAGCTTATTCCCCCATATAGAAAGCCTGATATATTTTGTGATGAATAACTACGTCAGCATATTTACAATTTCCGTAGGCATTGTGAATATTGCATTGCTGATACATTTACTTTCCTCATCTAGTTGTTCCCTATGTCAATGAAGTCAAAAGTCTACCTGCCTCTAAACTCTCTTTTAGTTCATTCTTAGTCCCACTGCCAGACTAACCCTCCTTATGCATTGATATGGTTATGCTCTTCCTTTGCTCATAAATATCCCTACTGACAATGTGGTAAAGTTCTTTACCTGTTTCCAGACAACCTTGGGCTACTCTCTGCCTCCTGAATGGATGTCCTGCACTTTCCAGCCTCCATGCGTTTGCTCACACTGTTTCCGTGCTTGGTAAACCATCTCATTTTGTTATCTCCTCAACTCTTTGGAGCTAAAGTCCTACTTCTTCCAGGAAGCCTTATGTGATCCCTTTCACTCTTATGAATATCACAGAGACTTGTTTTGTATCTCTTTAATAATCTTAACGTGTATTATAGTTATCTATGAAGTTATTGAAATAGCTGAGGGTGAAGAGGATAGAATGTTAAACTGGTAATCAAGAAGACCTGAATTCAAACGTAACCTCATTCACTTACTAGCTGTGTGATCCTGGGTGAGTCACTTAACCTTTGTTTGCCTCAGTGGCAAAATGTGGATAATAATAAGACCTGTGGGTTATTGTGAGGCTCAGATGAGGTATGTGTAAAAAGTGCTTAGCACAGTGTGTGGAGAGTAGTAGGCACTGTATCAATGCTTTTTCCTTCGCCTGTAGAGTTATATATAAGTTCCATCAAGGTAAGTATTGTGTCTTGTCTAAATGCTTTCGTACTTTAGCTCAGTGCCCTCTACACATAGCAAGTACTTAATCAGTAATTGTTGAATTGCTAACTTTGGCTTGTCTACTAGCATATTCTTTCCCTAAAGTTGGGTCCTACCTAGTCCTTGTTGAGTATTGCTTGTTTTTACCTGTGCTGACAATAGCTGACCTCTCCATGACTTTTGGACTCCGTGGTTCTTCTTGATCCATACTGGGCTTTGATAAGCAGATTTCATCTCTATTCTTGGCTTGGGGCCCGCTCTAGAACTCTGGGAGTTTCTAGTTGTGTTGATGGTCTCCCTTGTCTTCGGAGAAGCCCAAGTGGGTTAATCTGTCATTGGATTCTTGTGAGGTTTAGGTCCCTTTTACCATTCCTGCTTTTTGGTGGCCAGGTGAGACAGCTTCAGGGAGCTGGCTTTGTAGTCACCATTACTGGTCACCCTCAGAGGGATGAGGATGGGTTTGTTGGTGTCTTCTGCTGTATGGGAAGTTAACAGCAACGATGGTGGCAACTTGAATCTGTTGCTTTCTTGGCAGATGATTTGTCGTCTTCAGATTGTCAGCTAGAATTAGGAGTAACAGCTAACTTTTTCTTTTTCTGTAGGTCTGTTTTTCCTCCTTTTTTGGTGTAATAACAGCCATTTACTTGGGGTTCTTTCACTTTTAGGACATGTTTCCTGTTTGACCTTTTCTTGATGAGTTGGACATTTTGCCTTTTTGGAGAGAGAAGCTTGGTATTTTCTTACTTTTGAAATGTTTGACAGCAGTTGGAGATGATTTATCTCCCTCGGAACAAAAAAGGGAAGACATAATGAAATTCCTGCCCCTACCCCCTAATTCTTTTCAGAGAGGTCGTGTTTCTCCTTCCTTTCTTCCTGACTTCCTATAGAAATGTGACAAGAGTCTAACTGGGAATTTTGTGCATATAAGCAAGTATGAAACACCCTCTCAGTTGAAGGGATTGGGTGTGGGTGTGGGGAGGTCAAAGACTCAAGCAAAAACTATTGTTGGGGGTGGGGTGGGGCCAGGGAGAGCAAAGTGAGATGAGAAGTGGGAATCATAGCCCTGCCTCTGCCACTTTCTTAATTTAACAGTTTATGAATTAGTAATAACTAAACTTAGAATCTATGCTGAGGAAGGACCTCAAGTGGAAATCTGGGCACCCTATGGCAAAGTTCTAGTCTCCCCACTCTCATAATGGCTCTGTTGGTAGGAATGGCTGGATGGTTGAGGCGGTTGCTTTTCTTTCTTTTGAAATTGAGCCATCAAACCCTTTAGGGCCTGATTGGACAGCTGCTATGCCTGTTCTGTGATTGGACAGCTGCTATG